>NC_081178.1:13789753-14389753 GCF_012432095.1 Onychostoma macrolepis | reverse complement strand
TCTGATCAAATGGATTATACAATCATATGGATTACATTTATGATGGCATTTTATATTTTTTAATGCAAAAAAATTTTGGTTGTGTGGACTTTGATTAAATTGATACCAGAAATTAAATGTTTTTATTTATGTTTCAAAAATAAACAAAAGTTTGGGTTTGGAGCAACATGATGGTGAATAAGTTCTAATAAAATTTTGATTTTGGGGTAAATTATCTGTTTTATGTAATCAAAGTTACTACAGTTATAGCTATTATAAATTTATTATGAATCATAATGCGAACCATAACCTCTACATCCCAGTCAAAACTTCTTAAAAGTGGGAGTTTGGGTTTTTTAGAAGATAAATAGAGCACCACAATTGACTATAAACTCCATTCTAGTATGAAATAACCTGATGGATGAAAACGGTTTGTCTTTTTAATTATTCTGTTTTACTTTGAAGTCTGTCATTATGGAAGTAAAATTGGTTTGCGAGGGCCTTTTCATGTTGACTTTAATGATAGCTTCACAAACAGACCAAAAACGACAGCATAGGCCTTGTTTCCGTCTCCTGCTGTCCTGAGGATGATTGTGCTCCATTCCTCTTTTCAGCCTGATGTTTCCGTTCTCTTGCCTTTGGACGAGCACCACATTTGCCAGCCTTTGTCTTCTAACACTGGTGTAGCGCGAGGCCTGGAGATTTTCTACTAACTCTTGACCGGCATTACCATCCTCTCCTCTGACTCTCAGACCTCTCGCGAATCCCCTGTCCTTCCCCTGACCCTCGTGTACGTGGCAGGTGTGCTCGCCCATTCGTTCTGTCTGCATTTGTCACCAGCATTTCCCATCATCCCACAAAGCAGATACTCAGGCTTGTGAGAAGGCAGTGTAATTTTGGTGTCGTGTCGTGATTATGGCTGTCTACTACCATTTTGTTGCATGCATTTTTTCCCCCGTCTCTTTTATTCTCTGTAATATAAATCGGATTAATCTTTTCTTCTGAATTATTATTTTGCTTGCTTGTTACTGCCACCCCACTGAGCTCGGTATTTTGGCTTACAGCTTTGTTACATTTCTTTTTAATTGTTCTAATTGTGTAGGAATCTGAATAAATACTTTTTTTTTACATATTTATTTTTTATTTTTAACTTTTTTTAATATTTATGAACCTTGACAGCCTAAGTCATTGATTTATCAAAAAATAAATAAATAAAACACACACAGAATAAACTCTTATTTAATTAGTATATTTCTATTTTATTTTTAACGTTAATATTTATTAACCTTGTCTTTAAATGTTTTATGCTTATATTTTAAATGTTTATTTAAAAAAAATAACTTGATCTTGATTTTTTTAAAGAACTGAAAAAACATTGTATTTGTTGTTTTGTTTTATTTTATTATTTGAATAAACATTTTATAATAAATTATTTTTATACTTTTTGTATAAATTGGCTGATACAGAGGTACAGTGTAACCATGTTGAGCATATGGGTGGCAGAAACAAATAAAAATACATTTCTGAGATTGTATAAAAAGCTTTGTTTACTTAGTCATTTTCATCTGTCTTGATGCTGTGGTGTTTTGACTGCTCTTTTTTATTATTCTGTGAATAATACTAACTTTTCTGGCTGATTTTTTATTTTATTTTTAAGTTAGTAATGTATAGTCAGCCAAGTGAATCCCTCTTCATGGTTTGGCCATCATTCAGTCTCAAAGCAAGATTTTTGTTCAGATTTTCAAGTGATTTGTGATTTGATTTCTCTTTTTGCCCAGATCCACAACCCCAATACAGTCTGACTTTTCATCCATGCAAACAAAATCAAGTATTTTCCATTTCTGTTCTCTTATCTCTGTAACTGAAAACATTTTCCTCTCATCCGCAGGCTTTCAATAAGAATAACTTGATCCTGGAGGAAAGAAATAAGTATTTCAACCCTCAGCTAGCAGGAAAAACATATACCAACGCATACTTCACTGATGTCAACACTTATGACGACTTTTAAAAATGGATCTGTGATTCCAGTCATCTTCACCACATTAACTTCAGCACCTAGTGATTTTATTTTTTTTGCCTCTTTTTCTCCGTGGGTTACCCGGGACATTTTACGTGGGACCATTTTACCATCAAATGCCAATAAAGCTGTACAGAACCATTCTCACAGTTAACAAGGACATCATGCTGTCCAGTTGTGCGGACATCGTTAAATGAAATTGAACTATGGTGGACACATAAAGCAGGCGATTTGATTCAACCGAGACACCGATAAACTCTCACCGCAGAGATGGCACATGGATGCTTTGCATGATTCTCATCTAATGTGTTTTGCTTTATCGTTGCTTCATTTATTTGCATGGTTGGTCGCATTCCAGTGTTAGTGGGCGGGGCCTGCGTCCTAAATGGGTGGAGCCTTCTTGGACTGCTTTGTTTCCTGTGCCGAATCAGAAGCCCCTGTGCCTCACTGAGGACCTACGGTGGTCTCCAGTGCATCTGCCTGCCCTATCACTGGGTTTTGCCGCAACAGACAAACACAATCCATATGTAGATACCACGGTCTCTGAAAAATGTGTTCATGTATCTCTCAATATGGGGCACTTGTTAGTTGAGCTCTTAGTGGTGGGAATTTCTGTGTTTTTGTTGTAAAATACACTTTTCATGACGCATATGTCAGTGTAGCTTTTATAGATGAGTCTATTCTGAAAAAAAAAAAGTGTTAGTTTGTTTCAAAGTAACCCTGTTCAGTCACCAAAACAAGACTTGTCATATTAACATTCGTCTTTATGTGGTGTAAGGTCTGCAAAAAAGAGAGAATGTGAAACGCTACAGGACCTTTTTATGTAAAACATTGATCATTTGAATATTATCGACATGTTTCTATTTGTTTAGTTGTTTAATAGTTCAAAATTACATGAGAAAACAAGTATTATCTGTAAAAACAAACTGCTTTTTAGCACAAAGAACTGCTTTTTCAGCTTTTTATTTTCTCTCATTTTCAAATATTTGAATGAATTTACTTATAAACTTAACCATCCATCAATTATGGAGAGGTGCTTGGAAAACCACTTTTTCAATTTCTACTAATTCTTTTCTACTTGTAAAACTTTGTTTGCTTGTTTTATGTGCATAAATTAAAATGGCTTCATATACCTCACTGTGTTCAATCTATGAAATGTTACATGCCGAGTTGTTGCTTGAAGTGAGTGGTGGCTGCTAACAGCGTGTTCAGTTTTATGCGAAAAAGATAATGGAACTACTATTAAGGTAGTTCGGAAATTAAAGCTACTGTATCGATGATTTTTTTCTATCTTAAAATATCAGTTTTAAAATCATTCTTATGGTACACTGACTTCTAATAAGTGAAAAGTGTGAATTGTTTCACGCCAACAACAAATGCACGCATACAGCCATCCACTGTAATTATGACAGGGAATTACACTCACCTAACTGTAGGGGGCTCCAAAACTAGTTGTTTTAAATATCTGGTGAGTGGCGCTAAAAGGTTATTGATCTATCGCGTTTGAAATGAACGCAGCCTACTAAATTTAACCAATAATGAGCAAAAACAAATGAGAACTCATTTGGTGAAGTAACCATGCCGTTTTATATCTGTGAGGCTTTGAG
This sequence comes from Onychostoma macrolepis, assembly GCF_012432095.1. Classification (NCBI taxonomy): domain Eukaryota; kingdom Metazoa; phylum Chordata; class Actinopteri; order Cypriniformes; family Cyprinidae; genus Onychostoma; species Onychostoma macrolepis. The sequence continues at coordinate 14,386,150 of NC_081178.1, read as the reverse complement.
CTCTTTCGTGACTTGTGTTTCTCTGCATTGCAAGGGCAACGCTGTACCAGGTGAGTAACCGATTAAGTTTTAATGCATCAGAAAAGCCGCAGGCCAATATGATTATTTGACGCAAACATCAAAACATGAATTTGTGTTTTGAGGTCATAACATACTGCAGTGTTTGTGCAAGGAACGGCGTGAAAATATTATTGATTCTGTCTGTGATTATACTTTATTCCAAAATGAATAACAAGTTGTTGGTTTTGGTGGAAACTGCAGTGACTTGTATATACAGCTAAATTTTTTGAAGTTTTGCAGAACTGTACAGTAGGTAGAGATGTTTTCCAATGAGACAGTGTTGCATTTACAGGGTTTCTGTGGGTCTTAATTCGGCCTTCCACCATTTAAGGCCTTAAAAAGTCTTAAATCTGAGCAGAAACTCTTAAATTCATCAAGTCATTAAATGATGTATGCACTGCAAAAATAAATAAATAATGTCTTGCTCAGCATTTTTGCTTTCCACTATAAATGTCTATACACCCTTAAATCAGGCTTTACGCAAAATGGAAAATTAAAATTTTACCAACTTAAGTGAGCTTATACTTAAAAACAAATATCTGCCCATGGGGAATGAAAACTTATTTTTCTTTTGAATTAAGATGATTTTTCTGGCCCACAGACAGACATTTTCTTGGTTTAATCATAAATGAATCATAGTAATTGAGTTATATTTTCAAACTTAAAAAGTGTTTCTAATAAAACTTGTGTACATTTACATTAAGAGAACATAATGATGCACCATTCCCTTCAATGTAATCCTTAACATTTCTTTACTTAATCTAGAGGTCTTAAAAAGCTTAAATTTACCTTCATAAAACCTGCAGAAACCCTTAGCCTATTTAGTGGGCATGAGGATCACAATAGCAGCCTTTCCTGAGAAGACCTTCTCTTCGTCAGCTTTTTTTTTTTTTTTTTATCCTGTGTGAGAAGGTAATTGAGTAGATCCACTCGTACGTGCTTGTGTGTGAACTGGAGGTGTTGAAATCAGAGGTTCCCGGTTCTGAGGATTAATCACAGTTTACTTTGACTCATGATCAGGGTTGTGAGGCTCACTAGTCTGGTCCTGCATGCTCAGATGGTGTTTGGGTAAGTATAGGTGCTATTCATTTGTTAAAATGGAATGCCTGATCTGCTTCATTTAAGACTTTTTCTAATCCGTAAACATGGTCTGCAGTGACTAATGTGGCATACGGACCTCTCTCTGACCCGGGGCTCACCTCCTATTGACTTGCTTGATGTACTGAACCACCTGGTTCAACAAACAACCACCCACATGCATACGCACATCCCTGACTTAACTCTTTGTAAAGATGCTAGTTGTTTTAATAGAAATGATGTCAGAATTATATTTTAAACTGAACTATCTTCTTTTTTTTACTATAAAATGCCACTGCCACATTCTTCAGACACACTTAATTTTCTGTTAATGTAAGAGAACATGTGCTTATAGTGCTTATTTTTTCCATCAGACTTCGCCATTTCTTTCTAAATCATATAATCAAATCTAAAGAAATAATGTTCATGTCATCACATATGTCTTAAGTTTATGTTTCCTACACTGGGGTTGAGAGATAATAATTAAATTGTAAAAATATGAAATTAAAATAATTTTAAAAATGAAAAACAAAACCTTCTCAAAAGATTAAATATTTTATTTGTTTGCCTGCATGTCATGTGACTATTTAGTTACCAGAGAACTGTTAACATGCAAATGTTTGTTTAAAGTACCCCCTCCCTGAAATTAATATTTTAATAATTTAAGTAAATTTTAGGTAAAAGGTGTGCAACTGACAAAAACATATAATGTAGCCTAGAATGTACAATTTTGATAAATCCTATGGAGCTTCTTTTTTTTTTTCATATGTCTTAATATATTAAATATACAGTTTGAAAAAAGGGGCCTAGTGTATTCTGTTAATATGAAGGAAGGATGTTTTTTTACAGGTGGGCTTACCTATGTTTTGAATTATAAATTGCATTGTGTTGTATTTTAATGTTGAAGGAAATGTCCATAAGCTTAACAGAAAATGTACTAGTAATTTATTTATATATTTATTTACAGTATGAAACTCAAAACTTTTATCAGAAGAAATTAACTAATACACTAATAACGTGTGTTATTTCTTCATATTTTTAAAGTTATTTAAAATTTAAAAAGCCACTTCCTTTATGGAAGGTGAAATCATTTTAGTTTAGAGAAAAACAAACAAACATCAGTTTAAAAAGAAGCTATGATGCTTTGTTGCATTAGTATCTCTTTTAAATCATTCTGTTTGATCAAATTATACATTTTTGATGATTAAAAAATATCAAAATGAACTTGTTAAAACCTTCATGTTCTCAGTCTCTCACTGAGCAGTCTAACTTAACTCTTTTTCTTCTTTTTTTTCTAAATGCTGTTTGTTTGCTACCATTGTGTTAATAACAAGGTTATAAAAATAAGTTTTCTGAGGTATCTTGACAAGAGCGTATTTATAACAATTTTATAGAAATATTATATTAAGTTTATATATATATATATATATATATATATATATATATATATATATATATATATATATTAGTGGTGGGCGTTATCGGCGTTAACGTGCTGCGTTAACGTGAGACTCTTATCGGGCGATAAAAAAAATATCGCCGTTAATCTATTCTCAAAGTTGGGTTGGGAGCTGGGTCTATACTACGCAAGCTATGATGACTTTCACCTCGATATTTTAGCGCGGATGTATACCTAGCAGAATTGCACTGTAGGGGGCGGGAACGAGTCTTCGAACCTGTGTGTATGCGTGCTAACATGGATGCAGCTATGAAGCCGCCGGGTTTGCTTCAGGGAAAATTTATTTTAAGAAGCTTCCCAATGGAAATCTGCAAGTCATTTCTGTCTCTACGTTACATGGTCGCGCTCTCTGTATCGCGCGCACAGCGGAGTTCCGCCCCGGTTCGCACACACACACACACACACACAAACACACACAAACAAACAAACGTAAGCGCACACACAAGTGGGCACACTCCCACTCCTATTTGTAAATATTAAGCCGCAAAACGTCTATTTAAATATGACTTCTGTGTGTCTCTGTGTTAATGTATGGCGCAGACGCACGGGTTTGTTCACTACTCATACAGAAGACCGCGTGACGCTTGCGGCGATATTAACGTCTCACTAAATGAGGACATAAATACATGAACAACATCTCCAGAACTGCTCTGAGAGTCACTTCATGAGCATTCGAGCGTTTCATTTGAGAAAAACTATCCTCATGGCAACCCGTCAAAATAAAAGTTTGGTTTCACTTGAAGACATTGGGCAGAACGTAATAGGCTACTACTACTAAAACTATTAAAACCTTATCTTTAAGGAATAATCATACAATGTCTTCAATGTTATTATCAATATTAAATTCTTGATGACTGCTAGTTGTTTACTTATCTACTTGGCAGAATTCAAATGAGCCATTTTAATCTAGATTAATTTAGATTAATTCCAAGATTACAGTGAGATTAATCTAGATTAAAAAAATTAATCTATGCCCACCACTAATATATATATATATACACACAGTCATGGCCAAAAATATCGGCACCCTTGTTAAATATGATCAAAGAAGGCTGTGAAAATTAATCTGCATTGTTAATCCTTTTGATCTTTTATTTAAAAAATTCACAAAAATCTAACCTTTCATTGGATAATAAGAATTTAAAATGGGGGGAAATATCATTATAAAATAAATGTTTTTCTCAAATACACGGACACAATTATTGGCACCCCTAGAAATTCTTATGAGTAAAATATCTCTAAAGTATATTCACAATTTTGAGCACTCCAGGGTGATTATGAACATGAAAATATCCAGCCATGGCTTCCTGTTTCACAGAAATATAAATAGGAGGGAAAACAAAGCCCAAATTCCCTTAATCATCCATCACAATGAGAAAAAACAAATAATATATTTCTGATGTGCAGCAAAAGATAATTGAGCTTCACAAATTAGTGAAGTGGCTTTAAGAAAAGAGCTAGAGCAGTGAAAATTCCCATTTCTACCATCAGGGCAATAATTAAGAATTTCCAATCAATATAAAATGTTACGAAACTGCCTGGAAGAGGACGTGTGTCTATATCGTCCTAATGCACGGTGAGAAGGAGAGTTTGAGTGGCTAAAGACTCTCCAAGGACCACAGCTGGAGAATTGCAGAAAATAGTTGAGTCTCGGGGTCAGAAAACCTTTAAAAAAAATTGTCAAACATGTCGTTTGGGAGGGTTTCAAGAAAAATTCTCCAAGCTCATCCAAAAACAAACTCCAGCATATTCAGTTATCAGACATGACTGGAACTTCAATTGGGACTGGCTTCTATGGTCAGATGAAACTAAAAAATGAGCTTTTTAGCAGCGAACACTCAAGATGGGTTTGGTGAACACAGGGATAAAAAGTACCCCATGTGTACAATAAAATATACTGCTGTGTTTTTGATGTTGTGGGCCTATATTTCTGCTGGAGGTCCTGGGCATCTTGTTTAGACACATGGCATCATGGATTCTATCAAATACCAACAGATAAAAAAATCAATAAGTGACTGACTCTGTTAGAAATCTTATAATGGGCCATGTTTGGATCTTCCAACCATACAATAATCCAAACACAAACCTCAAAAACAACACAAAAATGGGTCACTGAGCACAAAACCAAGCTTCTGCTGGCCATTCCAGTCCTCTGACCTGAACCCTGTAGAAAATGAGTGGGTGAACTGAAGAGAAGAAGCACCAACATGGAGCTGGGAATCTAAAGGGTCTGGAGTGATTCTGGATGAAGGAATGGTCTCTGATCTCTTGTCAGGTGTTCTCTAAACTCATCAGGCATTAGAGGAGAACATTTAGAGCTGTTAAACTGGCAAATGGAGGTTTCAAAAAGTATTGAATAAAAGGGTGTCGTTAATTGTGGCCAATGTGTATTAGAGAAAAACATTTATTTCATAATGATATTTCCCCCCATTTTAAATTCTTATTATCCAATGAAAGGTTAGAATTTTTTTAATAAAAGATCAAAAGTAATTTTCACAGCCTTCTTTGATCATATTTACCAAGGGTGCCGATATTTTTGCCCATGACTGTATGTGTATATATATTATTATTATTATAATGCGTACATACATATTTAATATACACACACACAATACAGATCTGCAGCTTTGAGGCTCGATTTTTTCAGAAATGCTTGGAAAAAGACTGTTGAATCTTAAACGACATTATTAACATTGAACTTGTTACTGCACAAGCAATGAAAATCTGATTTGAATGCATTGAGAGGCTGTGGAAATCAATGCTGGTGCTTGGCTAAAAGCAGCGTAGCCTGTGGGGGAATCATTACATTCAGATATGGACACTGCTTCAGTCAATGCCTGCGTCAGGCTTTACTGCTCAGCCTTATTAGTGCTAAAGCATATCACATTACAAAACAAATCACTTAATAATATAGATACAGCTCACAAAAACATACCTCATATTTAAACCTGGCTGTGCATTAGTTGGCCTTTCTGTTGATTATCCTTCAATAATAACTGCTGGCATCAGGGGAAATTTTGAAAATAAAAAGAAATCATATTGCTTGTATTTTGGAAGGTTATGACTTTGTTGTTCGTTCTTGCAAAATGTATTATGATGATTTTCCTTTTTTATTCTTTGTGTTCTTTTTTCTTTGTTTTCCTTCCCCTATTAGAATATGCTATTTTATGTGTCTCTGTGTATAAATGCATGTATATATTAATTTTTGAAAAAGGGAACACATTTTGACATACACAAAATAATCATCAATCACAAGTGTAAATAATGCAGTAACCTGTAAAACAGCGAACAGTGAAGCAGTAGTTCACATTATTTATTTATGCTGCAATGCATACTGGGAAAGCATAGTTCTCGCCACTGGCTGGTATATTTAATAAACCAAAAATATAAAACTGCTAAAACAATTTAAGTTTGCTACATATTAAGCGTGTTTGTAATTAATTATTCATTTTTATTTTCATTTTGTTCATCTAAAAATGTTAAATGTTATTTAAAATATACCAGAAATCTAAAACGCCTTAACAATATATGTTTGCTACATATTGAGCATGTGCAATTTTGTATGTTTTACATTTTGTTAATATATCTAAATATTAAGAATGTTAGTTTTCATCTTTCTTTTAATCAGTCCATAATTAATTTCACTGTCATCTACAGGAAATCACGTCCTGCAGTTCCTCCGCCTCAGTTCTACCGTGTTATAAAACACTCTCTCTAAAGCACAGTTTGTCTTCTAATATTTACCAGGTAAGTTATCATTCTGACTCCAGTAGGATCTCAATGAAAAAGCTTATAAATGAAGGACAAGATAAAGGCTGGAGTTTTTAACCTTATCGCGATGTGTGATCGCACATCACTTTTGAAAAATTGGTGAGCTGTATGAAAATCATATTAAAGAAGAAATCGCAGTTAAACAAATGGGTTTAGGACTGCACAAATACTTTCACGGCAGCTTACTGTGCTCCCATTCTTTCACTCAAAACCTATCGCTCAGATTTCTGTCTCTTTATGTGCTATGTTAAAGAATGAGAACAGGAACTCACTGTGATTTCTGAAGCCAAAAAGAGGAATCGGTGTAGAAACTCAGCATGAACTGTTGCTGGGTTGTTCAGGACTTTTGTTTATGCCTTGTTCTTTAAAAGCCTACATAGATTTAATTCGTTTTGCTTTTTCATTTATTCACCTCGCTTTAATTAGAGGTTACGACCTCCATTATAGCAGCTGCTGTAGGGAACAAAATGACAGTAGTTAATTTACTCCTTCTATTTGCAAGTGAACACATGTACTTGTGTACATAATACAAGATATGTAAGTTATGTGACTGCAAAATAATTATTGCCTCCCATCCACTTCACACCTTCCACAGATTCATTTTTCAATGTCACACGCATCTTTAAGGTTGTTGTGTAGCCTTTCATGCAGTACACAGTAAACAAGTTTGGTCATTTTTCAGTCATATTCATGTTTTTCCAAACCTGTATGATTTACTTTCTTCTATAAAACACAAAATCGCGATTAATCGCATCCAAAATAAAAGTTTTTGTTTACATAATATATGTGTACTGTGTATAATTATTATGTATATATAAATACACACACATACAGTATATATTTTGAAAATATTTACATGTATATATTTATATTCATATAATTTATATTATATATATAAATATATTTAACATAAAAGCATAACATATTTTTCTTAAGTATATACATGCATTTCTGTGTATTTATATATACATATTAAATATACTCAGTACACACACACATACATGATTATAAACTAATTATTTTTTTAATTAACTTTGAATTAATAGAGAATATCATCAGTGCACAACAGTTTAAAGTAATACCGTATTATTTCGAATATAATAATTTTTTATTTTTATTTTTTAAATATATAACTAAATATGAAAAAATGGGGTCGTCTTATATTCAGAACATTCAAAATCATTTGCAGAAAATTGAATCACCTTAAGGACATCCAAGATGTTGATGAGTTTCTTTCTTCATCAGAACAGATTTGGAGAAATTTGGCATTACATCACTTACTCACCAATGGATCCTTTGCAGTGAATGGGTGCCGTCAGAATAAAAGTCTGATTAAAACATCACAATAATCTTACTATGTCTGACAAGATAACTTATGTTCTGAAAACTTGGAGAAGGTGAGTGGGGACAACAACAGAAAAAATAAATTGACAATAAAAAGTCTACATTTTCCTGTTATTTAGTGCTAACAAAGGACCAAAGAAGTCATTTAATCATTTAATGCATTTCTTACAATAACAATTTATCATTCATAGAAGGAATTTTAAGACTGTTTGGAATGAATTCCTTATTACAGATACTTATTTATCATTCATCCAAAGAATCCTAAACTTGTTTAGATTACCCCCACCCTGGAGGTCTAAAGATTGTTCAGATGATTTGTTTCTAATTTAATGCATTTTTGTTCCATTATAACTTATTTATCATTTATCCAAGAAGCCTAGATTACTCTTTTTTTTCCTGATTCAAATAATTTTTTTCTTGTTAGAAATTATATTATCATTTATCCAATGACTCTTAAGATTGTTTAGATGATTGCATTTTCCCATTACAAATGGCTATTTATCATTTATTCAAGAAATTTTAAGATTGCTTTGATGATTTCTCTTTTTTTTTCAATTTAATCAATTTTTCTCCATTACAAATCATATTACTTATCATTTACACTCCAAAAAAACCTTTTTAAAAAGATTATTAAAACAATAGTTAACCCAGGAACTGATCCAATCTTTCAGTGAACAAGTTCAGTGTCACATTATGAAAGTGTTGTAAAACGTTAAAGGTCGTCAACAATAAAGCAGTGACAATTGTGACCAAATAAGTGACCAAACACGGAGAAATCAGCATCTAGATGGATTTGGTGATAGATAATTTGCTGACCTAGAGTTAAAGGAGAGTATTAAGTGTAGTGAAGACAAATGTAGCAAGCTGTGTTGCTGAACTACAGTAGAAACCATCTTGGAGAGGATCAGAAGGTCATGAAAGGCATGAGAGATGGAGTGTCAGAGTCAAGATGGCTAATCTCACTGATATAAGGCACTTTTGCAGAGGGAGCTAACATCCATTTCCCATGAGTGCTGCACACAAGGCATAGACTGTAAATTGCTAGAGTATTCAGTACAGCAAGTGAATTATTCCTCTTTGACAGCAATCATCAACAGCCTGGCATTGACATCGCTTCAGGGAAGAACCCTGGTTGAATCAAAGGGAAGAACTGCAATGAAAGACACTTTAAAGGAACGGTTTGCTTAAAATTACAAATTCTGTCATCTACAAACCCTCATGTTGTTACAAACCCATTTGACTTTCTTCTGTGGAGCATAAAAGATGATGTGTGCTAAACAATATGGTGGTAGCTTTTAAACAAGGTCGCTTCACAAAACGTTAATTGATGGACTGGAGTCTTGTGGATTTCTTGTGGTTTTCTTATACTTGCAACATATCGACATTTAGAAGGAAAAAAATCATAAAATCATAATTTTGCTCTCAGGTTGTTGGAACATAAGCTTGAAGCTTGAAAAGCACTTGCATGCACTTGCATTAGAAATGAACTGGGGGAGTTTTCAAGATGGCTGTGAAGTGATCTGACTTGATAACATGCACTGATTCATACAGAATATAAGTAGAAACATTTATGATGAAGGCTAATAGAGTTCATTTTGATTTCATGTTGCCTTTAACAAGCATTCTGCCCCCGTGTCGTATAGCATACACTCCCTGCCTCTTCCCCAGCCTTGACCAGTGCTGAGGTGAGGCCATGAAAATGATTTTTCCGCAGTTCTTAGCGATGTGTGAGGTTGCTGATGCCACCACAATTGTTGTCACCTACTGGGAAACACAAAGCAATTTCTCGGAAACACAGACACGCTGTGAAGTGCATGGTGTGAGGCTTAGTGTGTTTGTGCGATGGGATTTGTCAAATAGAATTCTCAACACAAGAAGATGAAGGAGAGATTTCAGCCGCAGTGTACGGGTCCCTCGCTGCCGATTCACTTTAAATATTCTTGACACAATAAGCAGCGCTGTCAGTCAGCAGGGCCGCTGCTTAGATGGGAAAAATGGACAGAACCATATGCAGTTTATATCACGAAATCACTAGAAGATTTGCAGAGCAAAGACAGATTTTGATAATGGCTATAAAAATGAGTTTTGCATTACGAGACAGCGGGGCCCAAAATGTCTAAGACCACACTGAAAATCTAAAACTTAATGTCTTGAAATAAACGTTGTTTTAGGATTTTGAGATATTTAAAACAAAAGGAATGTGACCGAATGATTTAAAATACTTGTGTACCTTGTGACATTGATTGTGATGCTCTTTGGATCATCTTGCATCATGCTAAAGAACTTTTTTTTTTTTAATTGTTGAGTTCTCCATTTTTGGTAAGCCCCAAATGACTAAAAACCACCATAAACACAAATGCACTTTTGTCAATGAATCATTCTTTTAATTTGAATCTTTTGAGTGAATCAGTTGACCAAGTTCACAAAACCAATGTGAATGATTTATTTATGAATCAAACTCAGTTTCAGTAATTGATGACAGAAATGAGTTTCTGTGTGAACTCTTCCTTTAAGATCACTAAGAACTACTCTTAATTCTAATTGAATAAATGATAAATAACATAAATTGCAATAAAAAATACATAAAATTTGACAAATGTCTTCTAGACATCATTAAGATTCATATAACATAGTTTGTCATTTCTAAAGATTCCTTGAACTAATGATGATAAATACAATTTGTAATTGAAAATGCATTAAATTAGACAAAATTCACTTAAACAATCTATCAAAAAGTCCTTGGATCAATGATAAATAGCAATTTGCAATGGGGGAAAACTGCATTGAATTAGAAAAATATCTTCTAAACATAACCTATACAAATAAATAACCTATTTTTTAAAGGGAAAATACATTAAATTAGAAAAAAATGACTTTTACTAGTAGTCTCAGACCTTTGAAGCCCGTATTATGTCTTCATAAAGATCTTCAAATGAATCTGCAGAATAGGAATGAGTCATTCTCACAGAGTAAAACAGTCATTGCTGAGGTGCATGAGGTGAATACTAAAATACATGAAGGTGTCTCTGAGCCAGAGATAGACAGATGATGTTAGTCCCCACAGTCCTCCTCATCAGACATCTGGACCCACAGGTGGCTAAACAAGCCTGGGATTCAGCTGCAGGAAGCCTTGGTCCAAATCCCCGAAGCTTCCTTCCACCTCCAGCCCAACCTGCGTGCCAATCCCATTTAAAGCACTGACATTTTTGATTACCAGCTGCAGTGTCCATTTCCCCCTCATCTATTTGGCTTTTAAAAAGGTGAATCAGAACAGTTTTGTTCTGCCACTGCTGACACTTTGGCAGGCTGCAGCGGCGTCTATGAGCTCATTGAGGGTTCAGTCATTTCCTTTTTTTGGAATGTTATCAATAGACGTTCTTTCAGTTGCTGTTGAGAGTAATCTATGTTTGTGCTTAAAGAGACAGTTGCCTGTAAATGAAAATTGTCATCATTTGCTATCCTTCATGTCATTCCAAACCTGTATGCCTTCCTTTCTTCTGTGGAACACAGAGGGCAAGTTCACGGAACCATTTTGAGTGATTAGTTTTTAAATAAAACTGATCTGGTTCAGTAAATGATGACAAGGTTGTACTTTAAAGATCTGCTTAATTTCTTCTAAACTACCTTAAAGGAAGTTCACCCAAAAATGAAAACTTGTTGAATATTTACTCACCCTCAGGCAATCCAAGATATAGATGTGTGTTTTTTTTTCTTCATCTGAACAGATTTGGAAAAATGTAATATTACATCACTTGTTCACCAATGGATCCTCTGCAGTGGATGGGTGCCGTCAGAATGAGAGTCCAAACAGATGATAAAAACAATCCACAAGTGATCCACATGACTCCAGTTAACACCTTGTGAAGTGAAAAGCTGCATGTTTGTAAGAAACAAATTCATCATTAATTTGTTTTTAACTTCAAACCATTGTTTCCGGCAATAAATATGAATCCTCTATCAACAATAGTGCTTTCTCCAGTAAAAAAATTAAAATAGAAATGTTGTCGCATCTGAATCAGGAGGGAAATATGCACAGATGAAGTACTGTTTACAAGCCAACAGTCCAAAATGATGGACTTGATGGATTTGTTTCTTACAACAAATTTCTGACGGCACCCATTCGGGATCCATTGGTGAAGAAGTGATGTAAAGTAATGCTAAACCTCTCCAAATCTGTTCTGACGAAGAAACAAACTCATCTACATCTTGGCTGGCCTGAAGGGAAGTATATTTTTGTGTGGACTGTTCCTTTAAGATTTATTGGATAAATTATGTTCACGACAAATTGTCAAAATGTGAATTTGGATCCCACTGTAAAACAGAATGTGGATGAGACTTCAGTACTAGACGCTGTTGTCGTAAATCAGTAAAAGAGCCCACCTGTGTCTCAATTTCAGTGTCATTTCTCAGAGGGAAAATCTCAAAACAAAACTAACGAGTAATCCATCATGCCTCTGGGCTCCAGACATTGGTTTTGTAAGTGTGTCACCCCTGATGTTGATCTCTAAAAAAGAGTGCTGACAATTCAAGTAAGGCACACAGCTTTCACCGCTAGTCTTACATCTTGCTTAACACAGCTCTTACATTAAATGTTCATGTCAGGATCTGTTCCTGAACTAGTTTTCCTGAATAACCTGCTGGGATGATTGTTAGACACAATCCACACACTTTCTTGCAATTTCGTTGATTAATAAATATACTTCAGGCGCAACCATTATATATAATCTTTATGGCAACTTTCAACTGTTGCTCTTTGTAAAATAATTGACTTAAAATGAGCACTGAGTGTAAATAATGTTCAAACTGTTTGAAATATAATATAATAATCCCCTTGCAACTTTTTAAAATATAAAAGCAGAAATGTATTTTCATCTAAATGTCAAATTCATTGCTTTTTGTTTTTATTGCTACATTTTATTTTGAACTTTTCCACAGATTTGAAAACGCCTACTTTTTATTTTACATTATTGTTCACATTTTTGTATATATCAAGAGTCTAATAACCATATTCCAGATTTGTAGCTCTAGAATGCTTATAAATTTTGTTTGTTTGTTTTATTATTTGACAAAATGTAAAACATAATGCAAAAAAGTCCAAAAAGACTAGTTCATACACATTTCAAAACTGTCGAGGATAAAATACACAAAAAAAGCCTTCGCCTTTAATAACTTAATAATAATAAATAACTTGTTGTTCTTAGCTTCTTCTCAAATATTAAATCTAATTGTATCTCTTCCTTCAGGCAATCATCAAGGGCATCTCATGTGTCTGAAATGATTAATTATCTGCTACTAAATTTACAAAAACACATTCAGGCAAGTATAACAATGGTACTTAATAATATAGATTTCTATAATAGGATGTCCAAAATCAGCTATGCAGTCCAATCATGGTTTTCTTTTCTTTTTTTTTTGTAATGTAGTTACAGAATTTTTTAATCTGAAATTCATATGGAATCATGCTATCCATTCCACTGAGCTCAGATTGCACTGACAAGACATTATCTGAGCAACATCTCCAGAGAGAATGAACATTTCTCCGCCATACAAAACACTGTAACCCTCCCATTTCTGATTGTGGCAGTCAGGGAAAAATTGGCCACATCTTAAATCCCACCCTATGTCTGGTGATGCCATTTGATTTTCAGCTTAATTCATGAAGATGATTGCCTCTGTAGATGTGCTCAAGTTACCTGTCAAGTCAGGTATAAATATTGCATGGTTCAGGCATGCTGTGCGAAACAAGCTGTTGTTCAACAAAACCGGAGGTGGGCCAGGCTGTGAGGTTCTTTTGTCTGTTCCAGATGTGACCTAATTTAAAATCCCCATATTAATCATGTAGGATCCAATCTACAGAAAAAAACAAGGCTCAGTATTGAATTTTGTCAGTGAAGAGTGTAAACTCTATGCTTGTTGCATCGATTGCATCACAAATGAAACTGGAATTGTTGAAGTTGAAATGATAACCTGGATGTGATTCTTTATCATCCTTAAAATATAGATTTTGAAAAAAAGTAACTATAAATATATATGCTAATTTAATAAAGGGATCTAGATTTAGCAGTATTATTGGTATAAAACTCATTTAATTACAATAAGTTGATGTGGCAATCAGTTAATCACATACTGTATATCTATAATATTTTTGCTGAGAAAAAGTCACGTGAAGCCAAATTAAGATAACTGAAAGATATAAGTACGTTTTTGAATTATCTTCCTTCAATTTATGTATGCTATTTAATAATAATTTATAATATTAATATGTAAGTATAATATAAATATATATATATATATATATATATATACATACATATACATATATATATATACATACACATACATACATACATATGTGTATATATATATATATATATATATATATATATATATACACGGTGTTCGAATTGGGTCCCCTAACCAGACCGCCCCCTTCAAAAAATGAAAAATATAAAACCTTGTATAGCCTAAATATGATTCGTGTTTTTTTTGTCTTGTCCTTGTTATCGTTGGGAAAACCTAATTCTAAGATAAAAGCTTATTTTACGATGATCAGTTAACAGAGGTGTCAAGTAACGAAGTACAAATACTTCGTTACCTTACTTAAGTAGAAATTTTGGGTATCTATACTTTACTGGAGTAATTATTTTTCAGCCGACTTTTTACTTCTACTCCTTACATTTTCACGCAATTATCTGTACTTTCTACTCCTTATATTTTAAAAGTAGCCTCGTTACTCCTATTTCATTTCGGCTTGTTTTCATTCCGCTTGTCATCGTTCAAAAAAACCTATCCAGATAAATCGCGCCATCCGGATAGAGTGAATTTGATTGTGGTTGGATGAGAAGTACACTGTAAAAAATGATATGATGAAAAAGTCATGACAACTTATGTTTTAAAGTTACTTTAACTCATAAAAATAATTTAAGCAATTTCAACTTTTTTTTGTAATTTATGCTAGATTCAATTTGATTTTTTAAGTCAGTTTAATGTTATTGAAATTCAAGGAGACCAATTTAATTCAGTGAACTTAACATTTTAAGTTCTAACTTACTGGCACACTGTAAAAAAAAAAAAATTTGAGCCAACTTAAAAGTTTGCTCGACTTATTTTTGTGCACTGTGAAACCCGACAAGTTAGGTTAACTCAAACTGTTTGAGTAAACTTATTGCCTTAAACCATTTAAGTTTTTAAAACTAACAATAATGAGTGCTCTGAACTTATTTCAGTTGAGTTCACTAAAATAAGATATACATTGCAATTAAGTGATTAATTGAGTAATAATTGAGCATTAGTGATGAACACTTGCTGTTAACAAACATAATCACTGAAGAAAAAGAAACACATGAACAACTAACTTTAGTCACAGCCTTAGATGAAATCAACTGAAATAAAATACATTAAATCTCTCAAGATCTGATTAAACAACCCCACAAACAGCATCACCAGCTCCACTTATTAATAATCAGACTGACTTTATTTCTGTCAGACATCTACAGAAGATCTTATTGAGAATTAACTAAGGTTTAGATGTTGATTTATTGTTTCATTTGAAGTAACCATGTTAGAGATCAGTGTCTGCTTTAGTTGGGCTCTTGACCCTTGACTTCTGTTTTAGTTTTTTTTTTCCTTCCTCTTTTTCTCTGGCTGTTGTAACCATGTGTTCCTCAAACATGTTTGTTGTAACTCAAGAGAAAATGATCAGTAGTTGGTTGTTATATGTTTATAATGACAATCATCTGTTAGCGAACTGATCTCATTGTGTGTCTAATCTCTGATTAAATGGATGTTGTATTGATTATAGTAAAAGTGATTCTATGAGCCCGTGGTTCTGTGACAGTCAGTTAATAGAAAGAACTTTCCAAACAGTTTGTCCACAAAAAGTTTTAATCTATGGTAGCAACTAGACTCACATAGACATCAAGAATCAGCTTGTGAACCTCAACAATGGTGACCATTATGAAACAAGAAAAAAAAGAAAATTCATGCTGCAATGCATGCTGGGTACTAGCATAGTACAAAACTCATCCATGGATCCCAGCATGCATTGCTGCATGATTTTTTTATGGTCACCATTGTTGAGGTTCACAAGTGATTACTTTTTTTTTAACTTGACATGATTAGTTGAAACAACTAATACTGAAAAGTCCAATCAACTTACAGAGAGCAGTTCAGCGCCAGTCAGGATTTTACAAAGTGAGTTGAAATGACTTGTATTTGTAATTCGTTTATACTTAAACATTTAAGGCAGCTACAAAACTTAAGTTTTTAAGTTGAAATAGGTGGAAATTTTTTACGGTGTATAAACATATACCATTCCGACACCCTATTGGTTTGTACGTGATCCATCGCACCTGCACATGACACAAATCACGTCACACTCCAGCAAGGACATAGCCAGTGTTGGGGTCGTTACTCAAAAAAGATTATTTCTTAAAAGTTATTATTTCTCCACTACTGGCTCATTTATCAAACGGGTGCTTTCTCTTCGTCCTCCGCAAATGAAGCTACAGTAGGTAGTTCGGTAGAGAGACGTTTGAATAAATTAGCGTTTGCGATTGACAATGTTGTGATAAGTAGGCTATACTAACTTTGTAACTCGTTACCCCCAACACTGGACATAGCAGACGTATGTAGCCAAGTACGAAGATGTCCGTGGCAGAGACTCAAGAAGAGAACTCGAGCGAAATGTAACTGATGTAGATTACTCTGTTGTTGTACATACAGCATTGAGTCCAAAGTGTTTGTTACATCTTCTAGTTAAATGTGACATTGTTGCCATTAGCTATAGAATTGAGCATAGTACAAACCAGGAAGGTATCAGGATTGAGTTTATTAATCACTTGGATTAATCATTCATTTTGACAGCACTAATGTTTATTGTATATAGACAACCATACAAGGGTAATTGTTACTAAGCCTGCCCTGGGTACAGCAATTTTCTTGTCCGTTGCCCTCACAGATTTCTGCAGCTAAGCTTGGGTGTACATTTACATTCCAATAAAGGTTAATGATGACATGCCTCTGAAGTTTGACTTTTTGCACCATTACAATACTTATAGACAACTAGTCATCATATCTTCCGCTCCATGAAACACGTTAATGCTCAGTAGTACACATATATGGTTCTTTAATGTATTTGCATTGTACTAAAATGCGTTAATTTTTAATGGGCATATATGCGGCTGAAACAGGTAGCCTAGTGCAACCCAAATTTTTCAACATTAACATTTTAATATAACATTATAGTCATTATGGCCTTTAGAAAAATGTTTTTGAGGAGGTGGTGGTGCACAATAGGCCCTGTGGCGTGACCTAAGCTTTTGTCCTTAATGGCATTTTTTCCTTGCATTACTTTTACTTTTATACTTTAAGTAGTTTTGAAACCAGTACTTTTACACTTTTACTTGAGTAAAAAGCTTGAGTTGATACTTCAACTTCTACAGAAGTTTTTTTAAACCCTAGTATCTATACTTCTACCTGAGTAATGAATGTGAATACTTTTGACACCAGTGTCAGTTATTTATGTGCAAACAATCACTAAGCAAAGAAGAATTTAATATCTATCATAGGGGTGTGCAATATAGACAAAAATATATATCTTTTGGGTATAGATAGATAGATTGATGGATTCTGGGATTTTATCGATAACAGACGATATTTTACTGAGTGTACTGAGCTGCAGGACTGCAGTGGGCAGCTGACTCCTAAAGTTTTTGATATTCTTAAAAATAAAGCCTTTTTTTCCTAGAATATCATTATCATTAAAATCATTATCAACAAAATTCATCTTTGCAATGCAGAGGAAACACAGAAGCTGCATCTGAAGTGGCATTCAGATTTACACATTATTTAATGCAAAACATGAATGCATTTAACCTGCAGTCACAAATACATTGATGTTTTGATATTTTAATCCTAAAACACTGAATACTGATATTTGAAATTATTTAAAAAAATATATACTTTAAATGTGAAATTAAAACCGCCAATAGGTGACAGTAAGTCATTGTTATTAAGTGATTCATTGTGATTGAACCGAATAATTTAAATGGTTGATTCATTCAGGAACGAAACACGGTCATGTTGCTCAGAGACACAAAACACTGCTGTGGCTGTGTTTGGAACCATTTTTTGTTGGCTAAATAGAGCAAAAATAGGCAATATGGTGTCTAAAACGTAAGTCTATTAATAACTTATTGTTTATTGAACTGTTGTATAAACTCAATATCACATTTGTGATTTTTGCGGGGGATAAAATGGCACTCTTCGTGTGATATTGAATAACTATATGAAATTATATAAATATACATATTTTCTGCCGCATATTGAATTTTGGGAGCATTCTGCATTTTATTAGACTGAATCATGCAGTGAAAGAATGCACTCAGTCTAACTAGTGTTTAAGCACTCATAGCTCCTCTAATAATCTGTATGATAAATGAATCTCTTAATTTTATCGTACTTACATCTGCACTTTTATTGCTTATTGCTTATGCGCAAGTTTCAGTCTGAACAAAATTCAGGGATGACTAATCTGACCGCCTCTGATTGGTCATTGCATTCCTAAGCTCAACAGAATCGTGTATGATTGGTTATGATGAGTAACGCTGTACAAACGCTTAAAAATAAAATACGATGTAACATGAGCAGGTCTAAATTTAATACAGCCATCGAATCTTTTCATTTCATTTTCATTTTCACTAGTTCAATGTTTCAAGTATTATAGTTTTATTGAAAAACCAGGGGACCCCCCCAATTATATATTTTGGGTGTTATGGGGGGTCCCTTAATGCTTATGGGAGGTCCGGGACCCCCCCAGCCCCCCCTCAATTCGAACACTGTATATATATACATACATACATACATACATACATACGTGTATATATATATATATATATATATATATATATGGGCCATTCAACAGAATTGGTGCAAACTGCTGTCCCATAACCAAAAAAACATGTTTAAAAAGCATTTAAGGATTCAAATCATAGATGTTTACTAAGATCCTTCTATTATCTATTGAAACGCACAATAGCATTTAAAATACTTGTAAGCGTAATATATATTTAAAATCATCATTTATTGGGTTCTTTCAATTGGGAGGTGGCCAGGCCTTAATTTGTGCCGGAACAAGCCGGATCCGGCACCTCATTTTGTCGGATCCCCCTCCTCACGCACCAATATGAAAGAAGTTTGTGCTGACATAGTGTGCATATATGAAAAATCCTAAATAATGACCGCGCTTGCGGCACATCTACATTTGAAATAAAGAACCTGAGCGTGCAAAAGACGCGACATGTGAACGTCTCGGTTACGTATGTAACCCTCGTTCCCTGAAGAATGTAACTAAACGAGCCAATGGACATTGGCATGCGATCATTGCATCCAGCTGCCGCTGATCACAGCGTGAGTATAAGAGGCAGCGGGTGCACCGTGACATTCATGCTTTCGCTGAGGAGCCGAGCCGGTGACCCGGCCGCTCAGCGGTGGTACAGCAAACTGTGGCGACGGGACGTGGCGTCTCCGTTCCTTCTTCAGGGAACGAGGGTTACATACGTAACCGAGACGTTCCCTTTCAGTCGGTCACTCCGAGTCACATCGGATGACCGACGAATTGGGATCCCTACCAAAACGCCACAGGAGCTGCCCCTTCCAGTGCCCTGTGTAGACCTCTTGATCCTTCCTATAAGGCAGACGATAGGACCGGGCTCTACACAGAGAAGGTCAACTACTGTTGTTCCTTGGACAACCCAGACAGTAGGACTTGGAAACACTGGGAAGCATGCCCTTCCGTTTGGAAGAGGCACACTGCGGAGTCACCTCCTCCCAGAGGGGGTTAAGTGGCATTTAGACATGTGAAGTAACCCCGTAGGGCCCTATTGCACATGGAAGTCTCTGAGATGGCACAGGCTGCATCACTAGAGATGGCAGAACGTGGTCTGCCAGGGGAAACACGGCTCTAATAAGCATACCGTGGAATACACATATGGGATCCCGGCAGGGTCTCTCATATGGGCACTAGCCTCACATCAGATTTCAAGAATTCATTGGCTGAAAGGCCTGGCGCCGGACGCTCCGCCACGTCCGGACGCCGGAGTGCTGGAGGACTCGACAGGGTTTGCCTGGTTAAGGAACTCTCTGGAGAATTAGGCGAAAGAACGCCGCAAGCCGACTCTGAGCCGGGCCTCTCAATGCCACTACCCGTTTGAGGTGAGAACACAGGAGGAAACCGGTTCGACACGCAGGCTATAAAACCTAGCGAACGTGTTAGGAGTCACCCAACCCGCAGCTCTACAGATGTCTGCTAGCAAGGCACCACGAGCCAGCGCCCAGGACGATGCGACACCCCTAGTGGAGTGAGCACGCAACCTGAGCGGGTAGGGCACACCTTGTGCTTCATAGGCCAAGGTGATGGCATCCACTATCCAGTGGGCCATCCTCTGCTTGGAGACAGCCTTCCCCTTCTGCTGTCCTCCGTAACAGACAAAGAGCTGTTCTGAGGTCCTGAAGCTCTGAGTTGTATCCACGCACTGTCGCAGTGCGCGTACAGGACAGAGCAAAGCTAGGGCTGGGTCTGCCTCCTCCAGGGGCAGCGCTTGCAGGTTCACTACCTGGTCCCTGAAGGAGTGGTAGGAACCTTGGGCACATAGCCGGGCCGGGGCCTCAGTGTTGCACTGGAGTCAGCCGGCCCAAACTCAAGGCACGATTCGTCGACCGAAAATGCCTGCAGGTCCCCACCCTCTTGATCGAGGCCAACGCAGTCAGGAGCAGGGTCTTCATAGAGAGAAACTTCAACTCAACTGACTGCAAAGGCTCGAAGGGGCAGTTTGTAGGGCTCTTAGCACCAATGCCAAATCCCAAGAGGGTAGGGAGGGAGGCCTAGGCGGGTTTAACCTCCTGGCCCCCTAAGAAACCTGATAACCAGATCGTGCTTCCCACCGACCTCCCTCACGGGTCGTGGTGAGCGGAAATAGCAGCAACATAAACCTTAAGGGTGGAGGGGACAACCTACGCTCCAACCCTTGTTGCAAAAAGGAAAGCACGGCTCTGATCGAACATCTCCGGGGTCCTCACGGTGAGAGGAACACCATTCGACGAACAGGTTCCACTTCAGCGCATAGGCCCGTCTTGTGGACGGTGCTCGTGCTGAAGCAATAGTGAGAGCTACCTCCTGGGGCAGATCACCTAGAACCTCCACGTCCCGTCCAGGGACCACACATGGAGTTTCCACAAGTCTGGGCCGGGTGCCAGAGGTGCCCGTCTCTGAGAAAGCAGATCCTTCCTCAGAGGAATCGGCCAGGAGGGGCTGTCGCGAGGAGCATGAGTTCCGGGAACCAGGTCCTGTTGGGCCAATATGGAGCCACTAACAAGACCTGCTCCTCGTCCTCCTGATCTTGCACAGTGTCTGTGCTAGCAGGCTCACTGGGGAACGCATATTTGCGCAGGCCCAGGGGCCAGCTGTGTGCCAGTGCATCCGTGCGGCGTTGCCTCGGACAGGGAATAGAACCACTGGCAGTGGGTGGTTTCTGGAGGCGAACAGGTCTACCTGAGCAACTCCAAACCGACTCCAAATCAGCTGGACCGCCTGGGGATGGAGTCTCCACTCCCCAGGAAGTGCCGCTCGAGACAGCTCGTCGGCCGCCTGATTGAACACTCCTGGGATGTGGATGGCACGAAGGGACCTCAGATGCTTCTGACTCCAGAGGAGGAGGTGGCGGGCGAGTTGCGACATGCGACGGAGCGTAAACTGCCTTGCCGGTTGATATACGCAACGGTCGCAGTGTTGTCCGTGACGACCAGAACGCCCTTGCCCGAAGGCGCCCTCTGAGGCGGCTCAAGGCAAGACGTACTGCCAGCAACTCGAGGCAATTGATATGCCAACGCAGTTGGGGACCCGTCCACACCCCTGACACTGCGTGCCCGTTGTACGTGGCTCCCCAGCCGGTGGCCGAGGCATCCGTGAATACCACAGCATGCCTGGATACCTGCTCCAGGGGCACTCCTGCCCGAAGGAACGAGGGATCTGTCCACGGGCTGAAGGTTCTGCGGCAGGCGGTGTAATCTGAACCCGGTGAGTACCGCGTTTCCACGCCCACCTCGGGACTCGGCCATGGAGCCAGTGCTGAAGCGGTCTCATATGGAGCAGACTGAGCGGAACTATCGCCGCAGCTGCAGCCATATGCCCCAGGAGCCTCTGAAAGAGTTTCAGTGGGACCGCCGTCCTGCCTGATAAAGTCTTGAGGCAGTTCAGCACCGACTGAGCACGTTCCTGGGTGAGGCGTGCTGTCTGGTTGACGAATCCAACTCCATGCCGAGAAAAGAGATACTCTGCGTTGGCACGAGTTTGCTCTTTTCCCAGTTGACCGAAGACCCAACTGGCTGAGGTGCCTGAGCACCAGGTCCCTGTGTGCACAACTGCTCTCGAGACTGTGCAAGTATGAGCCAGTCGTCGAGGTAGTTGAGGATGCGCACACCCCGTTCTCTCAGGGGAACAAGGGCCGCCTCTGCGACCTTGGTGAAGACGCGAGGCGAAAGGGACAGCCCGAAGGGCAGGACCTTGTACTGATATGCCCGACCCTCGAACGCAAATCGCAGGAATGGCCTGTGTCGCGGGAGAATCGAGACATGAAAGTACGCGTCCTTCAGGTCGATCGCTGCAAACCAATCTAGGGGACGGACGCACCCAAAGATGCGTTTCTGCGTCAACATCTTGAACGGCATCTTGTGAAGTGCACGGTTCAAAACTCGCAGATCCAAGATCGGTCGTAACCCACCGCTTTTCTTGGGCACAATGAAGTAAGGGCTGTAAAACCCCGACCTCATATCGGCTGAAGGGACCGGCTCTATCGCGTCCTTCGCCAGCAGGACTGCAATTTCCGCACGCAAGACAGGGGCATCGACGGCCTTGACTGAAGTGAACCGGATGCCCCCGAACCTGGGGGGACGCCGGGCGAACTGAATCGCGTAGCCGAGTCTGATGGTCCGCAGGAGCCACCGAGACGGACTGGGGTGCGCTATCCAGGCTCCGAGAGACCGTGCCAGCGGAACCAATGAGGCCACCGACATACCCGCGGTGGGGCAGCGAGGTGGAACACAGGGACCCGGCCCGGAGCCTGTGACGGCTTGGCCTGTGATGGCAGGGGGCGGGGTCTGGGTGTGCAGTGTAACACTCACCTGATTCCTCCTCGTGAGGGAGGAAACACAGGAACCCGGCTTGAGGCTTGTGACAGCCTGGCGTGTGACGACTTGAAGCGGGGACTCGAGTGCTACCGCCTTACCTGGTTCCACAAATGGGCAGGAGGGGTGCTCTTGGGCAACCCACTGCTGCCTGCTGGCGAGAGAGGAGAAGGAAGTGTTCCCGTGATGCACGGTTCACCACTCTCCTCCTCTTGAGACCCAGAGATTGAGAAAACTGCTCTTTACTGATGTTTTGGGTACCGCTGGCTGCTGGGCCAGCGGCGGAACAAAAACAAACGAAACAAAAGATTCTCCGCCCGGCCCTCCTCCGGGAGGGAGTGGTGCGGTCACCATCTCCGACAAGCAGTCTCCACCATCTCCGGGTCGCCCGTCTCAGGGCCTCTTGCACTTGCGCTTGCCGCCAGGTTTGGCGGGGGCCTGACGGGCTGGGCGTCCTGCCTGCGACCGGCTCCATGACGCTGCCTGGTGGAAGGCTGCTGCGGCTGCGGAGCGCCTGAGGGTGAGGAACTCCTCTTGGGGAAGCCCTCACTGTCACCCTCAGATCACCTCTGACTCCACGGATACAGCGCCGCCCGGGAACTAACGCTGGATCGCGGCAGAGGGACTCCGCCATGTTTGACATAGCGGAGTCTATTATGCAACTCCGAGATGGTCATGTCCCCACAAGAAGAACATGAACCATCCACGAAAGCTTCCACAGCGTGCTGAATGCCCAGACACGTGAGGCAGCAATCGTGACCGTCCTGAGGCGCCAGGAAACGACCACACCCAAGCATACGGGTGATAAGACATCTTTAAAAAGACGTGATCACCCGTGTTGCTCTTTTAGAGAAATTTGCTCTTTATTAAGTGCTGAAGCACGCAGGGGAGCTGGCCACCACACACTCCGAGTGTGACTGTCTTCACGGGAATCGACCTCTTCTCCCGTGAGACCACGACCACCGCTGCTGCGCTGTAACGCCCGCACTCGCTCGCTCTTCTCACTCGCAGGATAGGAGAGCAGCAGTGATTCACCGCCGCTCGGCTCCGAAGCGAAAGGATGAATTAATGCGGTGCACCCGCTGCCTCTTATACTCACGCTGTGATCAGCGGCAGCTGGATGCAATGATCGCATGCAAATGTCCATTGGCTCGTTTATTTACACTCGAAGTGGATTGGTCTCTCTGGCGAGATCCCAATTCGTCGGTCATCCGGCGTGACTCGGAGTGACCGACTGAAAGTGAACTTGCATTTTCTTTCAAAACTGTTCACATTTACTTAAGAAAAAACCTGGATATTCGCCAGGACGGCCATTTTTGCGTAATTTGGGTGTATTTGGCCACTTAGGCTCAACAACAACCTACGAAAAATAACTCAATATGATACTCGCCAGGCGGCTTTGGATGTGACTGTGAGCGCTCAGCCTTGAGACCGCCTCTGGGCGGTGGTTTACTGCTTTTTCTTTGCTTGATTGTGTTTATGGGGTGCGATATAACATGTCTTCGTGTTTCGTTTGTTAAAAAACGCCTTATTTTTCATATATTTCACCTTTATTGTAAGCCGCTTTCTCCTCTGTCATTTGAACGACCGGTTGACTTCCTGATTCTCTGAAATCACTCCCTCAGAAACAGGCGATGGGCTCAGATTGGTTAGTTGGGCCGGTGTGTTGTGATTGGCTAAACTGCGTACTGCACATTGTCCGGAAACTTCACGCCCATTACCTTCACTGGGCGACAGATGCATGTGCTGCGGTCAAATGTAAATAATGGTGTCAATATTGCCGTATCAGTTTGAGCCAGAATCAGACCCAGAAAGCGGTAATGAAGAGAGTCAAGCAGAACTTCCGCAAGCACGGCTCTTACAAAACGTTTCTGAATGGAAGTTTGCTGTTGTGATTACCTATAATTTTTGAAGTTTGTGTTTGTCTTATACACAAGTCTGGGCCGGGTGCCAGAGGTGCCCGTCTCTGAGAAAGCAGATCCTTCCTCAGAGGAATCGGCCAGGGAGGGGCTGTCGCGAGGAGCATGAGTTCCGGGAACCAGGTCCTGTTGGGCCAATATGGAGCCACTAACAAGACCTGCTCCTCGTCCTCCTGATCTTGCACAGTGTCTGTGTTAGCAGGCTCACTGGGGAACGATATTTGCGCAGGCCCAGGGGCCAGCTGTGTGCCAGTGCATCCGTGCGGCGTTGCCTCGGACAGGGAATAGAACCACTGGCAGTGGGTGGTTTCTGGAGACGAACAGGTCTACCTGAGCAACTCCAAACCGACTCCAAATCAGCTGGACCGCCTGGGGATGGAGTCTCCACTCCCCAGGAAGTGCCGCTCGAGACAGCTCGTCGGCCGCCTGATTGAACACTCCTGGGATGTGGATGGCACGAAGGGGGCCTGGACGGGCTGGGCGTCCTGCCTGCGACCGACTCCATGACGCTGCCTGGTGGAAGGCTGCTGCGGCTGCGCGGGAGCGGGGGCAGCCGCAGGGGGGCGCCCACGGCGACGAGCAGGCTGAGGGGCTGCAGCCGGAGTGGAAGCAGCAGGTTTCCTCCGGCGCATGATGTGTTTGATCGCCTCAGTCTGCTTCTGGGCTGCCGAGAACTGCTGGGCAAAGCTCTCGACAGCATCGCCGAAAAGGCCGGTCTGCGACACGGGAGCATTCAGGAACTGTACCTTCTCCTGCTCCTTCATGTCAGCAAGACACAGCCAGAGATGGCGCTCCTGGACCACTAGCGTGGACATCGCACGACCCAGAGACTGTGCGGTCACCTTCGTCGCTCGAAGCGCGAGGTCCGTCGCAGCACGCAGCTCATGTAGAACCGCCAGGTCGTGACCACCCTCGTGCAGGTCTTTCGGGCTTTGGCCTGGTGGACCTGCAGTAACGCCATGGCGTGAAGGGCAGAAGCCGCCTCCCACAGGCTCTATAAGCACTGCCAGTTAGACCTGACGAATACTTACAGGCCCGCGAGAGACACGGGTCACCCGCAGAGTGGTAGCGGCTGTTGGACATAGTTGCATGGCCACAGACCGCTCCACTGAGGATGCCCGCATACCCCAAAGCGGCCCCACCATCGAGGGTGGTGAGAGCGGAGGAGCCACAAGGTTTGTTTCGGGCAGTAAAGGTGCCTTCCACGATCTTGTAAGCTCCTCATGCACTTCCGGAAAGAATGGCACCGAGGGGGCGCTGAGAACCAGCGCGACCCCCACCGAGAAACCACTCGTCCAGCCTCGGCGATCGGGACGCGGTGGAGGATTCCACACGAGCCCGACATTCTCGGCGGCCCGGAAAGCATAGCCGTCATCTCTGGGTCTGGCTCGGACAACGCTACCACACCCGAAGGGGCAACGCAGCCGAGCCGTCATCCCCAGAGGCGACTCGCTCTCAATGCAGCGACCGACATCTGGTCGTCAGGGGAGCACCGAAGGAAACAGGCGGTATACCCGCTCTGCAGAGGTCCCAGCCCGCTCCAACGGCAACCCCACCGGCTGCGGGCGCCTGAGGGTGAGGAACTCCTCTTGGGAAGCCCTCACTGTCACCCTCAGATCACCTCTGACTCCACCGGATACAGCGCCGCCCCGGGAACTAACGCTGGATCGCGGCAGAGGGACTCCGCCATGTTTGACATAGCGGAGTCTATTATGCAACTCCGAGATGGTCATGTCCCCACAAGAAGAACATGAACCATCCACGAAAGCTTCCTCAGCGTGCTGAATGCCCAGACACATGAGGCAGCAATCGTGACCGTCCTGAGGCGCCAGGAAACGACCACACCCAGAAACGCACGGGTGATAAGACATCTTTAAAAAGACGTGATCACCCGTGTTGCTCTTTTAGAGAAATTTGCTCTTTATTAAGTGCTGAAGCACGCAGGGGAGCTGGCCACCACACACTCCGAGTGTGACTGTCTTCACGGGAATCGACCTCTTCTCCCGTGAGACCGCGACCACCGCTGCTGCGCTGTAACGCCCGCACTCGCTCGCTCTTCTCACTCGCAGGATAGGAGAGCAGCAGTGATTCACCGCCGCTCGGCTCCGAAGCGAAAGGATGAATTAATGCGGTGCACCCGCTGCCTCTTACTACTCACGCTGTGATCAGCGGCAGCTGGATGCAATGATCGCATGCAAATGTCCATTGGCTCGTTTAGTTACACTCGAAGTGGATTGGTCTCTCTGGCGAGATCCCAATTCGTCGGTCATCCGACGTGACTCGGAGTGACCGACTGAAAGGGAACTTGCATTTTCTTTCAAAACTGTTCACATTTACTTAAGAAAAAACCTGGATATTCGCCAGGACGGCCATTTTTGCGTAATTTGGGTGTATTTGGCCACTTAGGCTCAACAACAACCTACGAAAAATAACTCAATATGATACTCGCCAGGCGGCTTTGGATGTGACTGTGAGCGCTCAGCCTTGAGACCGCCTCTGGAGCGCGTGAGTACCGATTAGCTTAAAGGGGTGGTTTACTGCTTTTTTTCTTTGCTTGATTGTGTTTATGGGGTGCGATATAACATGTCTTCGTGTTTCGTTTGTTAAAAAACGCCTTATTTTTCATATATTTCACCTTTATTGTAAGCCGCTTTCTCCTCTGTCATTTGAACGACCGGTTGACTTCCTGATTCTCTGAAATCACTCCCTCAGAAACAGGCGATGGGCTCAGATTGGTTAGTTGGGCCGGTGTGTTGTGATTGGCTAAACTGCGTACTGCACATTGTCCGGAAACTTCACGCCCATTACCTTCACTGGGCGACAGATGCATGTGCTGCGGTCAAATGTAAATAATGGTGTCAATATTGCCGTATCAGTTTGAGCCAGAATCAGACCCAGAAAGCGGTAATGAAGAGAGTCAAGCAGAACTTCCGCAAGCACGGCTCTTACAAAACGTTTCTGAATGGAAGTTTGCTGTTGTGATTACCTATAATTTTTTGAAGTTTGTGTTTGTCTTATACACACAAAATAGCATCTAACTAACTGGCTACTATAACCAAACAGCATTGGCTTGTGTTTATGTTCTTGATCAAATCGAAAAATTACATCATAAAGTATACATGGAAAATACATTTACAAAATTAGTACATAATTACAAATTCGGGTTCAAAATGTTTGTACGCGTTTGTCAAAGACACACGAAATAGCATTTAACTAACTGGCTACTAAAGCCTCTACTCTAAAAGCCATCTTGGTCAAAAATAAGATAACAATACTGAGTGAATGCTTTCCACACATAGTATATGTTCATCAAGTGCTTTCCCTTCGGATGCGCTAAATCCCAGCTTCAACCCATTCAGAAGTACCAGTACTTGCACAGAAACCTACACATAGCCAGAAAGAAATGCTAATTTTAAAGAAAAACGTCAGACGTACTTAGAGGCTTTTGCATCTGAACTCTTCATATATATATATACTTATTTAAAAAGACTGAATTTCATCTGATGTAATATCATGCAAATATTTCTTGACAGAATGTGCAATTAGTTTCGTTATATTTCTTGAAATTAGACCTGCTTTGAATGGTACCTTAGTGAATTCAACATAATTAGTGGTTGTATTGACTCACGTCTAAATCTATCCATATATAAAATGGAGCATGGAGGCAGGTGAAATCTCTTTGCTGACAAGGCAGCTTCTGGTTTTGGAGAGCATCACTCATATCATCCTCCATGTGAGAAATGGATCCTGTCACGAGCAGGGCTCATATCCACTGCTTTTAACATCTATACACCTCTGAGTGCTTTAAACACCTTTACGGATTCATTCAATGTGTTTTGAGCTCCATAAAGCACGGTGAATTTCTGCTGTTAATACCGACTTATACAAGTGTATTTCTCAGCACAAAACGTGTTTATATTTTATTGACGTTTTACGTTTTAGGCATACGGTGGTTAAATACTGAAAAGCATGCATTGACAGTTCCTGACAATTTAAGAATGGTATTAAATACTCATTTATGATGTTTCAAAAGAGCCCTGTGCTGTCTCTTAAAGTCATAATAATGCTGATTAATCAGTGACTGTAGACTGCACTATGGCATTTCAGGGATCGGTGCTCAAAAAGCAAATTGAGAACCTAAACATGAAAGAGATGAAGAATGAAAGAACTGAAATGAATCCAGCATCTGGCTTGTCCCTCAAGAATAACGTCTCTGAAAAACCATTGTTGCATATGGTATGACTAAACGCTGTTAAATTAATGCACACTTTAATTATCGCTGACATGCCGCAAGACATCGTCTATTTTTCTCTGTCTGCCAAACAGCAAACCCATCTCATTTTTGTACCATATGCAGTCTGGTTTAGTGCATAAAAGAACTACAGAATTGATCATCTGGAAGGCTCGTTTCACACGGCATGTTTAGCACTAGTATTAACATTATTCATTAGCAGTGAAGGTTTTGGACTATTTATGAGAAGTTATTGTAATAGCAAAGAGCCAGAATGGTTGTGTGATATTGCTTTTACAAAATTCAACATTCAAGAAGCTAATATTGAGCTCATTTGAAGCTAACATATTTTAGACACAATATTGCAAGTTACTTTAGAATTGTTTTATGTTAAACAAAACTAAACAAATGACACTCTTAAAGGTGCAGTATGTAATATTGAAATGGGTACTGCAGTCCAAATTCAAAATATTGTTTCTCCCTCTCCCTCCTTCTTAGACTCAATGCTTATGCATGTTGCCAGATTAAGGACAGGCAACAGGAACGAGTGCAACTGACAATAGAAGGTGACGAGCCTAACATTGTTTGTTAATGTGCATTTAAATGCCTCTGGTCATAGAGCTTTTTAGATGGATGCCAAGGCTTTTTAGGTCGGGTAGAATCTGCAATATCTGATGCAGTTTAATGGCTGCAATACCCTGTGTTTTCTGCCAACTGGCAGAAACTGGTCTCGAAAATACTATTGGGTAAATTGGCAGTGGGTAGAGTCATACACACCAAAACAAAAACGACATGGAATGCACATTTCAAAGTAGAATAACTGGCTGTAGCATTGTTTTTCGGAGAAAACCATTATGTGAACTTAGCATGTTTCATAAATAACTGCAAATGTATTATGGTATTTTCATGCTTTAATACAGTCACAAATTATATACAGCATTTTTTTTTTTTAAATAAAGTTTATTTATTGGCATCTATGGTTCCATGAAGAACCTTTAACATCAATGGATCAATGGTTATTTGGATTATTAAAATGTTAAAAATGATTATTAAAATAAGCGAAAAGTTGAAGTTGAGGAACCTAAAATGATTCTTCTGTATCATCACTCCAATTAACAAAAATTTGAGTTTGTTTTTTTTTGTCTCTGCTTTTTTGTATGATTCAGTGCTCATAAGGAAAGTTTTGCTTTGTTCCTTAATAGTGCCGTGTTTTTGAACAAATCAGTTGAATGAGTGATTCAATGACTCATTCATTATGACACTTAGTATATTCCAGAATGAATTAATCATAGGGCTGGGCGATATGGCCAAAATAAAAAAAATATCACGATAAAAAATTTTCAAATCAGTCGATATCAATAATTATGACAATGCATTTTTTTTTTTTTTTTCAAATCAGTCAATAATTATCACAAATTTTTCAAATCTTCATTTCTTTCAAGTTTAAAGGCAGGCTTTTGTTCCTAAGTGAAAGTTGTAGAAACCAGCCTGTTAATTGTGGTTTACTTTTTATGGTCAAAACATGACAAACGCTTCACTTTTTAAAAAATTCTTTACACTTTTTCAGTCATTTTTCCTTAACAGAATAAATATCATTATAGAAAAATTAATTTCTTAGTTTTTGCATGTTCTAATATTGTTTCAAATCATGAAACAGGTTTGTGTTGCCTGACTTTGATGCGTATCTTCAGCACAGTTTGCATGCAGTATTAATAACATAACATTTTTTATGCACATGTCTCTTATGCACATTTGACAGTAGCTAATGGTACCTTGAGTTAGCATACAGATGTAAATTTATGTTCATTATCAAAAACAGTAACATCTGTAAAAGTTGTAACAACCTCATTTTTATATGGTTAAGTGTAATTATTCTGACTGCGTTTTATTAACATTAACCATTGGTCTTCCGTGGTAGCATAAACTGAGATCATGATAAACACATATAGCACCTCAATACCATGGTAAAAATGTAACTCTATTGTTTCTAGGTATTTGTATGAAAAACAGTAGTCTAAACACATTTAGTATAAATGCACGGGATAGCTTAATCACAAAGAATACTGTATATTCTATTACTCTTTTAATACATTAAATTAATATTATAATGTATTAATAATATAATAAAATCCGATATGAATGTTAATTTTCAGGCTGAGTTAGTTTAGTTTGGAAACACATACAATGCAAACAAAATCATAGCTTGTATCATTTGTAGAAAGCATAATCTAGTGGTGGAATGCTACCGCTACATTTGAATGACCTGAACCAGGATGTATTGATCATGTGTGTGAATGACTTTGACACTTCTGTAATACTAAGCGTTCTCTGAAAAGTTCTATCTCTCAAAATCAATTTTCATTTTCCACTTTGTCCCCAGACCAATAATAAAATTAATCTAAACCCGAGTGTAATACAGAAACTGATATCATTTCCCTGGATAAATGTTTTCTCTTTAACCTTCCAATTAAATCCATGAGTGTATTAAATGAGCTTTAGGACGAGTTATTGATTGCTCACCCTCTTCAAAGAATCATTATATTAAACTTACTAAGAGTTCCGAAAAGAAAACATAGCGAGACGTTGAATCGGCTGAGTGATCCCCAGAATGCCCCTCAAAGAACATGCAAATGAAGGTCGCTGTGAAGTGTTGCAAGGCAAGCGTGGTTGTTAATATTCTCAGCTATGGCACCTAGCGCATAGATAAACCCCTGATGATCCATCAGACATCCACTTTGACGAATGACTTCACTCTGCATTCATTAGAGGAGATGGAGATCATAAGATGCAAAACCATAGGAAACAAAAAACCCGCAATATCCTTCAGGACACACAGAGCCCCATTAACATCCTCTGCAGGTATTTATCTTTATTATCATCAAGCGAATTACAATTTGTCAACATGGTCCCGATGCTGGTAAACACAGCGTTTAACCTTAAGAACTTTACAGGATTACAGAAGATCAAATATTGTTTTAAGCACACAAATACTTTTGTCAGAATGAGTCTTGGGGGAAACAACAAGACAAATGGTTTGAAATATACCCTCCGTCTGGGAAATCTATAGTTTATGTATGAATGATGACGTTAATAATGAAAGAAAACGCCCCTTAAATTCAGTGTAAACTCCCTTTTTTTCAGTGGTGTAAGAACTGAATGTTCTTGACTTTCTTTATTAAATATTTTAGAAATTATGTAATTGCTGGTTCAAGGTTTCTATCTCTGTGCTTTTAATTTTTTCTGAAGGACAGTTCCATGAAAGCATTGTTTCATGTTCATTTAAAGGATTTAATAGTCTTTAAAAGTATTCAAACAAGCTGATGTCGCTCATATTATATAGCAACTGAATAAAAGATAAGTTTGTTTTTTTAAATGCTGTAATTTAAATGCGGTTCTTAAAGCTGTAAGTCAGAGGTTATACAAAAGTCACATTTAAAGAGTCTTATGCAGAACGTTTCCATCTTTTCTATCGTAGTATTTGTTTTAAAGGTATGCCAAAGTGTACTTTTTCCACAAGGGTATTCATATGATATCTGTTTTATTTTTTCCCAAATTCCATTTTATTTTATTTTTTCCAAGATCCGTTTTTTTCCATGTTCATTTTTCTGGATTTTTTTTTTCCCTTCTAGACACTGTTTTAATTGTTAAATGAAAATTATTATTCAAAAAGCATGTCTAATTAATTGAAATCATGAAACTTGCACAATTTAACAGCAATTTACTAAAATTTTAACAAAAATTACATTTTAAGGCCCTACGGAATACAATTCTGTGTTTCCGTTAATTTTCTGGATTCCACTTTTTTCCATTCTGGATTAATTTTCTGGATGTATATCTGTCTGTCTATACAGTATATCTATCTATCCATCTATTTTAGTTCTGCCAGCATAACAGCTCTTGTCACTAAAAACTATCATTTGTATAAAAAAAAAACTAGTCTTTGTAAGAATATCTCTTTTTTCTTTTTTTCGTTCCACAGAAGCAAGTCAGTCATGCAGGTTTGGAACGAAAAGTGAGGGTGAATTTTTATTTTTAAGTCAACTATCACTTTAACATCCAGCCCAACTATACCACCCTGCTTTTTCACAGTCACACACTTCTCTTTTTTCACTCTCATGCCTTTCAACTCTTTCCTCACCAAATAAAAAACTCCTCTGGGTTCTCTGGATCTGTGGACCGGAGAGTATATTCGACACCTTTCAGAGAAAATTGAGATGCACTCTCAGCAGTAGATTTCTCTCCGAGGAAGTGCGTGTAGCTGACTCAACTATTATTCCATGGGAAGCTTAATAATGGACTTTTTATAAACATATGCAGTTAAGAGGAATGTGCTCACAGGAGTCTGCTGACCATAGGCTCCAGTTCAGTCAGAAAGTAGAGAGAGCAGGTGGTAGAAAGCTGAATCCAATTGACATTTTCCCTGATGAATGGACAGCATGATGAAAGCCCACCCAAAGCCTCACGTCACGTACCACCAAGACCAATACTCCTCAGTCATCCTTCATTGGATTGACGTGCTTTCGTTTTGGTCATGTGGCAGTGAAGAGGCAAAGAAGTCTCTGGAGAAGAATTGGACTGAGATGTGATTTGTTTGCCTTCTCAGTCAGGTAATGCTCAGCCTCTTTCCTTCATCTGAAAAACTCCTTTTCTCACTTTGTGCGCATTTATTCTGGCCAGGGTGGTAATAGACTAGGGAGTTGAGTTTCATTGACCGCACTGGAAAATAATGTGAGGAATGTTTGAATTCTTTCTGAAACACAGCAAATTTGGTTGGCTTTAGGCCAGGAGCACTACGTTCAGATAATTTGTTTTAAAGAGCATCATCTCTATTTCTGCATGGGCTTGATTTCAGGTGTATTCTCTGTGTGTGTGCTTGTTCAGGTGGATGTTTCATTATTTTTAGCTCCTGTGTTTGTTTATATCGATTCGTCCTCATTTTCCTCATCCTGTCATTTGAAGTTTTGACAGCACTGAAGGTGTCTGGGTCTTCTACTTTACGTCAGGTGAAGATACATCTCGTATATAATAAAATGCCATCCAAATGAAAACAGATTGTGAGGCCAACCACGCAGCACCTTGGGCCTCCATTACTGGGTTGGCTTGCTGAGCGCAGAAGACGGATGAGACTATTCATTTTCAGTGCCGAATAGCCTCACTGCGTAAGTGGAGCATGCAGCAAATGCATGCTGTTGAACACAGCCTCAACATCAGCCAGTTTTACTGAAATTTAGTGTTGTAATGAGTGTTAGAAGAAATGATGCCCTGAATATGAAGGTTTGTTGAATATGTTTTTGTTTTGTTTTTTGGCACTGGGGACTGTTATACCAGCTGTGTGTATGTTAAAACGTAGCCTATTGTGGAATAATTGGTTCCAAGCTACAATTTATGCAAAAATTTGAGCACTGCATCATTAAATGCCTCCTAAGAAGTAACAGTTGGAATAAAACAGCAGAACGTTTCCACCGAGCGGTATGGTACAGTACAGTACAGTACAGTACAGTACAGTACGACTGGGATGGTACACCCTGATCCGGCTTGCGTTTCCTCCGTCAACAGTTCATTAATTGATAGGCGTGATGTATGCCGGAAAGTAGCAATTGACTTCATTCTCTCACAAAGGAGAAGGGCAGCAATGTCTGTGTGTATATGTGAAAATACAAAAATGCACTGTCTGTTTTATTTTTGGTAAACAAGCCCAACACGCATGAGCGGCATCGTGGAATGAGTGAAAGAGACGCTTCATTCCCCTTAGCATGCACAAATGACGATTCTCTGTCTACCAATCAACGTTCTGCAGTGAGTCTGTAGCTCCACCCTTTAGGTACTGGTCTAATGTGCTAGGTACCCCAACGAAAGGCTCCCAAAAAAGAGGTACGGTACGGTTTGCTATTTTGGTACCATTTACAACTTCTGACAATGGAAACAGAAATAATTGCATACCGTACTGTACTGTACTGAACCATATCGCTTGGTGGAAACGAGCCATTACAGACTTCAGTCTTTCAGACATACATGATGTTGATATTTATACTGTCTTGATAGAAACTGATCTAAATGGTGTCACTAATTGTGAATTTCAGGATTCAACACACACACACAAAAAAAAAAAAAAAATTGATAATTTGCTGTATTAACATTTATGCTGTATTTATTTGAACAAAGATACAGTAAAACAACAATATTGAGAAAAAAAATTAATCAATCAATAATTTGAAATAACCGTTTTATTGTTTTTTATATATATATAATTTTCTGCAGTCATTACTCCAGTCTTCAGAAATCAGAAATCATTCTTATATGCTGATTTGTTGTTTCACGTTTATTTCACCATTTGTATAGTGCATGAAATAAATGTGACTCATCTCACACTTAAATGTTCATCTAGTTTGAATTTGCTCATTTTTCTAGGCTAAAAATTGCTTTAAGAAGCTTTGTGTTTAGTGAGCTAATAAAATATTTCAGCTCTGTTTCATGTCGAGGACCTGGGGCTGTTTCATAAAACAAGTTTACCAAATAAGCCAGGCTTATTTCAGTTAGTCTGACTTATTGTCACTTAGCTCAAGCTTAGTCACTGTGGCAGCTCATGCTGGGAAACTAACCTGATCCGGGGCAGGCTGACTGTCAGGCTACGCTGAGCTCCTCTAACACTGACCAATAGGAACGCAATTATATTACGCTGACTATCTCACATACAATTAATTGACTTTATTAGCAATGCAAAAATAAAAGTATACAGAAAATGCAACTTAGATAAATCAAATAAATAAAAATATAGGCTACATCAGACTTCCCAAGATTTAATGACATTGTTTTAAGATATATGAAAACATTTTAACATGGTTGCTACTCGTGCATTCAGTTGATCAGCAGTTTCTAGCCATGCAGCCTTTCTCTCTGATTTTATGACAGCTCTAACTTTAATGGTTATTAGTAGAACATTAAAACATTACAAAATGTACATTGTACTCAAAATTATTGCGCTCCATTTGTTTAGGGCGCGTGGGTGCAGCAGCGCTCGTTCACTTATGTAAGCCTCTGCAAAATGGATATACAGTATTTTCATGACTTTCTAACATTTACAGATGAAGAATATACCTGTGGCAGGAAAACACAACATCTCAAATGCATTAAACAACACAAACATATTCGCTGTTTGCCATGGTGGATCGATTTGATCCATGCTCGACATTAAGGCTGCTGCTTAAGGATAAGCGAGCACATCAAATTATCTTGACTCATTGAACCTGGATAGAATTAGTGAGATTGCATGAACTTAAATTGTCATTTATGGAACCGCTTTAGCCCCGATTGATTTGTTAGGTTATTTCAATTTTCAAGTCAGGTTTCGGACTTTAATCCCTGCTTTTCTTAGAGTCTTTTATGAAACAGCCCCCTGATCATCCTGTCGGGGTTTATTTTGTGATAGTCTCAGCCTCAGACAGTCAGCTGTCTGAATGTCTGATGCATATCACACTCAAAATTGGAGACACTTCAGGAGTTTTGAAGTCATCATTGGATTGGTTGAATTATACAGGATTTCCGGAAGATGTGTGTGTCGCGTTCTTTAATGTTCTGCCTGGAAACAATGATGCCGTGATGCCAAACCCCCTCATGGAAGAAGAACGCTCTCGTGTTTACAACTGTGACGACGAGCGCTTATCAGGACCAACTAAACACTGGATTTTCAAAAGTGTGTGAAATATTTAATGTTCATAGACATATGTCCAATATGTTTTACATACCGCTCTGTTATTGTGAGGATATTTCCACGACTCTAAACATTACGCAGCACAAAACAAAATGTGATTGGTTGCTTTGTTAGTCATATGGCCTCTTGGGTGGGCCTTGGCATTTCAAAGCGGCCATGATTCCCAGACCTTCTGCCGTCAGTCTGAAGGTCTGGCTACATGAGACTAATTCTGTGATAACCATAAATAAATAGAAAGTTCAGAATAAAAGCATTTATTTTAAATAGAAATCTTTTGTAGGGTTATAAATGTCTTGACTGTCGCTTTTGATTAATTCATTCTTGATAAATAAAATATTAATTTCTTTCAAAAAAATGGATAAAAAAATTGCACTAACTCCAGTAAACATTAAACTGTTAGACCAACACAAATACAGCATTAACCATCAGAAAATTCCCTGAACCAGAATGAAATTGTATGTTGGTCAAGAGGGAACTATAATCATCCAGTTTATAAAATTAGTTTGACTGCACAGCCTAGAATTCTTTGTTTAGTTTAGCATTTTTAGTGCATGGAAATCTTGCTGTTTAATTTCAAAATAATGTACATTGTCATTTTGGCTTCAAAGGTTCTCTAAAAAGTACATTTCATAATTTCAGTGAAAAAATGTTGATGTTCATTTCAGTTAATTTCACATTTTCGTGTGCCTTGCAGTCTCAGCTAAATTGCGCACACAGACTATTTTGTGGATGAGAAACTGTCTGATTAGATTTCCTGCATGTCTTGCTTAAAGATGTATTCCTCTAATTGGTGGTTTTGAATAAAGTTATGCAGTTTCTTTTCTCCAAAAATAAATATACTGTACATTTCAAAGGACCAGCCTCTACAATTGTTTTTTTTATTTATTTATTTTTTTATTAAATTAAGATTCTCTGAATTATAATAATTTAAGCCTGGTTTCTAGTTCCTGTGTTTTTGTGCCTCTTTTGAATTACATCTCATATGGATTGCAAATTAAAATGTCAGAGCTGTTGAGTGCACTGATGTTTTTTAACCTAATGATGTAAAGGTCTTTGAGTTCAGTGCTGTGAACTCCACACTAAAGCCAGATTTAAAATATTGAGAATCACTGAAAAATGGTTCAGTTTTCATTAAGAGTCCTCATTATCTAACCATCTGTGTTGTTTGCTCTTGGACTATCCTTTTGAAAGACACAAGAAGGAATATTTACTTGAATTTTGATTGCAGTAATTATTACAGCCATAAATGCTTTTGTCATTGTGGAATACATGATCACCACCCAGTCGACAGAGAGTTATTCTACTCACTTAACCGGGTTTGAAACGTAATTTACTCTCTTCGTCCCTTAGTGGCAATAAAATCTTAATTTTATGCATCATAATTTGACCTGCTGTGATTAACAGCCCTGATCGAAATGGGCCATCCATAAAGCTCAAGCCAGGGAACATCAGATGCGTGATTCGATCATCTCTTCTAAAAATGGTATCAGTGACTTCATAGAGACTGAGTTTTTGTTCATTTATAGTCAAATCAATCAAAGCTTCACCTTGAAGTGATCTCATTATGTCAATATGGCATATCAAGAATGCACTTTGTGGAATAATAATGGTGTTATAATATTGAAGGTAGAATGTCATAAGATATAAAAGGACATAAAATAATTTAGAACAATCTATATGTGTGTGTTTCTTTGTTAAAGGAAGAGTTCATCCAAAAATGAAAATTTGCTGAAAATCTGTGACCCTGGACTACAAGTGGCACAGGTACAGTGAGGAAAATAAGTATTTGAACACCCTGCTATTATGCAAGTTCTCCCACTTAGAAATCATGGAGGGGTATGAAATTGTCATCGTAGGTCCATGTCCACTGTGAGAGACATAATCTAAAAAAAAAAATCCAGAAATCACAATGTATGATTTTTTAATTATTTTTTTGTATGATACAGCTGCAAATAAGTATTTGAACACCTGAGAAAATCAATGTTAATATTTGGTACAGTAGCCTTTGTTTGCAATTACAGAGGTCAAACGTTTCCTGTAGTTTTTCACCAGGTTTGCACACACTGCAGGAGGGATTTTGGCCCACTCCTCCACACAGATCTTCTCTAGATCAGTCAGGTTTCTGGCTTTGAGCTCCCTCCAAAGATTCTCTATTGGGTTTAGGTCTGGAGACTGGCTAGGCCACGCCAGAACCTTGATATGCTTCTTACAGAGCCTCTCCTTGGTTATCCTGGCTGTGTGCTTCGGGTCATTGTCATGTTGGAAGACCCAGCCTCGACCCATCTTCAATGCTCTAACTGAGGGAAGGAGGTTGTTCCCCAAAATCTCGCAATACATGGCCCCGGTCATCCTCTCCTTAATACAGTGCAGTCGCCCTGTCCCATGTGCAGAAAAACACCCCCAAAGCATGATGCTACCACCCCCATGCTTCACAGTAGGGATGGTGTTCTTGGGATGGTACTCATCATTCTTCTTCCTCCAAACACGTTTAGTGGAATTATGACCAAAAAGTTCTATTTATACATGTGCTGGTTTAAGCAGGGGAACCTTCCGTGCCATGCATGATTTCAAACCATGACGTCTTAGTGTATTACCAACAGTAACCTTGGAAACGGTGGTCCCAGCTCTTTTCAGGTCATTGACCAGCTCCTCCCGTGTAGTTCTGGGCTGATTTCTCACCTTTCTTAGGATCATTGAGACCCCACGAGGTGAGATCTTGCATGGAGCCCCAGTCCGAGGGAGATTGACAGTCATGTTTAGCTTCTTCCATTTTCTAATGATTGCTCCAACAGTGGACCTTTTTTCACCAAGCTGCTTGGCAATTTCCCCGTAGCGCTTTCCAGCCTTGTGGAGGTGTACAATTTTGTCTCTAGTGTCTTTGGACAGCTCTGTGGTCTTGGCCATGTTAGTAGTTGGATTCTTACTGATTGTATGGGGTGGACAGGTGTCTTTATGCAGCTAACGACCTCAAACAGGTGCATCTAATTTAGGATAATAAATGGAGTGGAGGTGGACATTTTAAAGGCAGACTAACAGGTCTTTGAGGGTCAGAATTCTATCTGATAGACAGGTGTTCAAATACTTATTTGCAGCTGTATCATACAAATAAATAGTTAAAAAATCATACATTGTGATTTCTGGATTTTTTTTTTTTAGATTATGTCTCTCACAGTGGACATGCACCTACGATGACAATTTCAGACCCCTCCATGATTTCTAAGTGGGAGAACTTGCAAAATAGCAGGGTGTTCAAATACTTATTTTCCTCACTGTATATTTGTAGCAATAGCCAACAATAAATTGTATGGGTCAAAATTATTGATTTTTATTTTACGCCAAAACTCATTAGGCTATTAAGTAAAGATAATGTTCCATGAAGATATTTTGTAAATATCCTACTGTAAATATATCAAAACTTAATTTTTGATTAGTAATACCTTCGTATGATGTATAAATCTCAATTTAATAAAATTGATCCTTATGACTGGTTTTGTGGTCCATGGTCACATATACTCCACCAATAGATTCTCTGCAGTGAATGGGTGCCGTCAGAATGAGAGGTCAAACAGCTGATAAAAACTGTTTGAAAAAAAAATCACAATAATCCACATGACATGTGACACACACATGTCTTGTGAAGTCC
The DNA here is from genome assembly GCF_012432095.1 of Onychostoma macrolepis. NCBI lineage: Eukaryota > Metazoa > Chordata > Actinopteri > Cypriniformes > Cyprinidae > Onychostoma > Onychostoma macrolepis. The sequence goes on along the minus strand of NC_081178.1, from coordinate 14,345,758 downwards.
TCTGTCCATTATATTGCTTTCTCCAATGAAAAAGTCATCTCATCTAAATGAGGTGAGAAATATACACAGATCAGGCACCATTTACAAGCAAAAACAGTTCTAAACAAATATGTCTATTGATTTTGATGTAAGAGAACAACAAGGGATGGACTTCTTCACTGGAAGAAGCGTTATTTTGGGTTATGGACTCTAATTCTGACGGCACCCATTCACTGCAGAGGATCCATTGGTGAGGATCCAAGTGATGTAAGGCTAAATTACTACAAATCAGTTTCGATGAAGAAATAAACTCATCTGTATCTTAAATGTCCTGAGTATCAGTAAATTTTCAGCAAATGTTTTTTTTTTTTTAATTAAATATACATTTATTGCATATATGTGCAGGATTTAATGTGTTTTGTGTACAGTTAAAGGCTATACTTGAAGGTCAAATCTGTGTGTGTGTGTGTGTGTGTGTGTGTGTGTGTGCGCAAATGCATTTGACCTATTCATTAGTTTGTGCATCTTTTTGTACTTGAGAGCCCTACAATTAAATACATCTAAATAAATAAATAAATAAATAACCTAATTTGAACCTGAACGGACCGGCCCACTGCTGTGATTATGCTATAGAGGAATTTTTAATTAGGATCTTATTAAAAGCTTGACAACAAACATGATTCAATTTGGAATCTGCATGTGGATGGTAATTATAGCTCACACTTCTCCATAAACTTGATTGAGTCAAGGACTTCTCTGAAGAGACCTTGAAATATCCTTTTGCTTGCAAGAGTTGCATGTGCAGGTACAAAACTTATCTGTCCAAGAAGCTGTGCAAATATGGAGGGTCATATTTAGTGTTGGGTAGTTGGTGGAGAAAATTTGTTTATGTATGTATATACAAGATTGTTTTAAAGCAGCTTCACATTAATAAAACAGGAAAATAATCGGAATGTTGTAAAATGCATAAATTATGAAAACCATCTGTAAAGAAGACAATAGTGTCATTATTCAGCTTAATTTAGCTCAATGTTGAATCAGTTAGCTCTGTCATTGTCGCAATGTGCATCAATAATGATATGATTCAGTTCAGTTCAGTTATAAGCAACTCTACCGAAAGCAATAGTGCATTTTTCAGCACAATTCAGTTAAAATTTGGTTCTCATCCAAAAGTGTTAGTGCAGTTAAATTGATATTACTGAATATTATTCGTCTTTTAACCCTTTATAAAATTAGTAAAGAATATCTTTGTAATAAGAATTTTATCCTTCTATTATCTTTTTTATAAACAAAATCAAAATGTTTATAAAATAAATAAATAAAAATGTAAGGCAAACGTCTCTACCTGTTCCTTCGCTGTTCTCTTTAAGAGTGTCAGTGAGATTGAAGACATGCATTTTGCACATCTGATGCGCTGTAACCCCTGCCTGGTGATTTATAGAAGTATGTGGCTAATGTTCATTTATAGGGCAACCCAAAGGTCGTGTTCATAAATCTGCCTCCTGATTAGCTACTCACAATTTTCAATTAACAATCTTTAATCACTTAGTCCAAATAATCCAAAGTGTGCTTCAATGAGAAAGTTATGTTTTCTACACTACTGATGTTGATCAGAAAGTAGCATTTTTACATTTACGTTTAGCAGATGGATTTATATTAATTGATGTTATTAAGGAACATCATAAGCAATTTGCCATAAGAGCAAACAGTATTTGTAGTACACAATGCCAAGTTTGGTTTTAAAATAAAATAGATAGATAAACAGGCTAGAACAGACATGCAGAAAAGAAGAGAACAATAAAAATTCATTTAGAAAATAACATTTCGTTTTTGATTTTAAAAAAGATACTCAAGACTGAAACAGTGGAAAAAATAGCAATATAAATACTTCAATTATGGCATAGAAAACAACAGCCAGGTTCTGCAAGTAAAAACCATTTTCATTTTTTCCATAGAGAAATTTATACCATCGTAATTTATACAATCTTTTATATACTCTGATTAAAAAATAAAGAAACAAATCCTGCACACTATTTATGCAAAAAATATCTATATCAAAATATTTATTAACAACGTTTCGGTCGCATGACCTTCATCAGGAATTTTTCAAACAATCACAAAGTGAACCACATTTAAAAAAAAAAATCATGACTAATATACTCTGATTAAGAAAGGATGCATTAAATTTACATATACAGGTGCATCTCAAAAAATTTGAATATCGTGAAAAAGTTTTTTTTGTAACGTATTTCAAAAACTGAAACTTTCATATATTCTAGATTCATTGCATGTAAAGTAAAACATTTCAAAAGTTTTTTGTTTTAATTTTGATGATTAGAGCTTACATCTCATGAAAGTCAAAAAATCCAGTATCTCAAAATATTAGAATATTTACATTTGAGTTTCATTAAAAGACCATCCCTACAGTATAAATTCCGGGTATCTCTTGTTCTTTAAAAATCACAATATTTGGGAAGACTGCTGACTTACCCTCCACAAAGAGGGTAAGTCACAGAAGGTCATTACTGAAAGGTGTGGCTGTTCACAGAGTGCTGTATCAAAGCATATTAAATGCAAAGTTGACTGGAAGGAAGAAATTGGGTTGGAAAAGAGGTACAAGCAACAGGGATGACCGCAAGCTTGAGAATACTGTCAAGCAAAGCCGATTCAAAAACTTTGAAGAGTTTCACGAGGAGTGGACTGAAGTTGGAGTCAGTGCATCAAGAGTCAGCACGCTCAGACGTTTTCAGGAAAAGGGCTACCAAGCCACTTCTGAAACAGAAACAATGTCAGAAGCATCTTACCTGGGCTAAGGAGAAAAAGAACTGGACCGTTGGTCAGTGGTCCAAAGTCCTCTTTTCAGATAAAAGTAAATTTTGCATTTCATTTGGAAACCAAGGTCTGGAGGAAAACTGGAGAGGCACAGAATGCAAGCTGCTTGAAGTTTCCGAAGTCAGTGATGATTTGGGGTGCCGTGATGTCTGCTGGTGTTGGTATATTATGCAATTTATGCTTTCATCTGCTGACGAGCTTTATGGAGATGCTGATTTCCTTTTCCAGCAGGACTTTAACACCTGCCCACAGTGCCAAAACTACTTCCAAGTGGTTTGCTGACCATGATGTTACTGTGCTTGATTGGCCAGCTAACATGCTTGACCTGAACCCCATAGAGAATCTATGGGATATTTTCAAGAGAAAGATGAGAAACAGTCGAATAGTGCCTCAGCAGTGCCACAGGCTGATCGCTTCCATGCCACACCTCACTGATGCTGTCATTTGTGCTAAAGGAGCCCCGACCAAGTATTGAGTGCATAAATGAACATACTTTAAAGAACTTTAACTTTTCTGTTTTGCAAATCCTTTTTTTTTTTGATTGATCTTAAGAAACATTCTAATATTTTGAGATACTGGATTTTTGACTTTCTTCAGCTGTAAGCTCTAATCATCAAAATAAAAAAACGTTTGAAATGTTTTACTTTACATGTAATGAATCTAGAATATATTAAAAGTTTCACTTTTTGAAATTTTACAAAAAAAAGAACTTTTTCACAATATTTAAATTTTTTTAGATGCACCTGTAGAATGTTATAAAAGATTTCGGTTTCTATTTGAGCTTATTCAGCATATTAAAATAATTTCTGAAGGCCCATCTGACACTGAAGACTGGAGTAATGATGCTGAAAAAATCAGCAGGAATAAAATCACAGGAATAAAATATATGCAAATAGAGATCAAGTATTTTAAAAACACTTCCAGGAGCTGCTGAAAAAGTGTCACTACTGCGATGAATGAATGATTGATTGATTTGCACAAATATAAGTTATCAATGCAGCAGTTATAATGTAGCTTATCTTCTATTGTGTATTTATCATTACTTTGCTGTTATCTCAGATTCCCTCTAATGGAGATAAAGTGTTTCATCACCCACAAAACCAAAATACTATGCTTTAGTACAATTACCAGATGATTTATTAAACTGCTGTTGTCCACTTTGGGTGTAGATAACAATCATTAATCCAATTAGTGATGAGCCACTAGAGCCTGGAGGACTCTGGAGAACAGGTTTCGTCATTAAAATGATTAAGCCCACATATAAGTGTCTCTTACACACATTTATCAGTGATGATTAAGGAAGTAGATAAGATGGATCTTGTTTCTGAGTGTGTTTTAGGTGGTTGGTTAGATGTTGAAAAATAGAGATGCTCGTTAAAGCTCGTTATGGATAGTTATTGCTGTTCTCTGCCGTTACAATGTAGAGTACATGATAAGTGCCACTCGAGCTATTTCTGTTTCTCCTGAGCAAGGAACCAAACACAGATTAAATCACTGTGTGTTTTCCTGCTGTAAGTGCATACTTTGAGGCACAAAAGCATGCTGAATACAGTCTTTTTGCTAGTGAACATCTTTCTAAACTTTACAGCAAAGGTAAGGTCAAAGACCGCAAACAGACACAGAATAAACTCCTAAAGGAATAGCTCACCAATAAATGAAAATTTATTAGCTTATCTACAGTACATCCAAGATATACTGTAGGTTAATTTAATCTGAACAGATTTGAATAAATTTCCGATTAATGCTTTGCAGTAAATGGGTGCCGTCAGAATGAGAGTCCAAACAGCTGATAAAAACATCACAATAATCCACAAGTAATCCACATGACTCCAATCCATCAATTAACGTCTTTAGAAGTGAAAAGCTTCGTGTTTGTAAGAAACAAATCCATCAAGATGTTGTAAACTTCAAGCTCAAGTCCTCTGTCCATAATATTGCTTTCTCCTGTATAAAATTGTCTCATCTGAATCAGGAGAGAAATATGCACAGATCAAACATACAAGTGAAAACAGTCCAAAATAGTTCTAAACAAATATGTGGGTGGCTTTTGTTGTGAGAAGACAACAAGGGATGGACTTTTTCAATGGAGAAACCATTATTATGGATTAAACTCTAAAAATGGCTGGGTTAAAAACAACCCAAAAACAACCCCAGCGCTGAGTTGTTTTAACCCAACAAGTTGGGGTATATGTTTGACCCAGCATGCTGGGTTGCTTTTTTATGGCTTAAAATTACTACATTGCTAGGTTAAAATGAACCCAAATCGAGCTAGGCATTAAACCTACACATCTTGTTCATTTTAAAATCACTTTTACACACAAAGAATGACTATCAAAAGGTAAATATTTATTAAAAACAACAAGAGAAATGCAGAAAAGTATGGCATTAACAGCTGAGTTTATAAATGAAGCATTGAACATTTGTTGAATATAACTTTTAAGATCAAATTAGACTTTTTTGGTAAATATTATATATTGTATAAAACTATATAAAAACACTATTATACAATAATTGCACAATTAGTTAATAGTTAAGTTCTTTACAAACTATTCTGGCATGACAGTACACAAATAAACCACAACATTAACTCTGATATTATAAAATTTAACAGAAGCATATGTGTGAAAGAATGTGAGCATGTGCATGAATGACAGTGTAAACTCCATTTCTACTAAACAACACAGAACAAGTATTTAACATTTTGTTTTTACAAATTATATACTTACAGTTTGTTTCAATAGTCCATGAATACTGATCATGCATCACTGCCAATTTTCATGATCCCTTTAACGTAATTAATGTAGTCATGAAGAAGCCCCATCAGCACAGCAAAGGCATGTGACATCTTTTACATTATCCAGGGTAGCGTCCTCCATTAAAACCACTGTTGCATCAGTTTTGAGTAAAGGTCATTCTCCTCTTTGACCAGCATTCATCCCAGTCACCGCCTGTTCTTCATCAGTGGTCTAAAAAGAAAACATTTAATTAAAATCTATCCATTTTTAGATAGAGGTGTATCCACATCAGTAAGGATAGGTAAATAGTCTGTTTTATCATTTCAACCACTTTGTGTGGTTGTTTAATGTCTGTCTACCACAGCGCTCTAGAATGCTATAATGGCAGCACTAGTGTGAGGGCATGTAATATTGTTTAAATAAATATATTGCTTTCAGGAAGCTACTTCTTTACTGAAACATTAAAACAGAAATGACATCCACACACCTCACAAATTTCCATGTACGTGGAGGGCTGCTCTTTAAAGGGTTAGTTCACCAAAAAATGAAAATGGTCATAATTTATTCTCCCCCCATGTTGTTCCAAACCCATACAAACTGCTTATTTTTGGAACACAAATAAATATATTTAATATTCTCTTAATTTTTGTCCTCCACTGCAAGTCTGGGAGACCAATATTTTCTTCTGAACAGACATGTTCGCTATGATATAATTTAAGATTTATTCATATATAAATATTGGCATGGATTACTTCTACAATAACTCTGTATTTTTGAAGCTGGAAAATACTGATTATCTAGACTCTCAATGGATTAACAAAAAATTATGAGAGAAAATTAAAAATATCTTCATTTGTGTTCTAAAGACAAGTCTTACAGGATTGGAATGACATGAGGGCAAGTAAATGATTTTTTGTTTGAACTATTTTTATTAAGAAAGGAATACCAAGAATGATGACTCTCCAAATCAGACAACTCCAAAGTTGGTATGAGTTCTGCAATGAAAAACACAGACATTAATGGTTTACATGAATGGTTAATATGAACACGTAATCATACTGTTGTTGCATCAAAACGTGAAGTAAACAGGCAGGAGACAACAGAAACATGTATTTTCTAAAAATAACTTACATCAGTCTCAAAAGAATGATGCTCTCCTATGTCTCTGGCTTTCAACATCTACAAAAATAAACATTCTTTTACTCTTAGAAAAAAAAATTATAATAATAATATGATGGAATTATGAAGTTTACTTGCCTTAACCGTATTTCCCTCTCTTCTGAAGAAGCTGAGAATAGAGCTGGGAATCGATTCCAAAAAGAATGGGAATCTAGAGTCGTGATTGAGGATCTTATTTCCATCTAAAATACTATTTTTTATTTCTATCAGCCAATGATAATTCTAAAAGAAAATGTCTCGAGCATAGATCAGTGACCGAGAGCGCATCTGATTGACAGATAAACCACAAGCTCTATCAGTGTTATTGTTAATGTTCTGGTTAATATGTTTCAATGTACAATTTGTTAATTTTATCCAAAGCATACAGTCAAAGTAAACTTCATCATTCAGCTGAACTGTGCACATTTATTTTAGACACTTCATGTCTTGTTCAATTCATGAGATAAATGCATGTCCTTGCTGAGCAGTGAGCTATGACTAATTTCAGGGGCAAAAGCAGATAAAATTACAATTTAAAAATCGATCATATAGCTATAGAAATTTATTGTAATTTTTTACAAATAAAGCTTCACATTATGAGAAGGATACGACCTTTATATCCTGCAGTCATGGCGAGATTAGGTTCCTTCGATCTAAAAAAAACCAAGAATCGAAAACAACAGAGGAATCGATTCTCGGAATCGATTCCCATCGATTCCAGAACCAGGAATCGGAATCGGACTCGATTCCAAAAATTTCGGAATCTTACAGCCCTAGCTGAGAAAATTGCCTCCTCACACAAGCAGGCTGCTGTGTCCTTAACTTCCGGCGCGGGCATTTAAGGAGCGTTCATGCCATATCGTAATAATAACCGTAATTGGCCTTTATCACACTTCCGCGTTCGAAAAGCGGAAGATTCAAATAGTAGCGTAAAAGAACTTCCGCTGCAGCTTTTATCAATGGCTGTGCCCATAGCATGGGATTGTTGTGGATTATTTATGTAGAATTCAGCACATATACGTCTTCTAAAGACACCAATCTCAGTTTACAACAATTAATTGAGTATTATGAAACGATGGAATATGTTGTCACGATATCCCGATGCGTATTTCGTGACTTAAACAGGAGCGCGTGAGGCATACTGTATGAGTATAGGCAATTCTTCACAGTCTGATCACCTTATTTCATTACAGAACAGCGAGAAAACTATACAAACAATATCACATTAATAAGCATTAGAATTAGCCAAAGCTTAAAACATTATGACTAAAGACTGTATAGAAGGATTAAATTAAAGGTTTAGAGCAAACTTGTATTAAACAATGTATTAAACATTTTTTTCACACGCTGACTTTGATGCAATCCTCTATAATCGCATCAAATTTAAGTTGTTCAAATAAAGAAACATTTCCAGCCCATAGACGATAATTAAAAATAAGTTTGATCATCTCATTCGAGTTATTCTCCATGATTGCGTGCAACGATTGAATATCATTATACTGTGAACAAGAACGGGAGGTTAATCACAATAAATATGTGGCATCCTGATGTTGTGAAGTAGTTCCGCTCCCTACCACAGGAGGTGCTGTTGTCCTGCGGGATTACGTGGGTGCTGTAACAAGAGACACCTAAGAAGCGTCAGAGAACGCTATGGTGCATGTATGCTCTGTTCTGACAACCATGTTAATAAACCACCAGTGCAGTTATCTTGTATGATTCAGTTCAAGCATTACTGAAGATATTACATATTGGCGACGAGGATACTGGAAGGATGAGAGAAGTGTCAATCTAAAAGGCGGAGGATACTGACTGTGTTCAGTGAGCTGATGGTGAGAGAGTGAGAGGCTAACGTTAGCATTGGATCGGAGGATTCACGAAAAAAAACGCAAAGATGGCAACGATGATAGGCACTCTGTCGGCTTTTGACGTGAAGGAGCAGACATGGGAAGAGTATTGTGAGATACTAGAGCAGTTTTTTGAAGCTAACGGAATTGATGACGGAGAGAAGCAAAGAGCTATCCTCATCAGCGTGGTGGGACCAGCCACATACAAGCTCATAAGGAACTTGGTGAGTCCAGATAAGCCCAGTTCGAAAACATATGGTCAGTTGAAAACTTTAATGAAAGAGCACTTCAACCCAAAACCGAGCGAAATAGTACAGCGATACAAATTCGACTCGCGCGCCTGCCAGCCGACGGAGACCGTCAGTGCATACGTAGCAGAATTGAGACAATTAGCGCATGATTGCAACTATGGTACTACATTGGAACAGATGTTGAGAGACAGATTAGTCTGCGGTATTAATGATGACAGGATCCAAAGACGCTTGCTGTCCGAAACAGATTTGACTTTTGAGAAAGCGTTCAAAATTGCAGTGGCTGCGGAAGCTGCTAGTAAAAATGTTCAAGACCTCCATAAAGCACCGTTAGCGTGTAACAGCATGAAGACAGAGGGTGCACGTTAAAAGGAGGGTGAATGGAAAAAGACAGGAAGAGAATGCTACAGATGTCATGGGAAGCAGCATAGCGCAGCTGAGTGTAAATTTAAGGAGGCAAAGTGTCACTATTGCGGGAAAATAGGGCATATAGCTAAGGCTTGCCGTAATAAAAAGAAAGAAAGTGCATACCCCAGTGAAAAGAAAGCATACAGAGCAGAGAAAACATACAGAGCAGAGCGGTGTTCACGTCCACATCGATCACATAATGTAGAATGGGAAAAGCAGGATGGTGATAGATCTGAAGAGGATGCTTTCACATTAAACTGCATGGAAACGGAGACCTCAATTCAGAGGATAAAACCGTTTGAAGTGACGATGGAAGTGAATAAGAAGACAGTGAATTTTGAAATTGACACAGGATGTAGTGTAAGCATAATGAATGAGAGGAAATTCAATGAGATGTGGAACGAGAAGCAACGTCCGCAAGTAAAACAAACTAAACTTTCACTTAAGTCATACACCGGGGAGAAAATCAAAGTAGTGGGGGTAGCAAAAGTGGAAGTCAACTATGAGCAGCAAGTAAAGACATTGCCCCTGGTGGTGGTGGAAGGCACTGGGCCTAGTTTGTTGGGAAGAGGATGGTTGGAAGCCCTGAAGCTAAGGTGGGAGGAAATAAAAAATGTGAGAACAGAGGCACAGAGTCTACCAGAAGTACTCATGAGAAATGAAGATGTGTTCAAGCAGGAGTTAGGGATGTTGAAAGGCATGACAGCAACCATTCGGGTGTCAGCTGACGCACAGCCTAAATTTTATAGGCCTTGATCAGTTCCTTATGCCTTGAGAGCTAAAGTAGAAGAGGAGTTAGAGCGTCTGTTGAAAGAGGACATTATAGCTCCCGTCAAGTACACCGAATGGGCCGCGCCTATCGTTCCTGTTTTAAAACCAAATGGGTCGGTCAGAATATGTGGAGATTATAAACTAACGCTTAACCATGCCTCCTCACTCGAGCAATACCCCATTCCCCGTGTTGAAGACCTGTTCAATACACTGTCAGGAGGGAAACAGTTCTCCAAGCTCGATTTAAGTCACGCTTACCAACAGATTGTGATGGATGAGGTTTCAAAGAAATACCTCACAATAAACACGCACCGAGGCCTATTCACCAACAATAGGTTACCTTTTGGAGTTTCTTCAGCTCCTGCCATCTTCCAACGAACGATGGAAAATCTGTTACAAGGCCTTCCAAGAGTAGCTGTGTACCTAGATGACATTATTCTGACGGGAAGAGACGAAGCTGAACATCTGAGAACCCTAGAGGAGGTACTCAGACGCCTGAAGGATGCTGGCCTGCGTCTCCACAGGAGCAAATGTGCGTTTCTGCAAAAAGAGGTGGAATACCTCGGGCATGTGGTCAATGCTGAAGGCTTACACCCTGTGCAGAGCAAAGTGAGAGCCATAGAGGAAGCTCCATCGCCAACCATCGTGACAGAGTTAAAGGCCTCCTTAGGTCTCTTGAATTACTATAATAAGTTTCTACCTAGCTTAGCTACACGCTTAGCGCCACTACACAAACTGTTGAGGAAAGATGTTCAGTGGACGTGGAATCCTGAGCAGGAAGAAGCTTTTCAGAACTCAAAACAGTTGCTGAAGTCAGCTAAGGTCCTGGGTCATTATTCAGCGGACAAGGACTTAGTGCTCGCCTGCGATGCTTCGCCTTATGGATTAGGTGCGGTATTGTCACATGTCATGGAAGATGGTAGTGAAAAGCCGTTGGGGTTCATGTCACGCACGCTAACACCAGCCGAGAAGCGGTACTCACAGCTCGATAAGGAGGGTTAGCTATCATTTTCGGAATCAAGAGGTTTCACAAATACATCTATGGTCGAACGTTCACCATTAGCACTGACCACAAACCACTGATATCACTTTTCACGAGAAAAAGCCAGTGCCACAGATGGGGTCACCAAGAGTGCAGAGGTGGGCAACACTACTCAGAGCTTATGAGTACAAGATCATCTACAAACCTGGGCAAGAACATGCAAATGCAGACGCATTGAGCAGGTTGCCACTGCCACAAACAGAGGAAGAGGATGGTTGGAAGCCCTGAAGCTAAGGTGGGAGGAAATAAAAATGTGAGAACAGAGGCACAGAGTCTACCAGAAGTACTCATGAGAAATGAAGATGTGTTCAAGCAGGAGTTAGGGATGTTGAAAGGCATGACAGCAACCATTCGGGTGTCAGCTGACGCACAGCCTAAATTTTATAGGCCTTGATCAGTTCCTTATGCCTTGAGAGCTAAAGTAGAAGAGGAGTTAGAGCGTCTGTTGAAAGAGGACATTATAGCTCCCGTCAAGTACACCGAATGGGCCGCGCCTATCGTTCCTGTTTTAAAACCAAATGGGTCGGTCAGAATATGTGGAGATTATAAACTAACGCTTAACCATGCCTCCTCACTCGAGCAATACCCCATTCCCCGTGTTGAAGACCTGTTCAATACACTGTCAGGAGGGAAACAGTTCTCCAAGCTCGATTTAAGTCACGCTTACCAACAGATTGTGATGGATGAGGCTTCAAAGAAATACCACACAATAAACACGCACCGAGGCCTGTTCACCTACAATAGGTTACCTTTTGGAGTTTCTTCAGCTCCTGCCATCTTCCAGCGAACGATGGAAAATCTGTTCCAAGGCCTTCCAAGAGTAGCTGTGTACCTAGATGACATTATTCTGACGGGAAGAGACGAAGCTGAACATCTGAGAACCCCAGAGGAGGTACTCAGATGTCTGAAGGACGCTGGCCTGCGTCTCCACAGGAGCAAATGTGTGTTTCTGCAAAAAGAGGTGGAATACCTCGGGCATGTGGTCAATGCTGAAGGCTTACACCCAGTGCAGAGCAAAGTGAGAGCCATAGAGGAAGCTCCATCGCCAACCATCGTGACAGAGTTAAAGGCCTCCTTAGGTCTCTTGAATTACTATAATAAGTTTCTACCTAGCTTAGCTACACGCTTAGCGCCACTACACAAACTGTTGAGGAAAGATGTTCAGTGGACGTGGAATCCTGAGCAGGAAGAAGCTTTTCAGAACTCAAAACAGTTGCTGAAGTCAGCTAAGGTCCTGGGTCATTATTCAGCGGACAAGGACTTAGTGCTCGCCTGCGATGCTTCGCCTTATGGATTAGGTGCGGTATTGTCACATGTCATGGAAGACGGTAGTGAAAAGCCGTTGGGGTTCATGTCACGCACGCTAACACCAGCCGAGAAGCGGTACTCACAGCTCGATAAGGAGGGGTTAGCTATCATTTTCGGAATCAAGAGGTTTCACAAATACATCTATGGTCGAACGTTCACCATTAGCACTGACCACAAACCACTGATATCACTTTTTCACGAGAAAAAGCCAGTGCCACAGATGGGGTCACCAAGAGTGCAGAGGTGGGCAACACTACTCAGAGCTTATGAGTACAAGATCATCTACAAACCTGGGCAAGAACATGCAAATGCAGACGCATTGAGCAGGTTGCCACTGCCACAAACAGAGGAAGAGGATGTGGAAGAGCAGGTTCTCATGTTGGATGTCCTGGAGGATCCACCAATCACAACAAAGCAGCTGAGACAGTGGATAGCTAAGGACGAAACACTCTCCCAAGTGCTAGTCTGCTGTTTGAAGGGTTGGCCACGGGAGGTGGATGCAAAGTACAAGCCCTACAGTCAGAGAAAATTGGAGTTGAGTGTGAAGGATGGGTGCGTGCTCTGGGGAGCTAGAGTGGTCGTTCCAGAGAGAGGTAGGAAAGCCATTTTAAAACAGTTGCACCACACACATCCAGGAATATCTAGAATGAAGGGCTTAGCTCGTTCATACATCTGGTGGCCAGGAATGGACTCCGAAATTGAAAAGGAAGTGCAGTCCTGCACTACATGTCAGGAAAACAGGAATTCTCCAGCCGGAGCCCCGCTACATCCATGGGAGTGGCCAGAGACACCTTGGAGCAGACTGCATGTGGATTACGCTGGCCCTTTTCTAGGAAAAATGTTCCTTGTCATTGTAGATGCACACTCCAAATGGATGGATGTGTACCCAGCAAGTACAGCCACGAGTCAAGTTACCATTGAAAAGCTCAGACAGTGTTTTAGCATACATGGTTTGCCCCAGACCCTAGTATCGGACAATGGAACTTGTTTCACAAGCCAGGAGTTTCAAGCATTCCTAAAACTGAATGGTATACAGCACATAACATACCACAGCCATATCACCCTGCAGCCCAAGACCGGTTGCCCATGGAAGCAAAGCAGGGCTGAGCCTGGTCAGTACCTGGATGGGAGACCTCCTGGGAAAACTAGGTAGCTGTTGGTAGAGGTGTTAGTGAGGCCAGCAGGGGGTGCTCACCCTGCAGTCTGTGTGGGTCCTAACGCCCCAGTATAGTGACAGGGACACTATACTGTAAAAAAGCACCGTCTTTCGGATGAGACGTTAAACCGAGGTCCTGACTCTCTGTGGTCATTAAAAATCCCATGACACTCATCGTAAAGAGTAGGGGTGTAACCCCGGTGTCCTGGCCAAATTCCCGCCACTGGCCCTTGTCAATCATGGCCTCCTAATAATCCCCATCCACTTGATTGGCTCTATCTCTCTCTCCTCTCCACCTGTAGCTGGTGTGCGGTGAGCGCACTGGCGCCGTTGTCCTGTGGCTGCCGTCGCATCATCCAAGTGGATGCTGCACACTGGTAGTGGTTGAGGAGAGACCCCCCCCCCACATGATTGTAAAGCGCTTTGGGTGTATAGCAATACACAATAAAGCGCTATATAAATGCTTCATTCATTCATTCATTCAACATCCGCACCATTCCATCCGGCGTCGAATGGTCTAGCGGAAAGAGCTGTACAGTCGTTTAAGCAGGGAATAAAGAAAATAAAGGGAGACACCATCGAGACCAGGTTAGCTAGATTTCTGTTCAATTACAGAATCACACCACAGACCACGACTGGATTGTCACCCGCTGAAATGCTTATGTCCAGGAGGTTGCGCTCAACATTGGATCTTCTGCTGCCTGATGTGAAGTCAAAGATACGTCAGAAACAACTCAAGCAAAAGGGTCAACATGACACTCACTGTAAGTGGAGGAGTTTTTCTCCTGGGAATGAGGTGTACACCCGAAACTACAGTCATGGACCTCGTTGGATACCAGCGGTCGTTGTCGATAACACCGGACCTGTATCCTACACAGTTCAGACAGGAGATGGCCGAGTCATTAGGCGTCATGTCGATCAAATGAGAAAACGGCATACCATTGTGGGCAGTGAGATGCGCATGTCAGAGTGGATGGAGGAGTCTACCAGTTTTCCAGTCTCAGAGACAGCAGTGGAGGCCCTGCCTGCAGACTCAAATGTCCCCACTTCAATCAGAGAGGAAGTGAGTGCTTCAGAGACAGTCCAAGCACACCCTTCAGTTGGTGAAAAGAAACAAAGAGGAGTAGTTCCACTACCTGTACTGCGCAGGTCCGAACGCACAAAACAGACTTCTACTTACCTGAAAGACTTTGTGACATAGTAGTGAGATCCCTCAAGTCAGAGCAAGAATGAGCTCTGGGACTCACTGGAAGGATGGTAGTCTACCCACCTTCCTAGTTGGTTTTTGTTGTAATTGTTTTATAAAAAAAAAAAAGAAAGAAATATGTAAGAGTTATAAGAGATGTATGTCTGTGTTAACTGTTCAATAAGTGATCAGACTGGCTAGAACAGTCCCTGTTGATTTGTTTTTTGTTTCTCTAGGTTAACAATATTGAGTACAATGTCATCTTTACAGTACATTTGTGAGTATTTGGGGAGGAACGTATGTGACTTACCTCTGGAGTAGTTTTTCTCTTAAGGGGGATGTGGTATCCTGATGTTGTGAAGTAGTTCCGCTCCCTACCACAGGAGGTGCTGTTGTCCTGCGGGATTACGTGGGTGCTGTAACAAGAGACACCTAAGAAGCGTCAGAGAACGCTATGGTGCATGTATGCTCTGTTCTGACAACCATGTTAATAAACCACCTGTGCAGTTATCTTGTATGATTCAGTTCAAGCATTACTGAAGATATTACAAAATATAATGCAAAAATAAACAATATAATATTAAAAATAAAATTATTTATTATTTATTTATAAAATTATATAAGTCTGAGTATTCCTCTGGCAGTAACTTGAGCTGCGTGCTCTTCATTAATCTGACAGTCGCGTCGCTCAGATAGGCTAATGTTACACATTAAAATGAAGGATGACATGATACATGGTATGGAATTGGTATAAATACGCAGTTTTAACATTGTCGTTTATTTCGTCAGTGTTCAACTGAACTAAATTACTTTAATTTTCTTCACAAAACAGGCGTCTGTCCATTGACAATAAAGCAGGCGTAAATTCCTTTACGCTACTAATCAGAGCCGGATGTGACGACACGCGGACTGTGATAAAGGCCTATAGAGTGGGGGAACTATGATGTCACTTTGTAGGCGAAAACCCGGAAGCGAGTTAGCATTTTAGCACTTCCAGTTCCATCGTCTTAGAGTCAATGGGTTTTTTGAATGGGATTTTGGTTAAATCCCTAAAATAAGGTCCGTGGTTCACACGGGCTCAAGATACTTTCACGTTTTATTCTACGACATAAAACACACCAGTCACACCACACTCGTGATTTTTTTAAACTGTTAGGTTTCTTAAAAAAGACGGTTGCTAACAAATTGCTAAATGGGACTACAGGCGCTGTCGGAGACATTAAACGTCATCACGCCGAACAGTATATCAATTTAGTATTTTGCAGTTGTAGTATAATTTATGATACAATTAATTTTAGGATAACCAATGAATAGTTTACAGCATTTTATATTGTCGTTCGACAATGTTTTTTTGCTTTGCCCCGAAATGCGACACATGTCTTCGGAGGGAAGAAGCTCGTTTTATCGTTTACTGACGCGGAGACTCTGGGTTCGTACCACAAGGTAAATTTATATTATGATTATTACATATAAACACCACATTTACTGGCTTTACGTGGTGAAAGTGAAACTTTAATGATGCATAGTGCTTAAAGCCACGTTAAAATTAAATGTGTAAGGCCGCATGGAGTTGTTAGAAAGAGATTGTAGAAGCAAGGATAAAATAATATTTTGTGTACCCAACCTAACAAAATGATAGCTGAAATGTGGTACTTTGTTAACTAAAATAAGTTTAATCTTACCATATGCAAAGACTCGCTAACTCTGCTGTTATTTAAAAGATTAAATACGCGGGAATACGTTTTTAATTAAAATATTCATATTAATCAAGGATATTGACTTTCAATGCACCTTATTTCGAAATGTACAGAAATACGTGCTTTAAATGTCCTTTAGTTACGATTATTTCATTTATTCACTATACTATTTATTACTAATGTCTCATTTCAGTTTTATTTTGGCTCTAGTTTTGTATTTATTCCAGTTTATATGAAAAGGTTCATGTAGTGTGGATTCAAATTCATATACAGAGTAAATACGTTTTACTGAACATGTTTAAAATAAGTTTGAAACAGTTCTCGAGAGCGCGGTGGTGGTGACGTTGAAAGCGAGCGACCGTGGTGCTGTAGTTCGTTTATAGCCTAAGTTTAGCTTTTCAGTTCTGGCGCTTTTATTTAGGCTTCAAAATTCATCAAAGTTATATTATTTTGTGAAGATTATCTTGATGGACAAAACGTGTAAGTTTCATGAACTATGATTGAACACAGAGCTTATTTTTTGCGATTATCCAAAAGCCTATGGAAAAATCCCATTGGCTTTTTGTCGAAGGAACCAGTTTCATGCTAACCGCCGATCTGCCTACAATGTTACGTCATAGTTCCCCCACTCTATTAGGAGATACCAACTTGTAAAAAGCGTTCACGTCCTCGTAGAACTCGTAATTACAACTTGTGAACCAGGAGTTTTCAGAGAGCTACGGCTTTTACCACGTGACCGCTGCACCTCACGCGGAACCAGTGAAAAATGGCGGCGCTTTCAAAGAAAGCTCTAAAACAGGGGAAAATAGATACATGTGTGTATACTATAATGTACTATAATATAAAAACATATTATGTAAGTGTTCGCTCATACTGTTATTATTTTGTTGTTGTTTGTTTAGGTTAGCAATATTTATCTCTCTCATTAATAATAACAACAAACAAATGGTTTGTAATTATTTTTTACCTGACACGGTTTCTGTGTTCTGCAATATTTAGCAGTAGCATACAAATGTAATGTTATGTGTTTTACAGCTGCCAGTAACATTTTTATGCAGTCGCGGGTTCATTTTGTTGACTGTCACTATAGAAACGGATAATCTCCAGTCCGAGGACGTGAACAGCACCGAGTTGAACGTCACATGTTGTCATCTCGGAATTACGGTAATTGTAGTGAACTTCATAATTCCATCATGTTATTATTATTATTTAATTTTTTATTTTTTTCTAAGAGTAAAATAATGTTTTATTTTTGTAGATGTTGAAAGCCAGAGACATAGGACAGAATCATTCTTTTGAGACTGATGTGAGTTATTTTTTTCAGAAAATACATGTTTCTGTTGTCTCCTGTCTGTTTACTTCACATTTTGATGCAACAACAGTATGATTACGTGTTCATATTTTATGTAAACCATTGATGTCCCATTTTTTCATTACAGAACTCAAATTAACTTTGGAGTTAAGGACACAGAAGCCTGCTTGTGTGAGGAGGCGGCGATTTTCTCAGCTTCTTCGGAAGAGAGGGAAAGACAGTTTAATGTTATCAGTTTGGACTCTCATTTTGACGGCACCCATTCACTGCAGAGGATATATTGGTGAGCAAGTAATGTAATTATAAATTTCTCCAAATCTGTTCAGATGACGAAACAAACTTATCTACATCTTGGATGGCCTGAGGGTGAGTAAATCTTCAGCAAATTTTAATTTTTGTAGAAGAACAATTTTTGGTTCCCCAAAGAACCTTTCAATGAACAATTCTTAAAAGAACATCTTTTTTCTTTGTGTGAAGAACATTATAATAATCTGAAGAACATTTTTCTGCTATAGAACCTTTTGTGTAATGGAAAGATTCTTTTGGTGTTAAAAATGCTTTGTGGAACCATAGATGCTTTATTTTTAAGAGTGTAGATCTTAAAGGGGTGGTTGATTGCGCTTTCACTTTTTTAAAGTTAGTTAGTGTGTAATGTTGCTGTTTGATTATAAACAATATCTGCAAAGTTACGAAGCTGAAAGTTCAATGCAAACGGAGATATCGTCTTTTAAAATTCTGGCAGTTTAATGCCTACAAAAACGACCGGTAAGGGACTACAACGAGTTACTTCCCGGGTCAGATACGTCACGAACCCAGATAAACTCCGCCCTCGGGAACACGCAACGAAGGGGGCGAGGCCATGCTGCACTGCTTTAGAGAAGAGGAAGAGAAAACTAGGGGTGCACATAAAAATCTATTCATATATGAATCGCAATTCTGTCTTCTAGCAATTCTAATGGATTCACAACTTTCAAAATCAATGTTCTAAAGCAGCGGTTCTTAATACTGTTTCTCACGTCCCCTGCTCTGCATCTCTCTCTCTCATTCAGATCATCAGCGCAGTGAATACACTTATTTTCACATACTGTAGCTATGAGAAGCGTTATACATGGCACAAGCGTGCACACACGGCGTGCGGTTGCTGTGCTGTATTAAAGCTTTAATCAGGGTAAAACCGTATATTAAAAGCTAACAGAAGTAGTAGCATTCACAAATAACAGCGTATCTAAAAGTATGAGACAACAACAAACAAAAAACTTAGGCCTACCATTAAAAGCCGTGCTTGCACAGGTTCTGCACGATCCTCTTCACAAATATACTCTGCGTCTCAATCGGGCTCAAATTGATAAGAAATATAGACGACGCCATTGTTTACAATACAACCGGAGCACATGCCGCTGACGTGAGGGGCGGGACGTTTAGACTCGCACTAGAGACGGTTTAGCCAATCAAAACACACTGGACCAGCTAACCAATCAGAGGCCATCGCGTATTTCTGAGGGCGGGGTTTCATAAAACCAGGAAATGATTAGGGCGTTTATCAGAGAAGGGACAGAGCAGTGTGGAATAAAGTGCGTTTTTTAACAAACTAAGCATTAACACATGTTAGACTGCACCCCATGAACACGATCAAGCCTAGAAAATTAAACAGTCAACAAAAAACAAAAAAATCATAATAATCACTAATTTAGATGTTTTCTAGACTACAAAGACAAACATTATTCTTCAAAATGTTCAGTAACGGCTACTGTATCCTCTACATATTGTTTTACATGTTAATATTTAACAATGTTTTCTCTGTATGAGCGGTGCACACATTTTAAAACAAATACATTATGCATTACTTTAAATAATGTTAGGGAACCATGCATTTTCCTACTAACACTCTCACTGTATTAAATTCGGATAATATTGCTTTGCATAATCATAAAAAATACTTTTTCCCTCTTTGTTTATTGCTTATTGACTTGCTCCAAAAGTTTCTGTAGTGTCAACGTGTATTTTTTTTTCCCTGAGGCCTCAAGTCCAGCTGAGGTCAAGGTGACCCGTAGCCCATGGAAAGCGGGTCACAGAGAGTAATTAAAGTACCCTGTAATCTGTAATGGCTTTACTGACTGCTGGTGTTTGTGGCGTTTGCGCTGTCCACTCTCATTTCATTCCTAGTAATTCGTTTTTTGTCTGTCATATTGCGGGGTCAGAGACATGAATGTGTGAGGTGAGGTTAATGTTCTGACCTCTAAATGGCATCTAAAAGGATTTATTGGGCTGACAGGCTCCTCAGCACCAAAGGACAAGAACGGCTGGGCAAAGAGGAGCATTATATAATTTGCAGAAAGAGTTTAACATTAAAGGGGTTCATATCCTGAGAATATTCCTTGGTGTTTTGAAATAAGAGTTTGATGTATTATGAAAACATACTGTAATAACTTTCTAGTTTATTATGAACTTCTGTAACTTACCTACTGACTGTCAGACAGATAATAGTACATTGACACATGACCACTTACATTTACATATCAGCAATATCTATGGAAAAAATATATAATAAAATATACAATGAGGAATATTCTCAGTAAAATTTAAACAAAAAAATTGTTTGTGGTAGAAATTAATTTAAATGGGAATGCAAAAATGTTGTCAACTGAAACATGACTGAAATAATGAAATTATTTATAATTGAAATCAAATAATTATTTATTTGGCTGAGGTAAGAAAAAAGCCAAATTAGGTTAAATAAACATGAACTTTGGTATTGAAAACTTAAAGTTCACATTACTTTCATAAAGACAGAAAGTTCAAATAACTAAATTTGTCTGGTTGAAAACTATTTTATTCTAAGTAAATACAACTTAACTGATTCAATGTAAAAAGTTAAGATAAATAAACATTGGTATTGAAAACTTAAAGTAAGCTCACCTTCCTTTCATAAAGATATTACAAGAATATAGAATTTCAAGGTACAGAATTTGTCAAGTTGAAAATACTCAAAATACTGTAAATACTACTTAACTGATTCAGGAAAAAGGTAAGTCACACACACCAATAATCTCCATAAAGGTATCATGTTAAGTATCAGCTTCTGGCAAAATTGATGCTATTTTTCTTGTCTAGACTGGTATTATAGATAATGATAAAGACGGAATAGGTTTTATTGGGCAAAAGAATAGAAATCGTGCACAGTTCACTATTCCTTTCATAGCCGGCAATAAATGGTTTTGCAATGTTATCAATATTTCATTGTGAAAGTTACAAATCTTCCAATGCTTTGCTGAAGACTGCCTCTCATTCCTTATTTTTCTTGCTGTAAATACAACAAGGACAGCATGAGTCTACAATTCTCTGAGTCCCAGACCTTAATTAAAGCTGTTTGTTTTGTTTTTCATCGTGCCATCATTATGCAGTGTGCAGAAATGGGCACGGAAAGGAAAAAATATATCACAGTATGTATCATGGGGGTTCATGCCATGCTGGATTTCATTTTTAACACACATATAATTGGCTCACTTATCAATCCATTATCAATCATATTTGAAAACCCATTGTTTCATATTAGTTTTTATAAGGTTGAAAAAGACCATATGGTTCAAACTGCTGCTTTTAACCATAATTTGTCTTTTTGAATCAGTTTTGAGAGGTTCATTGTTGTAGAGCTAACCGTGTTTTCATCTGAGTCTGACTGAAGTAATTATATGTCTTCAAATGATCTATAATGTGATGTTTTTCTTCACCGTTTTATTAGTGAGGCATGACAGTGTAGAAATGCGATCTGTCCAGATACAAAAGGAATGGCTGGAAGATTCAGCACAGATTTCTTGTGATCATCAATGTGACCTCAGCCACCATCTGAGTTTGAAATATTAAACATAAAAATATAAAACATTAAATATTAAAAAGAGTGGACACCAGGCTTGTGCGTCATGCAGAACTGAATTGAGAATGTGTTTGGATTTGAGGTAGCAAACAGGATCAAGAACTGTAATTTCAATTTAATAACAAAAATAAATTATCTTTATAAAATTATATTTATATATAATTTATATATGCTCTTAATGCATGCATGCATGTGTGTGTGTGTGTATATATATATATAGAGAGAGAGAGAGAGAGAGACATACAGTCATGGCCAAAAATATTGGCACCCTTGTTATAATATGTAAATATGAATCATATAAATATGATCAAAGAAGGTTGTGAAAATTAATCTGCATTGTTAATCCTTTTGATCTTTTATTAAAAAAATTCACAAAAATCTAACCTTTCATTGATTGGATAATAAGAATTTAAAGTGGGGGAAAATATCATTATGAAATAAATGTTTTTCTCTAATACACGTAGGAAACAATTATTGGCACCCCCAGAAATTCTTATGAGTAAAATATCTCTGAAGTATATTCCCATTCATATTCACAATTTTGAGCACTCCAGGGTGATTATGAACATGAAATTATCCAGCCATGGCTTCCTGTTTCACAGAAATATAAAATAGGAGGGAAAACGAAGCCCAAATTCCCTTAATCATCCATCACAATGAGAAAAACCAAAGAATATATTTCTGATGTGCAGCAAAAGATAATTGAGCTTCACAAATTAGTGAAGTGGCTTTAAGAAAAGAGCTAGAGCAGTGAAAATTCTCATTTCCACCATCAGGGCAATAATTAAGGATTTCCAATCAACATAAAATGTTACAAAACTGCCTGGAAGAGGACGTGTGTCTGTATCGTCCTAATGCACGGTGAGATGGAGAGTTTGAGTGGCTAAAGACTCCAAGTACCACAGCTGGAGAATTGCAGAAAATAGTTGAGTCTCAGGGTCAGAAAACCTTTAAAAAAAATTGTCAAACAGCACCTACATCACCACATGTTGTTTGGGAGAGTTTCAAGTCGGGCTGTCGTGATTAATCAATTTTAGTCGACTAGTAGATTTTTAAAAATCATCGAAAATCTTCATTTTGTTTGCTTCGACTAACCGGCAAAATACCGGAAGTGCCGCATTTCACGGACGAGAATAAAACACATAAAAGTCCATAAAACACATTTTTAGACTATTTTCCAAGGCTGCATGATATATTAAACCCATTTAAAAATCATAATTAAGCATAATTGTGAATTTACAAATGCTGTGATTTAATAAAATAATTATATGCGATGCAGTTCTAATACAGTATTTACATGCGTGTAGGTTAAGTACCTGCATCACACAGCGGCTCCATTCACAGTAGCGCCACAGAAACTCTTATCATTTACGTGTGGAGCACCTCAAACTCCATTTCTGCATGTTGTTGTGATTTTGGGTTTATCTCGGAACGCAACGTGCGCCATTTCATCAGATTTGTAAGATAAATCATTTATAAATCTACACAAACACAGGAGAATACATCGCGATTTCAAAGTAAAAGCTCAAACCCTTACTCTGAGTTTACAGGTTTTGATGTCCACATATTCATTTAATTACAGTAGCTATAGCATTTCTGTCCTAAAAAAAAAATGGCCAAATATTAAAGATTAAGTGGACATTTAAATTAAATTCTCTTGGTCAATATTAAACAAGGATTAGATCGCGCAGTAATGTGTAAAAATAATCACCAGGCCGTCAGCGCCCCCTGCAGGCCTTTGTTGTTATGCGTAATGTACATTAGCTCTATTGTTTATAATACTTTATGTATTTTAACAGTTTTGTTCAATAAAACCATATGATTTCTTGCTTTTGATATTTTATTTGAACTAATTATTATTGCATCATTGCTATTATATATGTATTTTAAGTAATTTTAAAAGCTATTATTCACTTAAATCTGTTTTTATTACCACAAAAATATATATATATATATATATATTATAATTATAGGGCCCTATGAAATCCGTTTTATTTCCAAATTCAGTTTTTTTCATTTTCATTTTACTATACTCTTTCTTTAAATAATTCTTTCAAAAGCATCTCCAATTAATTGATTTTTTTTTTTTTTTTTTTTTACATTTTAATTAATAATAATACATTTTGGGAAAATACTCCTTTAAAAAGTGTTTTTTGATTATAATTTTATCATTAGTAGACTAGAACACGTGGATATGTTGTCATTCTTACACTATAATACTGAACTTTGATTTCAGTGATTTGGACTATGAGATGGACATTTGCTTCTTGCACTCTGTTGCAATTTACTTCTGCTTTAAAAAAGGATTTAATAGAAATTTGGATTTAATTTGGGTTAATAAAATATTCTTAAGTAAAACTGTAGATTTTTTTGTGGGAAATTAATTGTTTAGATTAATTTATAAATCGATAAATTAGTCGATAGATTAATCGAAATAAAAATAGTCGTTAGTGGCAGCCCTAGTTTCAAGAAAAATTCTCCGAGCTCATCCAAAAACAAACTCCAGCATATTCAGTTATCAGACACGACTGGAACTTCAAATGGGACTGGCTTCTATGGTCAAATGAAACAAAAAAATGAGCTTTTTAGCAGCGAACACTCAAGATGGGTTTGGTGAACACAGGGATAAAAAGTACCCCATGTGTACAATGAAATATACTGCTGTATTTTTGATGTTGTGGTCCTGGACATCTTGTTTAGACACATGGCATCATGGATTCTATCAAATACCAACAGATAAAAAAATCAATAAGTGACTGACTCTGTTAGAAAACTTATAATGGGCCATGTTTGGATCTTCCAACTATACAATAATCCAAAAACAAACCTCAAAAACAACACAAAAATGGGTCATTGAGCACAAAACCAAGCTTCTGCTGGCCATTCCAGTCCTCTGACCTGAACCCTGTAGAAAATGAGTGAGGTGAACTGAAGAGAAGAAGCACCGACATGGAGCTGGGAATCTAAAGGGTCTGGAGTGATTCTGGATGAAGGAATGGTCTCTGATCTCTTATCAGGTGTTGTCTAACCTCATCAGGCATTAGAGGAGAAAATTTAGAGCTGTTAAACTGACAAATGGAGGTTTCAAATAGTATTGAATAAAAGGGTGCCGTTAATTGTGGTCATTTATTTCATAAAGATAATTCCCTCCATTTTAAATTCTTATTATCCAATGAAAGGTTAGATTTTTGTAATTTTTAAATAAAAGATCAAAAGGATTAATAATGCAGATTAATTTTCACAGCCTTCTTTGATCATATTTACCAAGGGTGCCGATATTTTTGGCCATGACTGTATGTATATATAATAATTATATATATTTTTTGGTTATAGTGGAAGAACAAAGTGAAGCAGCTCATACTTTAAGAAGTTCTCTGTTCTTTGTTTTATCACTCTGAACTAATGGAACTCCTCTGTTGACTGATTGTGTTGAACTGCAATTTAGTAAATTCCTCTCCCAACTCAACGTCCTATGAGATGTGGCCATTTCAGTTGAAATTCATAGAAAGGCAACCAATACTTTTTTTAAATTCTGAATCTTGCTGAATGCCATCCAAGGTAAAAATGATCAATGCTCAAACCGTCTCAGTACTGAAGAACATGAAGTAAGGGAAAGTTGACATTGGACCCAACAGGTCACAGCTCACCCACTCTTCAGCCTCCCTCTGATAAAATAAATCCAGCTCTTTATCAGTGCTAAGAGAGGAATTCTTCTCAAACATCTGTCTGCATAATGAGGTGTTTGAGACAGAGTTCATCGTGGCCCAGTTTCTGTCTGGCCTGCCTGCTTAATGACTTACAGAAACATGAAGAGGGGAAAAAAGAAAGGACCATGGAAATGGATAGAAGTGGAACCTCTCAGACTCCTCCAGGCTTGCATTTGAAATGTGTGAATAATTTCCGGGAAAGAATCAGATGTGCGAGAATTGGTTGGAAGTGCACTTTAATTTAATGCCACCTCTCACCCTGAAAAATATCTACTCGCCAGTACTAGTTAATAGTCAATTACATTCTATATGGGTTAAACAAATAAACATATGTACGTTTATAAAAGCCAGCTTTCTTTATGGCATAACTGAGTAAGCATAACTGAAAATACTGTCACAAACACCCCAGAATATACCCCATAGAATTTTTGGTTTTATTTTAAAAATGTAATTAATGAGATTACTGAAAAGTGGCCAAGGATAAAATACTGACATAAAAGTACAATCACTCTTTGTACAATTTAACTTTTGTTAAATAAAGCCACTTTATTGCAGCTTTGGCCTCGAAGCCCTTCCTCCCGCTGTGCTGTATAAGAAGCCTGAAGTTCATCTTAATTAGCACTATTAGATGAGTGGTCTATCTAATCCTCCTCAATCCACAATGAATGTTCTTCACAATATGCTCAGAACGCCATAATTAGATCTTTCTATAGAGCAGCCATCTATATGATTAAGGCACAAGAACTTCTTCATTGCTAGTGACAGGTGTAATTAAATCACGTCAAACAGATCCTTGATTATATTCATAAATACAGTGTCCCTGAACCTTTCCATGTCAGATGATCACATCTAAGGTCAAAATAACGATCAGAAATGGCAGCTCGTACAAGGAATTTACAATGCATAGCACTAATGTGTTTGTTTATATTCTGTAACTTAATTAACTTGCACTATTTTATGGTTTGTAAACTTTCAAAGACACTCTAATGATATTATATGGTTGTCTTAAACAGTCAACAAGACATTGCTTGAAATCAAATGTTATTTACTTTGTGTTCACAGCAGGGTTATTATTCTAACTAAAACTAAATTATAAAATCTTGCATCATTTGAAAAAATATATTAAAACTGAAATTAAAATAAAATTTATACAGATTGTATAGACATATTTAAAAGAATAGTGATACGACAAAAACACAAACACACTAAAACTTTAATATTAAAATGAAAACAGAAATTACAACAAACAAAAAAAATTCAGATATTAATTTTAAAAAAACAATATCTCAATGATACTAAAATCAGTCGCATTTTCATAATATTTCTTTCATATGACTTCATCATTTACATAATCAAGTCACAGATGCTTAGAAATACTTTAAATCTACATAAAAACAAATGTTGTCCCAATTTTCCTAAAACAGCTGTCTGAACGAACCAATTTCACACTGAACAATGTCCCAGCATGAATTGCAGCATGAATTATGTGCTTATTGTTATACGATTCATTTTGATAAGGTTTGCTGACTTAAATGAGCTCATCTTGTTGATTGTGACTGTAAAACTATCACATAATTGCTCTGTAGTTAATAAAATTATCATCTAGAAAAGACAACAAAATATTAGCTGAATGTAGCATTCTTCATTTAGTCCAGTTTTATTGTGGAAAAACCCTCTTATAAAGGCCTTCATTTGCTAAACAAAGTATTTAGCGCTGTACTCTACTATTATATTGACCTTGAAAGTTTCACAACAAATACTTTTATACAATATATGTAGCAGATGATACCAAAGCAGCAGCACACACATGAGCACTGCGTGGATGTGTTTTTCTTCAGCAAATCAGTGAAATGGAAACTCAATATGAAGTCATTTATATAAAGAATATTTTCAGTGTAATGTATGAAGGAATCTTGCATTTTTCATTTTTTTCTACAATGATTGTATTAACCTGCAGAAAGAGCGAGCCAGTGAGGTGTAAATTTTACCTCTGATTATGTAGGTCAGCCTGTCCGCTGAGGGAAGGTGAATTTACCTGTTTTCCAACCCTGTGGAAAATTGCAAAATTAGTATGTCGACCAATATGAGCCACATAACAATATATGCTTGGGATGCCAGTACTTCTGGAAGTCTGTCACACAGTTGAGGTCTCTTTTGCATTGACAAGTCCAACAGCACTTATGCACGATTAAAAAAAAAAATAATAATAAAATAAATTCATACCCAGGGCTGGCTATATCCATATTACCGTCCTCTGATGATTTCATTTGAACTCATCCGCTGAGATGACAATGTCCTTGCATGAGGCAATGATTGGTCAATCCATCTTATTTTGACTGAATGGTGACCAATGAATGATGGCAGAGCTGATATTATTCCAAAATGAGGAAGCAGGGCTCCTCTGAACGTCAGCAATTACTGTGTTATCACCACCTGCCCAGACGGTATAAGGACTTATGGCCTAATCGCAACCGATGCTGTGAGTGAGTCTGAACCAGAGGCTATTTTCCTTACTCCTTCACCAAACGCTTTATTGCCAGATTCAACAATGAAACGCTTAAGCTCGGGTCTAATGACCACAGCACACATGGAGAGAAGGAAGGTTTAATATCTCCATTACTTTGCTCTTTCTGTCACTTTCTATGAAGCTGCTCAATTTAGGAGTATGTGGCCAGGGTGTTTTGTCCCCCAGGCAGTGGATGAAAAAATAAATATTATAAAATATGATATCAAATAATGTGTAAAGCACTCATTTATTACAGTAAGACTGAGAATTTATCTACAGGCAGCATCTCTTTTAACTTTCTTTAAAGGGATAGTCAACGTGACCTTGAGTATTTTTATGTGTTTTTTTTGGTAAAATGCAATTCTTCCATTTATAATTGCATAGACACCAACACATACAATACTGACATAGGCCTATTGCATAAATATAAAACATAAATAAAAACTTTACACATGTACACATGTTCTTATTTAATCTATAAGATTTAATTCATGGAATTAATTCATTGATTTTATTGTATTTATTGGTAGCTGCATTGACTGAAGACTGAATTATGTTCTGTTTTCTGAGCCCTCAAATATATGGACTAGTCTTGATTACCGGTGAGTCATGTATATTTTCAAATACTATGTTTTAGCCTCAAAAATATAAAGGATATACGTATATACTAAAAGTAATCTTAGTCCTGTGGAATTCTCCTTTTTTGATTATTGTACAAGTTACCATTAAAATTAAACCATTTTTGAATAAAGTGACCAACTCCATCTTGCTAAAGAAAATTTCAAAGCTAGCATTTTGAATCCTAAATTTGGCAATGAAATTATATTTTCTCACTTTTGGCATGAAATGATAATTACTGCTTGATTGACAGTGACTCCAAAAAAAAAAATTATAATAATAACCAAGTACACGTAACGTTTTGTTGAATATATAATATTTATGATAATGAAGAGTTTCAATCACATTAACACAGACAGACCATTATCTACATAATGTTATATTGTAATTAAAAACAGTCACTGTAGATTTTCCCACCTGATTTGTATTTATATTGTTGAAAAATTATTAATTTTAGGTTTGAGATAGGGTTAAGGGATCTAAAGGATATAATATATCAAATTTGTAAAAATAAATAAATAAATAAAAAATGTGACCCTGAACCACAAAACCAGTCTTAAGAGTCAAATAAAAATAAGCTTTCCGTTCATGTATGGTTTGTTAGGATTGGACAATATTTGGCCGAGATACAACTATTTGAAAATCTGGAATCTGAGGGTGCATAAAATCAAAATATTGAGAAAATCGCCTTTAAAGTCGTCCAAATGAAGTTCTTAGCAATGCATATTACTAATAAAAAAATAAGTTTTGATACATTTATTGTAAGAAATTTACAAAATATCTTCATGGAACATGATCTTTACTTAATATCCTAATGATTTTTGGCATAAAAGAAAAATCTACAATTTTGACCCAAACAATGTATTTTTGGCTATTGCTACAAATATACCCCAGCGACTTAAGACTGGTTTTGTGGTCCAGGGTCACAAATAAAATAAAAAATGGTATTTCCGTAGCTGTAAATATGTAATACTGCTTACATTTAAGATGCTGTCAGTGTCCATATTGTATGATTCTAAGTGCATTTTTGTACCTCTAAATGTTACAAAAGAGTTACATATGAACAATAAGACCAAGCTGGGATAGCTCACTCCCCAAAAAAATAATATTCTGTCAGTTTATCCTTATGTCATTCCAAATCTGTACACTCAGAACAAAAGGTACAAAAGCTGTGACTGGGGTGGTACTGTATTTATCCCTAAGGACTGCATATACCTTAAAGGTACATATAAGTACCTAAATGGTACATTTTATACCCAAATGGTACACTTTAGTACCTGAATGGTGCAATTTAGTACCTTTTGAAAAGGTACTGCCCCAGTAATGTACCTTTTTTTCTGAGAGTGGCTGGTTTCTTCTGATGAAAAATTTATCTTTTTTTTTTTTTCTCCATACAATAAAAGTCAATGGGATCCAAAATGGCTTTCATCAAATAAGACAAAATGATTATCTGTTCCACAGAAGTAAGTTATACTGGTTTGGAGCGACATGAGGGGGAGATTGCCTTCATTTCAAAATCTAAATATGGATATTCACAGAGCCAGCCTAACCCAAACAAATATTTTTAACTCCATTCATTTATTTCTTCCACTAGTGGAATAAATATGTTAATATATATGCCCCATGCTCTTGAAAAAGTCAACAGTTGGTCTCGTAATTGCACCAGAAGAGCGCCTAGAGACAAAACCAACACCAGCTCTCCGCAAACAGTCAATAACGCATAATTATTTATTTGGAGCTTCCCGCACTTGTGTGAACCCCAGAAGCCTAATGATGTAATGTCCATCTTCTGTACATTTAGAATATATACCCTGCGTACTAATCTCTAGCCTCTGAGCATTACACTCAGAGTCAACAACTAATTAAACACATCTCTAAATAGAAACTCCATGGCCTCTCTCTACGGGAAGGGATGTTTTTCCTCTCATATTCATATCATTAAAGACACTGAATGCACAGAGAAGGATGCTGATAATATTCAGGCCCAGTCTCTGCGGACTTCACGTCAAACCAGAGGATGTTTTAGAGAGGCGGTTGGTCCCAGTTCGTGTGTATCGGTCTGAATATGTGTCGGATAAGATGAAAACCTGAGGCTGTGTGCAAACCTGCAAGTAAATGGCGGGATTAAAGCCAACTGGAAAGGCTGAGTGTCATAAATCACAGTCCCGCTGATGGAGTGCCACAGCGCTGAGACAGGAGTAATGCATTCTTTACATGCATGTGCAGCAGAGCCAGTGGATTAGAGCCGAACATGCTGCCGCTTCCAATTCAATACAAGCTGCATGAGCAGCTACACTTGACGGAAGACTGAATTACAACCCCAGTGTTTTCTGAGCCCACTGATATTTTAGTACAGACAATGGATTTACTTGTGAAGTAGAATTTCTGGAAACAAACATCTCTAATGAATTGCTTATGTTGATTGTATAATAGCTAGCCTTTTTTGCATCCTTGGCAATATTGAAAATAATATTTTTATTAAGGCCAAAATTGCTGTTCATGATGGAATTGATGCCACAATTTAGGTACATAACTGTATGTTAACCTTTATGTTGTATTGTAAATAATATAACAATCTACGGTACAGTTTTTTGAAAGAGTATAAAACAGCAGAGAAGTTTTAAAAATGCTGTTCTTTGGAACTTTTTATTTATCAAAAAAATCCTAAAAAATAAAAATAAAAAAAAATGTTGAGCAGCACAACTGTTTTCAACATCGATTATAAGAAGAAATGTTTTTTGAGCTGCAAATTAGCATATTAGAGTGATTTTTGAAAGACCGTTTGACACTGAAAAGTGCAGTAATAATGCTAAAAATTCAGCCTTGAAGCACAGGAATAAATTACATTTTAAAATATATTAGTATGTTTATAGAAAACATTTGAAATTCAAATAATACTTCACAATATAATTATTTTTATTGTATTTTTAAACAGCCTTGGCAATTTTCTCCAAAAACATTAACAGTCTTACTGACCCAAGTGAACTTTTGAATGGTATAAACACAATAAATATTTATATGGTTATGGTACTACATATTCACTCTTTGTTTACATTGTCATCATATAAGAATAAGTCATATTTTAGCATGTATTTTCATATTTTAAGGTTTAAGTCTGGGTCTGTAAGGTCCATTAGTATTGTTTCCTGAAACGTCACGTGTTGAACTACTCAGTTTGCTAACATTAATAAATCCAACAAATTGTCCCAACAAATGTTGTTGCCCCAGCTCTGGTTTTACATCAATAAAGGTGTTTCTTTTTTAGACTTGACTAAAACAATGCACATGTATCAAGTGAAAATTAGGTTACAGCATTAGAAAGACTGAGAGTGTCTCACGAGTGCATTTATTTATATGACATGACCTACCTTGAAATTGCAAATTACACTTTAAAGTCGAGAAGTGAGGAAAATTTGTTTTCATCAACAGACTTAGAAGTCAGATTAAAATAAACGAAAGCACAGAAAGGCTTTTGTGTATTCCACTCATTTACTCATTTTTTTTAAAATTAGTATTGTATCATTTTTTAAAAGCTAATTAGAATTCCTACTCTATGCCTAAATGTATCTCTTTCAACCTGCTATAACAAAATACCAGATATTCCCAATAATAACTTAAGCAGTCACAGTGTACAATTGTATTATAAACCTGACTTATAACCTTGACATTATCAAATACAAGACTCACATAAGGGTTTGACTCTCAAGCAAGTTTCTGATTACAGTTTATGCCATAAAATTGTTGAATGGATGATGGGAAGGTTTAAGCTCTCTCCTCAGCAAAATATATGATCATGAGACCATTAAACCAACCCCCACCCAATAAACATTCTGTCCTCTTAGTTTTTTTTTTTTTATATAAAGCCTACAACCACCATTTCAGGGTCATTACCGCTGCACTCATTAGATGGAAAATCAATTAGCTTTGTACTGAAGGCCTTTTAGTAATTATGAGAACTAATTGACTCCCCTATCGCCCTTTTTACACAGCAATACCTGAGATTGATGTGTTGTACATTTCATCTACTGAGATTTATAAAAAAAAAAAATTTTTTAAATGCACCAGACTCCGTGTTTGCTTTCAAGCTATTTGCCTTTGATGAGCAACTTTAACCAGTTGATATGTTTTTATGTTCTTTGTGTTCTAGTCTTAAAATGAGTCAGTTTGCTGGAAAATGTCACATTGACGCAAGAAACAGTTTGTTTCTTGTGGTTTGGAGCCAAACTCAATGCCTCATTTATACACTGATATCAACGTTGAAAGTTAACACAACTGATTGTATAGGCTTATGTGGCAAAATCATTTTCCTTTTCAATACATCCAATTTAACATATACAGTGGGTACGTAAAATATTCAGACCCCCTTAAATTTTTCACTCTTTGTTATATTGCACCCATTTGCTAAAATCATTTAAGTTCTTTTTTTTTTCCTCATTAATGTACACACAGCACCCCATATTGACAGAAAAACACAGAATTGTTGACATTTTGCAGATTTATTAAAAAAGAAAAACTGAAATATCACATGGTCC
This sequence comes from Onychostoma macrolepis, assembly GCF_012432095.1. Lineage (NCBI taxonomy): Eukaryota > Metazoa > Chordata > Actinopteri > Cypriniformes > Cyprinidae > Onychostoma > Onychostoma macrolepis. The sequence continues at coordinate 14,312,845 of NC_081178.1, read as the reverse complement.
TAAGTATTCAGACCCTTTGCTGTGACACTCATATATTTAACTCAGGTGCTGTCCATTTCTTCTGATCATCCTTGAGATGGTTCTACACCTTCATTTGAGTCCAGCTGTGTTTGATTATACTGATTGGACTTGATTAGGAAAGCCACACATCTGTCTATATAAGACCTTACAGCTCACAGTGCATGTCAGAGCAAATGAGAATCATGAGGTCAAAGGAACTGCCTGAAGAGCTCAGAGACAGAATTGTGGCAAGGCACAGATCTGGCCAAGGTTACAAAAAAATTTCTGCTGCACTTAAGGTTCCTAAGAGCACAGTGGCCTCCATAATCCTTAAATGGAAGACGTTTGGGACGACCAGAACCCTTCCTAGAGCTGGCCGTCCGGCCAAACTGAGCTATCGGGGGAGAAGAGCCTTGGTGAGAGAGGTAAAGAAGAACCCAAAGATCACTGTGGCTGAGCTCCAGAGATGCAGTCGGGAGATGGGAGAAAGTTGTACAGGGTTCCCACGGGTCCTTGAAATCCTTGAAAGTTTGTGAATCGGATTAAAAATTTTCAAGGCCCTGGAAAGTTTTTGAAAATAAACAAACATGGATACAGGTCCTTGAAAATTCCATCTGCTAATGTGTTATTTCGCCAACACTTTGTGCATACTAGCTTGCTTGATTTACGTTGCACATTTATGCGTTAAGTGTTTCCCACGTGAGGTACTTTGTGTTGTTCGTTGCCATGACGTTCACATGCACACAAAACTACTAAGATGGTACCTCAACGTTTCACAGACACACCGTGAAACACTGCAAAAATAGGCTGAAACCGCTGAAACGTGATGACTGGAAAATGCAAGTTTCAAGATCACCAAAGAAGATTACAAAGAATGGCTTGCCAGAGATCCAAAGGATGTAATGTTGAATTGCTTTGCTGGTTAAGATAATGTAAAGCCATGAGGCAAGAAAAACTTAAAAGCATATTCATATATCTTAAAACTTCTGGTTACATGAGCCTAAGCTCTTTTCAATAAAATCCATGCAAAAGTTAATATCAGATCATTTTAGAATACAGTATAGTATGTATGACTATACTGTAATATTATTCAATTTTATGCAAAACAGAAATACGACAAATATCAGATTTCTGTCATATGGCCAAAAATAAATGCAAAAAAAATATATATATTTGCTTTTTTGCATAGTTGTGTTTGAAAACTGTAACAATATATCTTACAAGGTGACGTGATGCAACCTTTGCTCTCACTTGAAATGTGTCCCCACATTAAGTCCTTGAATTTGAGGGTATTGGACCTGGAAAGTCCTTGAAAGGTCCTTGAATTTGAAGTTAACCAAGGTGTGGGAACCCTGGTTGCAGAAAGTCAACCATCACTGCAACCCTCCACCAGTCGGGGCTTTATGGCAGAGTGGCCCGACGGAAGCCTCTCCTCAGTGCAAGACACATGAAAGCCCGCATGGAGTTTGCTAAAAAACACCCGAATAAGATTCTCTGGTCTGATGAGACCAAGATAGCACTTTCTGGCCTTAATTCTAAGCGTTATGTGTGGAGAAAACCAGGCACTGCTCATCACCTGTCCAATACAGTCCCAACAGTGAAGCATGGTGGTGGCAGCATCATGCTGTGGGGTGTTTTTCAGCTGCAGGGACAGGACGACTGGTTGCAATCGAGGGAAAGATGAATGCGGCCAAGTACAGGGATATCCTGACGAAAACCTTCTCCAGAGTGCTCAGGACCTCAGACCGGGCCGAAGGTTTACCTTCCAACAAGACAATGACCCTAAGCACACAGCTAAAATAACGAAGGAGTGGCTTCACAACAACTCCGTGACTGTTCTTGAATGGCCCAGCCAGAGCCCTGACTTAAACCCAATTGAGCATCTCTGAGAGACCTAAAATGGCTGTCCACCAACGCTACCATCCAACCTGACAGAACTGGAGAGGATCTGCAAGGAGGAATGGCAGAGGATCCCCAAATCCAGGTGTGAAAAACTTCTTGCATCTTTCCCAAAAAGACTCATGGCTGTATTAGATCAAAAGGGTGCTTCTACTAAATACTGAGCAAAGGGTCTGAATACTTAGGACCATGTGATATTTAAGTTTTTCTTTTTTAATAAATCTGCAAAAATGTCATTAATTCTTTGTTTTTCTGTCAATATGGGGTGCTGTGTGTACATTAATGAGGAAAAAAAAAAAGAACTTAAATGATTTTAGCAAATGGCTGCAATATAACAAAGAGTGAAAAATTTAAGGGGGTCTGAATACTTTCTGTACCCACTGTAAAAAGTGATAAGTTGACTTAACTTAAAAAAATTGAGGAAACCCATTGCCTTAAAATTTTTAAGTAAATGATAATTAAAAAAATAAGTTAATTGAATTGTCAAGTTCACTTAACTTTTATTATTATTATTATTATGTACTTAATTTTAAGGAAATGGGTTTCCTCAATTTTTTTAAGTTAAGTCAACTTTCACTTTTTACAGTGTAGTTGATTAGAAAAATAGTGAATGATGTTAAGATGTGATTTAAGAGAATGTACATTTTTCTTACCCCTTTGGTTTTGTTTTAATCATAAACCTCGCTAGGTTTTGTTATGTTATGGTTAAAACGATGCAAAAATGATCAATGTTTTAACTTCAAGATATATTTTCTGAACAATAATGCTAATTATTATTTATGAATTATTCTATATGATAAAAGTACAAGAGTTTGCTGGAAAACAAGACAAAAATGATCGGATTTATAACTGAGAAGTAACAGTTGAGCTGCAGCCCTTTTCTTTGTAAATCGGTGGCTATTATCAGTGGAATAGTGACATCTGACCTCTCCTTTTTAACACTAAATAGCACATTTATTGTTATAATTATTGGGTAGCCTATAACTCTGTTCCTTCTACTGAAAAGAGTTTTGTAGAGGTCTATAGAGTTTATTAAAAATCCTTTTCAGCACTGGCCAGACTTGATAATGTCATTACCCTTCCCCTTACAGTGGCAATAAAATGTCAAACCTAACAAAATTTCCCAGAAATGGTCAACTATCATACACCTGGACGAACTACGAGAGAAACTGCGGTGGACTGAAGCGGAGGTTCCTCTAATGATAATCATTACCTCTAACACATATCTTTCTGCTTCATTTAAGCCATTCTTAGCAGGGAGATCTATCATAACCACCAGCATTCTGCAAGTTTGTGGCCTTTGTGATTTATTCAGATTACCATTTCTCTTCTAAGCGCTCCAGTCATAAAGGCACCTTGAACCTTTTTAATTAAGAGTATCTAATTTAGAAGTAAACCCATCATTAATGCAGCACATTCATTATGGGATTCATTTATGTGCCTTTGCAGCGCTGTCCTGAGAGCCGTTCCCCAGTACAGATGCAAATAACACTCGTAAACAAGCAGAGAGGCTCATGGGATAGAAACGAAGAAAATTAAAACAAGACAAAAATCTGATGATTCGATGTCCCCTCGCTCTTTTGGCTTTGTCTGTTTTTAAACGGGTCAGCTAAATCAAACTTCACAGAGGATTTGATTTTTACTGTGTTTGTACAGGAAATACCAAAGAATGCTGTTTACAAAGAGTTTGTCTCGATCAGCTCCCTATAGATAAAGGAATAGTTCACACAAAAATTAGAATTCTATCATTTTCTCACCCTTATGCTGTTCCAAACCTGTATGACTTTCTTTCTTCTGTGAAAAGAAGATATTTTGAAGAATGTTTCAACTGTGTTTGTACACAGTGAAAGTCAACACTTATTTATAGTAGATGTATAAATAAATAAAAAAATATTAAAATATCTTTACTTTTTTGATATATGTATAAATTATATCATCCAATTAACCCTTTTTTCTACCAGTTACCAGTTTTGTTTGCATTGTTCTGTATAAAAACATCATTCACTACTTCTAGTCGATTGCAATTTCATTGTTCCCATAAAATCTCAAGTGCTTGTTTTAAATTTTAAGAGCCACACTTATAAATTCATGACCGTCCCAAATCACAGCTCCATCGTTACTCATTGCCGAAACCCTCTTCTCGCTCTGAGACAACATTTATAATCCGTAGGATCCCTAATTCAAAACGGATATGAAATCCTAAAGGGGTTGTGTTCATAACTTCATAACCTCATGAGGTGAGGGATTCTGTAATTATTCTTCCGTGATTACATGGTCTCATTAGCCTGCTGACCCTCCGGAGTGTTGACGTGAAACATCGCTTTCAAGAGTCCTCACGCACAATCAGTGTTTACCAGACGTCAGCATCACAGACAGAAAACTCAAGTCTGTTCTTTATGCAATAACACTTGAGACAAAAGTGGTCTGAGGCGCATGTAAAGAAAGGTCATAAAGATGATGATTAATGCCACCAAGCTAGGGAATACAGAAAACGAAATGTCACGGAACGGATGTTTAGCCAAAGAGCGATTTTAAAGAAAGATATGTAAGAGACAGCCTACAGTCAGCCGGTCACTGTCACCAAATAAACACCTGAGAAGGCTTATTTAGCAATAATGACTGGATGATTATTTGCAATAATGACAGGCATTTGAAAAATGAGATGCCACATGCTGCTAGTTGCGTTTGTTGTGCTAATTGCTGCCCACTTTTTCAGCAGCGTTGGCTTTGTCAGCAAAGCAATTTCCCATAAGTATGTTTATTAAAGAGTTATATAAGCCATGAACTAAGCAAATCAGCCAAGCAATTTTTTATTTGAAAATCGGTCAAAAAGAAATGCATAAATCTGTGTACTTAATGGCTTTAGTCAGGGAAAATTCCAAAATTCCAAAATTCCAAATTGGTGCTTTATGTGAGAGAACGTTCCTTTTGATGTAATTTTCTCACTGCAACTCTGATTGGTGGAATTTTCTGTACAGCATCATGGGTAATGTAGCTTTTCACCATGAATTCCACTGTTAAAGGGACAGTTCACCCAAAAATTAATTACTCACCCTAATCTCGTTCTAAACCCGTAAGACCTTTGTTCATCTTCGGAACACAAGTTCAAATATTTTTTTATGAAATCCGATAGCTTTCTGACCCTGCATAGACAGCAATGCAACTACCACGTTCAAGGCCCAGAAAGGTAGTAAGGACATTGTTAAAATAGTCCATGTGACATCAGTGGTTCAACCGTAATTTTATGAAGCTACGAGAATACTTTTTGTGCACAAAGAAATTACTGTGATATGTGATAAAGAAAATACTGTGAATATTATGCACTCAAAATTAGACATTTATGAAGAATTATTACAAAGCCCTTGCCATAAAATGACAGTCTATTAAATACTATTTTTCTTTTCTAGTATGCATTTTATTTTTGACTACTTACAGTGAGTACAGGTATGTATCATGTTAAAGACTTTCAATCAAAATGTTTTCTTAGCCTGACAGGTTTAACACAATACTGGAGTATAACAATAGACTCGCCAACTCTCTAGACCGGTATAATTGCTGTTGGTATCTGAGGTGAATTTGAAACCTAAATAGCAAAATGTTTTTTGGGAAGAAAATGGATGACTCTAGAGTATCCTCTCTAATCTTAAAAAAACTGTTGGAATTGAAAAACACGGAAATGCTGCAGATGATCCTGGATTTGGCAGCTTCAGACAGTTTTCCCATCCAGTCTGTCATGTTTTGGTTTCTCATGTCTAGCATCCTCCTGCCTTCCAAGTCTGATGCATTATGCATATTTTACCTGAGCTGTATCTAAACGTACAGAAACGGTCCTCAAAGAATGAAACGGTTATGCGGGGCTCCTCTTTAATAATTGCATAAAAGGCACAGTCAAAAGTTTTGAGCAAACATATCTAATCTAAGCGTTTTTAACCGTACCTCCAGATAATTTACTAAACGCTTTTAAAATACTTGAAAAGGAGGGAAAAAGCTTAAGGCAGTTGAAAGGCAGTCGGTTAATGAATTTGGCTATCACTCAATAGCACCTGTTGTGTGGATATGAACTAAAATGGCCAAAAAGTAGCTTGCACGTGTGTCAACGAATAAGACACTATTTGTTTGTGTTCTGTATGTGTGCTTTCTCAACTCCAGATGTCCTGTAGATATCGCTTCTCCTCACGAAGTCCCGCTACTGTCTTCATAGCATCCAGTTTATCGATTTGAAGTTCATTTCCTATGATCTCCAGTAGTGTGTCATTCACATCCTTTGCCATGTTCTTTGCATCCCTGTAAATCAGTGAGATATTGTCTCATTCCTGGTGAGCAAAATGTGAGGGTACACATGGCAAACCAAGTCAAAGCATTTATGTTTTGTACCCACCCACAGACATAGAGACAGCCTTTGTCTTTGAGGAGGATGCTGGCAACATTTTTAGCATGGAGACGCAAGTTATGCTGGACATATGTTGGTCTGTTAACAGTTCCCACTGCATCAGGCTCATCTCTGGAGAAGCACACGATCAGATGGCTCAGGGTTCCATTATGCGCAAATCTCGCCAACTCCTCTCTAGAAGAAAAGCAGTAATGTGCTTATTACCGCGTTTCACTGTTATTTCATCAGTCAGTGGTTGTTTTTGCAGTGGTTAAACTAAACTTGTGCATTAAAACACACAAATGGTACAAATGGCAAATTAGATTCTCTCAGATTTTGCTTTAGTGAAGTAACAACAATGGAGCTCATTAGTGTATTGCACTCGAAAACTCGAATTTTCATCTCCTTCATCCATCTGGCAAGAAAGTTTAGAAAACCTCAAGGCTGCTGTTGTAAATCGCTTCTGTAACAGCTTTTATTTCAGCCTCTTACAAAGGTTTGGGTGCTATTTCAACAAAAATGAGAGATGGAAAAATGAGAGGGTTACAGATAGGGTCAAGCTCAAGGTTTGACTCTCTTTTGCAATCAATTGCTCTGCTTTCCTCGAATGTTCACTTGGCAAAAGCCACTTTTTATTGCCTTAAAGTAAATATTCTCATATCATTCCAAACCTGTAAGACTTTATATTCTGTTCAACACAAAATGAGAAATTTTGTACTGGTCACTATTTTCCATGCAATTACAATAAATAGAGCCTTTAAGCTTCAAAAAAGACTCTATAAAAGTGTATAAAAGCACCATAAAAGTGTCTTAGGTAAACTTGTGTAGTACCAAGTCTTTTATTATTCATTAAGTCGTAACTGCTTGTCTATTACGTTTCTTCTTTGGTGTGCTACAGGTTTGGAACAATCTGAGGGCGAGTAAAAAATGAGCAAATATAGCATAAATAATGTACTCTAATAAATATATAATAAATAAATAAGGAACTACAGCAAACAATAGTTGTCATACAGCTTTTCAAGCATCTACTGCAAATTTCCACTGAAGCTACAGGAGGACGACAGAGTGAAATGTAAACAGATGGGTGATGTAACAGATGAAGCGAGCGTTCGCACACAACATCTGAAAATAGCCATGTTTACATGGATCACAAACACCTGAGTATTGACATGTACTCTGAATAAGAAATCACCACGTAAACAGAGTCTCCAATTATCCAAATCCAAAGAAAAACTGGTTTTGAAAGTTTCTGAAGAAAATCTGAGTAGTGCTGTGCAAAACAGATTTTGCAATTACTTAGAAAAGAAATAGACCTCTCCTACACACCCTCAGACATTGAAGACTGGAGTAACAGCTGCTAACAGCTTTAGCTTTGCCATTGCATATATTACATATATTAGTGCTGTCAATCCATTAAAAAAAACTAATTAAATTGCAAATTTTTTCTGAAATTAATCACAATTTATCATGATTAATCCCACCTAACATTAAAGTTTTTAAATATAGTTTTATATTGCAATAATTTTACATTCAATCTTCAAATTAATGTAGAAACAGCAAAAAGACCCTGGACCATAAAACCAGTCTTTTAAGAGTCAATTTTTCAAAATTGAGATTTATACATCATCTGAAAGCTGAATAAATAAGCTTTCCATTGATGTATGGTTTGTTAGGATCGGACAATATTATGGCCGATATACAACTATTTGAAAATCTGGAATCTGAGGGTGCAACAAAATCAAAATATTGAGAAAACTGCCTTAAAAGTTGTCCAAATGAAGTCCTTAGCAATGCATTACTAATCAAAAATGAAGTTTTTATATATTTACGGTAGGAAATTTACAAAATATCTTCATGGAACATGATCTTTACTTAATATCCTAATGATTTTTAGCATAAAAGAAAAATCTATAATTTTGATCCATATAGTGTATTTTTGGCTACCGCTACAAATATACCCCAGCGACTTAAGACTGGTTTTGTGGTCCAAGGTCACATTTGTTTAAATGGCATCTTTTTTTATGACGGAAGGAAAGTATCACTGATACCAATACTACTGAGAAATTGTTTTCTTTTTCCTAATATTTAACCATTGACTATAGCCATTAAACATTGCAGTATAATTGAGAGCTGTCAATTTTAACATTTATTAGATTTGAAAAAATAACAAATTCTAATTTAAGTGAACTTAAAACAATCTTGACTGCCTGTGCCCTTCAGCAACTAGGAATTATAAAGAAACTGAATAAAGTTATCAAACATTCCAAATTAAATATAGATGAATCCTAAAAGCTAGAAAAATTATTGGTTTCCTCTTTTTTTCTTTTGTTCTTTGATTAACAGACATCACAGCATTATTATTAGGTTATTTTTGCTGCTTTAAGAGCTTCCGCTGCTGAACATGTTTCCATTCTGACAAAACAATTTGACATAACTGACGACAAAACTAAGACATTGCATGTTCGTAGTTTCATTTGCACTTTAATATGAAATTAAATACATCACGCACCACTGCATTTGTGCATGCAATTGAAGAGCACATGCTATGAACACAATATAACGGCTGACAAGACAGGAAAATTCGCTTTTACTGACATATGACCTGACAACATCTCATCTGACCACAGATCATTGTTGTTTCACTTCAAGCTCCCTCTTCACCTTTTCTGCGCTATCACCAGGCGCTGAGGCAAAGCTGGAGTGCGTGTCTAAAAAAGCCTGTTTAATGTGGTCATAAATACATTCTGCATCTAAATAAATGCAATTCTTGTCAAGAAAAAAAAAGATAGAAGCAGTAGCCCCACCCCTGCGTTAAATATTTTTAAGGCGTTAAACTGAAAAAATTAATCGTATGCGTTAACATTAGTGCTAATTTTGACAGCACTAATATATACACACACACACATACATATATACATATATGCGCAAGTTAACTAAGCAAAGCTAGCAATTTTGCATCTAAATGACGAAACTCCTTGTCATTAACAATCAGGTCTATTAATAGCACATGCTTCATGATTTTGAGTACATATGTTTGCGTGGGCCATCTGGGAGCCACATCCATCTTAACTGGTCCAGATGAGCTGTTCTAGGCGTTCTGGTGACAGATATCGAATGTTTACAAAGAAAACAGACTTGAGTGATCCTTTGTCTTTTTTCCAGAATCTAAGCCGCCTGCTTTCCCTCCTCATGTAATCCAAATCCATAAAAACAAAGAGGTTCATTGGTGACGGGGGGCCAAGACAAGTGTTCTTTATTTCAACAACCCTGATTGAGGCTGATTTCACCCTTTTAACACTCATAAGTATCATATTTGATTAGAATTGATTGCAGACGCCTTGTTTTCTTTAGCAGGCTGCCTGATGGCTAGCCGGTTCGTTTTTTGTTTTTCAGTGAGCGTTGAGTTTTACAATCCAGGTTTTCAATCGCCTTCTCATCTGAAATGCCACCGGCACTTTCTACTTTGCTCATTAAAGCATAGCAGACAATGAGGGTGTTACACCGAGCAACACAAAGCGCATTTTATTGATCGACTTAATCAATGCAGAGAAAAAAAATGATAAATGAAACCACAGTGTGACCAACGTGAATTAAAACATTAATGAATACAATCCTTGGATCTTCGTGAACACTGAAGGCAAAGATAGATAAGATTCAAACGGCGTGTCAGGACCTTGACTTTGATCTTGTTGTTATTAGCTCTTGTGTCAAGTAGAGGCAAGCGCTGATACAACGTTGTGTGCCACCCCGCTGTCACAACACACACTTAATACTCACCAATCCAGGCTCCAATGTCATTACTCAGGACCTTGCACATGAGTTATGACTGTGTGCCTATGGGAGAGCAGGACCCCAATCATCTTATATAATGTCTCGTATCATATGCCCCATACTCTCAGAGGGAGTACTTTAATTTCATTGCTTTCCCAATCATTACTCTCAAGGACGGTGCAACAGGAGCCTCTGGCTGATAGCAACTAAGAGAAGATGACGCCAAGAGCTTGTGTGAAGCTGGCAGATCGAGTGAAAAATACTCTGAGGTTATGGAGATAACATATGATCAGGTTGCAAAAGGGGACGGTGGAATAATGGTGGAATAATGCAAAAATCGATTTTCTGAATCAGAATTATTTTTCTTGTTTTCCAGTGAAATACATCTAAACATTCTTAAAACAGCATAATTTACTTGGGACACAAGATTGCATCAGATAATAAGGCTTTTTTAGAGAATATCTTAAAATTGAATTTGTTTCATAGCCTAATTGTAGTATTTTAAGCATCTAACAAAATATGAGGTTTATTCTTACAACAAGAAAAAAAACACTTCAATAAACAATTGCTTCTCAAGTACATTTATATAAATTTAAGGCGGTTTTGATATTTATTCTGGAAAATAAGACAAACAACAAATTAAGAAAGTCATTTTTTGCATGTTTGTGATGCACATACCTGAAAAGAAAGTCTTTGTCTTTGTGGCGACATCCAAAAAAGAGCCACGTCTCTCCGAAAGTTGCTTCCTGGTTCGCTTCACGTTCTTTCTCTCTGTCAGGTCAAAACAATAATGCAAAATTGAGCATAATGTCTCTATAAAATGAAAAGTTATAACACACATATTGAATAGTAAGCACTTTTTTTTTTTTAATTGTTTCTAAAAGCTTTTTTGAAATCATTCAGTTTTTAATGTTGATATCTATAGAGATGGATGGCCAATGGTCAAAGTAATGCCAATTAGGGATTTCAAAACGACCTTTTACTTTGGTACCAAATCAATATTAAAATAAATACATAAATAAATAAAGTAATCTCAGCCTTTCTGTAGATCTGGTAATACCAAGTGCAGACTCAATTCAGTAGCCAACGGCTGTCTGACTGACAGGCGGCTGCTTTCTAATGCTCACATGCATATTTATATGTTTATGCCTCATGGTAATGTGTGCAAATGGTCAAATGTACTTCTTACTTAAAATGTCTCTGGGCGAGTTATTAATGTAAACAGTTGGGGGGAAAAAATATGGTTTGTGTCAAAATATGAGCTCCATGCACCAGGCTGTGTATTAAGCCTAATAGGCCTGCCACAGTCTATTATGTTTATAATAACAATAAAAAAATTGTTAAAATTGTTCCTTATTACTTCCTGAAAATCACTTTTAAAAATATCAGTAATATTTACTTATAGAGACACTACCGTTCAAAGGTTTGGATGTGGTACGATTTATGTTTTTGTTTTGTTTTGTTTTTTTTGTTTTTTTAAGAAGTCTCTATTGCTCACCAAAGCTGCTTTTATTTTATCAAAATAAATACAATCAAAACAGTAATATTGTAAAATATTATTACAATTTTATTATTACAACCATTTTAATTTTTAATTCTCAGCAGCCATTACTCCAGTCCTTGACATAATATATCATGTTTCACTGGTATTGATATAGGCTACTAAAAATCATAGCAACCCTATCATGCCAATATATACATATATACTTAAACCATTTTTTTTTAATGACAAAGATATACACCCAAATTTATTTAAAATCATTAAAAGATAAATTAAAAGTTTATTTACAAAAAAAGGCTGTCAGTATATTTTGGAAATGAAACAAGTTTTTGAATATGAGCCGATTAATCTACCTGACTGATCACTAATTACATATTCAAAAATCTTAATATCAAATGATCCACTTCATAGTTTCACAATGATGAAACCATAAATTGGCATGTGGCGTTTTACTACTCTCTGACCTGCTGCATTACCACAAAAACACAAAATCGCTTTTTGTAGAAAAACAACCTTGATATTTATCTGGACGTGTTCTTTAAGAGCAAGTCCTCCAAAAGATCTGGCAGTATTCCCAGAATTCCCTACACTAAGGTGACTTACAGGTACTGGGCACTATCTGTACACTGCACCTGCTAAAGGTTGACAGACTTCTCCAGAGATAAGAGAGAAAACGTTGCACAAACACAATCAAAACTTCTTTAGGCCCTTGAAAAAAAGCAGCACACTGTCTACTCCACTGCATCTTTACTCCAACATGATAACAGAGGAAGAGATCTGTTAGAGATGCATTACACAGGCCAGAAACAAACTCCACTGTGTCTACTCCTTTAGTCATCTCGGTCAACCTAAATGAAGCATTCAGAAATAGAACACGGTCTGGAACTTTCAGAGGCATTAATAGAAGTGGAATGTAGAAACACCCGAAGGACTTTGAGGGTGAGATGCCCTCCATCATGCTGATATCTCTCAAAACACTGCAGTGAGCCGAGTTTCAGACATTAAGCTCTCCCCATCTGCTGAATATACAGTTTAATTGCGATTAGAATACCAATGAGCCACAGTGTGGACGAGATGACCACAGGAAAACAAAACAGAGCTTCTCTTCAAACATCTACAATCTGTTCTTTTTCATTTCGGGTCCTTGATTCAGTGACCCATCGCATGCAGTGAACAACTGGCAAGCAAAGCAAAACGCTCACATTCGAGTCGTTCTGTCAGGCAGTTGTTTTTGTGATGCCTTTATGTTTAATTTAGTGGCATGTTGAGCAACAGCCAGGCAATAGAATACTAATGGTTTGTTTACGGACTGATGTTAATAAAATAGAACATGCATCTTTTTATACTCCAGGTATGTGATTACTTTGTGTGTGACATCAGTTAAAAAAAATTGCTTGTAGGCAATAAGCATGCAAATACTTCTACTTGAATTCAGAAAGACCAAAATAAAACCCACAATTGATCCTTCAGAGGTAGTTTGATTAACAGGCGGTCTGACCAATCATAACGGCAAATCTGCCATTTTTGTCTGATCTATAAACCAGACAGGAGAGCAGATTAACTTTGATGGACTTGAACTTGAAAAATGGTGTGTATTGATGTCTTTCAGCAGTTGAAACAAGATTAACTTCTGATGTTCAGTCATGTTAGTTCATGCTATAACTAGTAAAGATGAAGAGATAATCGGTTCACTGCTGCTTTAACCGAGGCGCTACAGCGATCTGTCACGACAAAACAACACAAAGAGCCACAAAACCGTATTTGTTTGACTTTCTTAAAAAAAAAGTCCAAATTTGATATCTAATGTAACCTTCTCTGTCGGCATGTTGTCAGTTTTCTTTTTGCTCCGTGATGTATTTTTCACTGCGTGAGAACGTGTGGCATGAGAGCGCCATGGATGTCGGACAAAGCAACCATAGGGTCTTTGCAAAGAGCACATTTCGACTATTTCTCACAACTGTCACTTTATACCTCACAATTGCGACTATTTTTCAAAATAACATCTTTATACATATCAGTTGTGACTGTTTCTCAAAATTGTGACTTTATATCCCAAAATTACACCTTTTTAAAAATGCATATCTATACATAAGTTGCAACTATTCTTCAAAATCATGACTTTATGCTTCACAGATGTGACTATTTCTCACAATTGAGACTTTATACCCCACAATTGCCGCTATTTCTCAAAATCGTGACCTTATACCTCACAACTTGTTAAAACAGGCAAAATATACCGCACAATTGTGAATCAGCTACATGAAATCAGCTATAAAAGTTGACAAAAATATATATATAAAATAAAATAAACGTAAGCCAAATTAAACAAAAAAACAGTCCAGTCACTGCACATACACATTCTAGAGTAAATAAACTACCAAAAATGCAACTAGCTCTTTTAAATGTCCCCCTCAATTCCGACATTTGCCAAATTGAGCATTAATGATTTCTCCCATTCATTTCTCTGAGTGGTTCGTCTCCACCCCCTTATACAGCCTCTGAAATAAACACTCTACTTTCTGGATTTCATAAAACATTTTCTCAGTGTTACACAAACAATTACAACCACTGATTAAAGGGTAAATGAAACTGAGAATGCATGGGAAATGTTTTTTCATTGAGAGTAATCACTTTATGCATTGTCTTGATGAGAAATTTAAATAACACACATAACCAAACACAGCCTGTCACATCCATTTCCCCGCTGTCCCTCTCGGCAGGGAATGATATTTTGCGAGACAGGGTTAACATTTTGGATGCTTCTTTTGGTCACGCCCATCTGCTCAGAGCTTGGCTCAACTGAGTTTGGCATTTGAACAAACAGAGGGTCCACAGCAGAGCCATTAGCATCTGGGAGTTCAATATCCAATCTGGAAATGGGCTTCAATAAACTAGCTTTAGTGGGGCTTTATGCTGCCCCAGAGGGGCCGGTACCAATATGAAAAACCTGGATTCCATTTTGTAACACCATGCAGACCAGATCCCATCCTGAATACAAATCAACTGTACTGCGACAGCGAGGACGACATATCCGCATCTCTAAAAAAAAATTACAGCCTGCAGTTGGATAGAATAGGAACTAACGCAATAGCTGCTACCTTTTCATATGAAGAATAAAAGCGAGTCAGTGGCCTACTCTGAACATTCACCTTTATAAATCACCATACTACGTAATCCTCCTCCTCACTTTCCTCTGAGAATATGCACAGCATTATGAAAGCAAGGGACATGCGGTGACCTCAAAGCTTATTGTAGTAGCTCAGAATAACATTTTCTCTGACCGGCGAACAGCATGCAAAGTGTGAACAAAGAAGCGGATGTGAACAAGCATTTTATGTCTCTTAATAACATTTAACCACAGCTTTACTTTTTCTACAGAAAATGTGAGTGAACTTGATGATACTAGTGTGTGTTCAGTGGTTGCCAAGACCCTGCTATGTTGTTGTGACCACTGGCGATAGAATGTAGGGCTAGAAATTTATCAACCGGTCTCTTATCGCAGTTACACGCTCGTGTGACATTGCTACATGGTCTCGAAAACATCATTTGCGTGCGTTTTTAAGCATTGTAGTTTAAAAACAAGTGATTTTAAGCCATTGAAAGGCAATCAGAAGCGAAAAATAAGTTATTTTGCTATATGCATGCGTCTTGGAGATGGTGCTCATAGAGTGCAAGAGTATTGAGGTTTTTTTCTCCACTTTATAGGCCTTGAACAGTTAAATACACACATTTGTACTGTAACTTGTCAAAATGCCCGTCTTTGCAAGTATCTTTGTAAACACAGTAATTTAGGTTGTAAGTGAAAGCAAACAGTTGAGAAAGAAAAACACATGTGTAACAGTATACTGGATCCGGGCAGCTCTTAAAGTGACAGCAGTCTAATATTCATGCTGTCTGTCATTCATGTTAATGAGAGAACAGAGAAAATCTCTCACAGCTCTTGACGAAATCACTTTTGTAACTTTAATAAGATTAAAATTATATTTAAATTATACAGTGAAGAATATGCAATGTTTTTATACATTTGATTACATTATACATTGTATGTAGCATTTCTTATTCAGTTGTTGTACTATAGTTTTTTGTCCTATTGATTGTAATTAGTTTCTTATGTAATCACTGACTGTTTACTTGTCTTCCGTGAGCTTGAGTTTGTTTTTCTTTTTTGTTTGCTTTTAATTTAGGCTTGTATTTTTGTGATATTGACACTGGTAACAAGAATTATGAAACAAAAAATGTATATCATAAAAGACCTTATTTAAAGCCAAAATAACTATTGTGAAATATATTTTACCGTAAAATAAAATAACTCGTGATATAAGATTTTGGTCATATTGGCCACAAAGTTACAAAATGTTTAACTTCATGCAAATGAGCTACGAATTTCGTGAGCGACAACCAATAGGAGTGAAGACTCTGTCAGTGGAACTCACACGTCACTCTCTCTCTCGAGTGCAACTAAACAGGACAGAGTTCTGGAGCGATTTCACTGTTTTATGTAATTTTACTATAAGCATGTATATGGATATAATAAATCTGCATTCTTAGTAAGTTTGATTCATACATTGATAGTTTGTGTTAATTATGATGCAGTGAGCAGTTTAGCACTGCTGCAGTTCATATTACAGTTTCACCTGCATAATGTTGATTATCAGGGACAAGAAAATTGATTATCTGTCAAATAAATATGACATTTTAGTCATTTTTGGCAGTATGAGTGAGTTTAATTTGTTGATTGATCATTGAATCAGATTAAAGATTAAATGCACTACGCACTGCTGTAGTTTATATAACAATCCAGCAGAATGCTACTTTTAATTTTGCTTTTGTTTTGAAGGCAGTCATATAGTTTGTTCAGTTAATTCTGTAGAAGCATCAAGTCCTTTCTGCCTAAAGCTCACTGGCAGCCTGCAAACAGATGAATTGGCTTTGACCTTTTGTGAGATTCTTACCAAGTCTCCTACTTTCTCCACAGCACAATACATTTCCGGCTGTCTGCCTGCTGTCATTGATTTACAGATGAGGAAATCGAAGCATCCCATGCTGTTTGCTCCTAAAGAGGAAACGCTGAGCTTTGTGACACAAACAATGTCTTGCTGACAGAATGGTGATCGTTATCTTTAATTGAAGGCTGGCATCAAGGTAGCTGTATTTAGGAGAATCTCTAGTTAAGAACGGCATAGAAACTAAGTTCAACAGCACACATCGGCAGTAAACCTGCACATCCATGACTAATCTGTCTCGAATTCTCTCACAATTGTGGATGATTGTGTCCAAGAAAAGGCTTTTGTACTTGAGATGGGAAATGTGTAAATTGCTGTCATATTGTCTACAAATGAGCAGGCAACTTCTGTTATAATTGTGGTATTTTTATCATTGTTAAAGGACTGTTTAGCGAAACCTAAGAAGAAACGTGAGACCTAAACTGGAGGTAAAATTCTTCCCCAATATGTTAATTAGTTAATTAAATATTAACTGAAAAGTAGAACATTATATGAACACATAAAATATTGTTACTTATACTACTACTATTAATAATAAGAATTCAACTATAGATAGATATATTTGCAAAACCATTTAAGTAGTGCACAAAAACATTAAAAGAAACCAATTTGTTATTGATCCATGGCCTGGAGCTAAACCAAACATGCTGTGCTGCATGAATGCCTCGACCTTGACGGTATGGAAGGTGATGTGGTGTTTGAGGACAACTTTTGTCATTCATCATTAATGTCTCATCCCACTCTCACCGTCCCCCAGACATGTCTGAAACATTCATCAACCGCGTTCGGCTCGGACACTAGCCCTTGTGATTACCTGTGGCCCTTGTGTCACTTACAAACTATTCGTGTACACACACAGCAGGCATCACATCACCGGCCAACCCTGCGCCAGGGCAGACGGCTTCATTCATATGTAGTCCTGGTGTGTCACTCTTCATAGGCCCCTGGCACTGAGTATAAATCACACACGTTGAGATGACAGGCCTCCACAAGACACCTTTACAACTAGATCCTGAATTTATGCCCTTCTTCATTTTAACACCAGGGTCTTCGGAAACACTATTAGGCTTCACAGATAATATGGCAGGGAGCAGGTCAATAGCACATTTACACTTTCTCTTCTTCCTTCAACCTCATCACCCTAGAGGTGTTTTTATGCTACTTTTACACATGAGAATCAATAAACTTCCTTCCGCTTTAAAAATCTTGTTTATTTTTTTGAAGATGCATGATAAAGGGTTGTTTAGACTTATTGCTCTATGGAGTGTGGAGTCATTCTGCAAATAACAACTATGACGTTGAACTGACAGCCGTGTTTGGGACAAAAATGGCAAAAGTACTGTTAAAAAAAAACAAAAAAAAAAACAGTAATTTTGTGAAATATTAAAATATAAATAACTTTTCTATTTTAAGATCTCTTAAAATGTCATTTAAATTTTCAGCATCATTACTCAGGTCTTCATTGTCACATGATCCTTCAGAAATCATTATAATATGATGATTTGCTGCTCAAGAAACATTTCTTATTATTATCAATATTGAAAACAGTTGTGCTGCTTAATAATTTTGTAGAAACCATGATATTTTTACAGGATTCTTTGATGAATAGAAAGTTCAAAAGAACAGAAATTTATTTATTTATTTATTTTTTTTTTTTAAATAATATAAATCTTAAATGCCACTTTTGTTTAATTTCATGCATCATTAAAAGTATGAATATATATATAGGTTTATATATGGTCACAAGATATAACAGATCTACAGATATAATACTTTTTTATCAATATCAGCTGATATTATATGTATATATAACTTTTTGGCCTATTTTCGCCTTGTTTGATAATTAACTAGCATTTAGTGTGTTTTAATTTTTTAAGTGCTAAAGATTTCAACCTTTACATTAACATAATTATCAGCTTACTGTTATCAGCCAGAATGTTGGTATCTGCACAAAAATATTGTGTAGCATATCACACTGCACTACACTGATTGAACTTTCATGAGCACTACAATAAAACAATATATGTTGCCCTGGACCACAAAACCAGTCATAAGGGTCAACAGAGAGATTTTGAGATTCGAATAAATAAGCTTTCCATTGATGTATGGTTTGTTAGGATTGGACAATATTTGGCTGAGATACAACTATTTGAAAATCTGGAATCTGAGGGTGCAAAAAAAAATCTAAATATTGAGAAAATCGCCTTTAAAGTTGTCCAAATGAAGTTCTTAGCAATGCATATTACTAATCCAAAATTACGTTTTGATATATTTAGAGTAGGGAATTTACAAAATATCTTCATGGAACATGATCTTTGCTTAATATCCTAATGATTTTCGGCATAAAAATAAAATATCAAAAATTTTGACCCATACAATATATTGTTTGCTATTGCTACAAATATACCCGTGCGACTTAAGACTGGTTTTGGGGTCAAGGGTCACATATTAGAATGAAATATTATACAGTATCAACATCATCTGAAAAGAAAGGGTGAAATAAATCTGCTGAATGTACCTTTGTTGAAGAAATCCAATGAAGGGGGCCACACCTGTCCCAGGACCCACCATCACTACAGGAACAGACTGGTCGGCTGGTAAGTGGAAGGTGCTGCTGGGACGAGGCCTGACATGTACCTGGAGATGACATTTAGATCCAATCAGCTCTAAGCAGTGATGGGATTCTCAAATTGTGTAATCCCACATACAACATCTGCTTAACTATAGCAAACCCAGTTCCATACATTTTGTAGATAGCATCTAAAGCAAAAGCTTTTATGTTGTTGTTGTTCTATTCTGCTGCAAGGATTAATCCACTTCCTCCGGAGCTTATTTCTGTCCAGCTTTTACCTCAATCAAACAACCCAATTCAGCCCAAATCCTCCCAGGGACTGTGAAAGGCTAATTCGAAGGTGAACAGGCTTGCTAATGTGTAATGCCTACAGTGCTAACCTTCGGGAGGGCTGATGTGCCTAGACGCTCTAAAGCCGGTACCGTCCCAAGGGGCCGCAAGATTGAGGAGACATGATCAGCCAGCCAGCCCGTGCACAACCCCGTCCTCGCCGGATGCTCGGGACGTACAGGGAACTCCACAACATTGAACACGAAATGAACTTTCCCAGGGTGCTGAAGGCTGGAGCTGATGAACGAGACAAAAATAAGAGACTAAGTGCTAACAATCCAGAACCAACCCTGAACATGAGCAAGCCGGTGGACCTCATTATCTCTCTCTTAATGGCCTGCCTCTATCAGGCCTTGGGGACCCCTGCTGACCGGACTTTAATATTTCAGAGCCCTAATGTTTCTGTGTATCCTACAAGCATCAGCGTACTAAACATAAGACATTAGTGTGGATGCCAGACCACTTACAAGGCAAAGGAGACAGGCAGAAAACAAATGAAAGTGGCAGGCGGTTCTGAAAGGACATCCTTTGCATCCAGTGTTTGACTTTGATCACAACAAATGGAGTATCATCAAACAAGAGTAAGTGATACATCAAATTCATGTCTGTCTATAATAAACCTCACAACATCAAAGAAGGACAAGACAGAAATAACAACCTGGATATGTCTCTGCTTTAATTTCTGAGTCCAAATATAAAGCACAGGTGTTTCAAACAAGGTCTCTTACCTGGCAGCAGAATAGGCTCTGGGCTGAAGCTTTGGCAAATGTTCTGTAATGAAGCAGAGGAGAGATCAGAGATGAAGATGGCATTGTGACCTTGAGGCTATTCGACCGTGTCTTGAGTTTCTCTTTTAGGGCATCACCCCCTCTGGATGATACCCAAGCCTCTTGAGTTGGTGAGGGCCAATTTCTCAGAATAGCTCAATTCACAACACAATGTTTCATTGCAAATGAGTTTTTAGGACAGCCTTGATGTTTAAAGCAAGTACAGTATATATATAATCATGAAAGGTTCAGCAAATTTGATGTTTTAAGAATGTTAAGGGCCAGACCGAAATATTGGCTAGGCCAATTCGTTGGTTAATAATTGATCATTTAGTATTCGTGTGGTTTCCAAACATTTTTTGCTTTCTATTTTTTATACACATTATCATCCAATGTTTGGGGTCAGTAAGATTAAAAAAAAAATTATAATAATTTCATAATTAATAGTTCTGCTCAGCAAGGATGCGTGAAATTAATCAAAAGTAAGAATAAAGATATTTATGTTACAAAAAAAATTGTATTTCAAATAAATGCTGTTCTTTTGAACTTCATAAGCAAAGAATCTTGAAAACAAATTATGATTTCAACAAAGATATTAAGCAGCACAACTGTTTTCAACATTGATAATAAGAAATTGATCATAAAAAAAATAATAAAAAAATAGTGTTTCCAAAGAAATGTAACTGATAATGTTATCAATGAAATATATTACAGAGAAGGATGAACTGAAATTTCACCAACTTAAAATATTTGGCTAAAAGTGCCAAAAAGAGAAAAATGTGAACAGAAACAATTTAATATCCAACAACATATTCTTCAACATGCAGAAATGGGAGCATGCATGCGAGAAGAGGTTTAACTCATTTTTAACAGGTTTAATTCATTTTGATGTAAATGCAAATGATAATATTGACAGAAAATGTACCGAACTCCACACTTGCTGAAGACTCTGGAAGCATATTGCAGTCAAAACTCACACTCACTCTACATTAGAGTTCCCTAGTTGTGCCTTATAAAGTCCCCAACCACAGAAGAAATCATGCTCTTGGTTATTGACACATTAATAAAGAAGGTTTTCCTATGCTTGTGTAAAGACCGGGAGGGTATTTAATGCAAAAATCATTTCTCAGAAGACCGAGAAGCTTCTGGCACCTTTCCTTTCATTTCCATTTCTACTTTTGTAGTGATACTAGCTGAAGGAAGAACATACTATAATCACTTATAAAAATATTCAAAATGTATCCTGTTAAAATTTGTCTAGTTATTCCAAACAAAGGCTTGTATAAATGACTTTTTGATTTTGTTTTCACCCAATCATTTTGATTTCAGTGCATCTAATACCATTTTATGTCTTCCAATGAAATTTAATATGTTGTTTACACTTAACATAATGTTCCTTGTTAAAAACACAGAGGTAGTTGTTTCTCAGCTCAAATAAAGTGTTTAAAATTCCCCTTCATCAGTCAGCAAATGACATATAATTTTCTCCAATTCGCTGAAATGATGAATCAATTTGAAATGTTCATTTCAAGCTCACCATATGCAGATGCTGAAGGTCCTCAATATTAACAATTAATTACAATCAAACATTCAATATAGAGAGCAGCTGTTGCAATTACAGCCTCTCATGAGTGCAAACAAATGCATCAAAAAGGCACATGGTGTTTTGGTGGAAAAACACTGCTCTTTAATGTCAGGGAAGTCTAAAAGTCAGGAGAAACACTGTTTGACTGATGACAATGATCTTACTGCCAGAACACACCAGTGCAGAGTGATTTTAGGAATAAAATGAATGTGCTGTCGAACGCTGCTGAACCAGCATCTCTGTTGATTTGTGCCATGGAGAATCACCGTGTTAATCCTTAATTTGCCAAAGTCGCAGTAATATTCACACAGATTAAAACTACATGTACATGCATCCAATGCAACAATCCACCAGCCACATCCGCATAAATCAGCAAGGGTCATTGCATTACGACTACCTTGCAGTTCTCTAAAGCATGGTATGCATTAATAATTTCAGCAATACCAGCTGTTCCTCAAAATCAAGGTGACAGCATATTTATCACCTTGATGGAGAATTTTATTGCATTTCACAGCAAAGGTTTACTGTACAACATGAAATCTCCAAAACAACTAATTATCGCTTGAAGGATTAAATAAGGTTTATTAATACAAAATATAAACTTTACGTTGTCAAGGTTATTTGCATTGCACAGTGATTTCTTATACATTGTGCAAAACTAATACTACCACTGAAAAGTTTGGGTAACTTTTTTTTTTTTTTCACTTTTATTCAGAAAGAATGCATTAAATTTGTCTTTTATAACATTTTAGTTTTTATTTTAGAAAATATTTTAGTTTCAAATAAAGGCTGTTCTTTTGAAGAGTCTACACAAAAATATTATGCAACAACCGTTTTCAGCGCTGATAAAGAGTAAGAAATGTCTCTTGAGCACCAAATCAGAATGATTTCTGAAAGATTATGTGACACTGGAGACTGGAGTAATGGCTGAAAATTCAGTTTTGTCATCATAGGAATAAATGACATTTAAAATGTATATTAATTTAGAAAACAAGCCTTGGTGAGCATAAGAGACTTCATTCAAAAACATTTTACCGAACCTTTAGAGTACATAATGTGGGGTTCATATTTTCTGTGCGCATTTGATAGGGTTTGAGAAAAAATCTGTGTTTTTTGTGCGAGCAAAATCAGTAAAGAGCACTGCTGGAGAAATACATTCTCAGCACAGAGTGTCATCCACTCAAATTGCCGAACCCAGTAATTACACATTGATTTTTTTCCCCCTTAAAAAGAGACTGATGGCATTTAATACAATTAATTATGAAATATAATCATGATTAATTATCTTAATCGACTGACAGCCTTAATTTTTAGTTTATATTTGCTGAATTTTTCATCATTCTCCTTGTGTCCCCTGACATGCTTAAATTTCTTAAATTTGTAAAACAGCTATTGCTAAGTTTAAAATGTATTTTTTCAGAGGCTACATTTGCAGTTGCCTTTTAAAGGAGAAAAAGCAAAGCTGGGGCTCTGAACTAATGTTGTTTTACTGCCATCTAGTGGTACAAGGACTGCAAACGCTTCCAAACATCAGGCACATTTACCATGCAAACTGCACATGCTGATATGAAATGAAAACATATCCACATTCCAGTCATTTCCAAGCAGATCATGTGTTTACTGACCAAACAGAAGGCTGAGTGGAGGTAGGCAGGATGGGAAGGCCCGAAGCAGATCCAGCAAACATACATTGGCGTCCCTGATAAAGCTGTTGTAGTCTGCTGAGCCTTCTTTGCTACACAGCTCCAGAAGTCTTCTTTTCTCTGAACCGTTCTGAGTGAAGTCCGCTAATGCTCGCACAAACGCCTGAAAGCACAAGAGAACAGAGTACAGGGTCTGTCCAGGAACTTCAAACTACAGCCCTGTGAAAGCTAAATAAAACAACCCAGCGGTGCATCAAAAGCACTGTTGCGTATTCAGTAAGCGCTAGTGCTAAATCAAAGGTTCAGAACTTCAACAGCACAGCAACTATCACACTAAATAAGGTTAATAACACAAAATTACTTTTTTTGGAGCGCTCCTTATCTCCAAACACCAGGTGAGAATAAACTGCAAAGAGCCATTCTGTGGGATGTGAAGTGGAACTTTTGCTGCTGTAAAAGAAAAAAAAACGGCTATGCATTTATTCAACATTTCTGGTTGTTCAGTCTGAATCTAGTTCTCTGACTTGTGAGTGGAATGCATTATATTATCTGTTTTCTGGCACAGTTTGAGGAGAACGTTCCTGGTGTCACTGATTATGTCAACAATGGCTGCAATACCTTTCTTACTGTTGTTTTTAAGCAAGTTGACCTGAACAGCACAATTCTTTTGCGTTTGCAGATCTAGTCTGAGCAGCAACTCCTCAACTTCACTGGCTCTGTTTGGACAGAGAGTATCAAAGGCGTCTCCAGGCTGATAAGCAATGTTCTGCACCTAAAGAAACAACATTTATTATAACTCCTACACAAAGAACACAACATCGTTTTTTGTTGTTGTTGTTGGAAGAATACATAAACATGTCTATTTGACTTATCCCAAACCAAATAAACTTTACTAAAGTAAACTTTTGGGTATTATTAGAATTTCGTTTGGGATCAGTCAAACAGACATGTTTATGTATTCCTCAAAACAAATGTATAAAATACCCAAATTTATTTGTTCATCCGTTTTTACATTTAGATTACATTTAATTTGGTGTTTAGATAAAATATGAATCTATATTAAAAAAAAATACTAATAATTTAATAATCATGTTAAATGTAATTTTAGCTCAATTAATATCGATTTTTCATACTGTACATTATAATATCGTCAAAATCTTTTTTTTTTTTTTTTTTATTTACATAATATATCATGAAATTTTTATATCAGCCATTCATTTGCGATGATTCATTTTAAATAAAAAAACATTTATTTACTATTTAAATAATTACTGGTTCATTTGTATCAGCCAGAATTTTAATACTGCTACTTACCGAAATATCAAGCTCCAGTAAGATGGCAGTTTTCACTGCATTGTCTAGAGTTAATTGAACTGCTTTTGAAATGGACACCTCATGAAAACCCTCTTTATCAGATGGGACTGTCTCCTATGAAAGGAGAATGTTAATTAGCAGAATTATAGACATAATAGAAACAATTCATAAAATTATATTTTATCCCACATTATCTATACAACTGTTTCTCAACCATTTTGACTCAAATGCCCCCCATTGTCCAACACAAGTATTCAAAGGCCTCTCATATTTTTGCTGTAAATTTGAAAACACTGCTTGTTGTTGATAATTAAACTTAATTAACCATGATTCATTTTGTGATTCTACAAGATCTAAGATTCTGTATGTTCGAAACAAGTTACTTAAGGGGGGAAAGAAAATCTTGATTTTTGTTTGTTTTTAGCATTTTAATTCATTTAGATTTTTAATATAATTAAATAGCCATCCCTTGGAAGTTTGCTGAGGCGCCCAGCAGGCCCATACCCTTAGTTGAGAACCACTGATTTACACAAAAAACATTTACTGAAAAAATCTTATGCATAAATGTTCCTAAATCCATGCTTACATAAATTAAAAAGCTAAATGTTTTACACAGTAAATTCTGTCTAGCTTGTGTTTCACGAATAAGACCCATGGAATTTAAGATTGATCTCTATACTCTATAAATGAAGATCATACCCCTTCAGTTGACACCTGCTCTAAAAGGACCTCCAGATATGAAGCAGGAAGTGCAGGAACATTAAGAGCACACTCTGACAATGGTGGTACTGATTGCTTCAGAGATGCAACCAACGCGGTAGAAAGAGTCTCTGCATCACTGCTGTCAGATGTAATCGCTCTTCCTTTTTGTGAGTCTACTTCACTCAGCTTTAAAAGATGAAGATCAACTTCTAGATCTGACTTATTTTTTTCTTTGTCGGATGCATTTTTATGATAATTTTCCTGTGTACGGTCACTAAGGTCAGCGCCCAGCTGATCTGAAGTAGCCATGCTGGAGAACGTTTTTTTCAGAGCATCCCAGAGTCCCTCAATCCAAGGATCCACCACTACTTCAAGTCTGGAAAGAAAAGAGCCCTAGAGTTTGACAAGACAATACATCAGAGAATATGCCTTTTTTAATGTTACTTAACATTCATGCTTACCCAGTGCCGTCATCTGCATGCCCAGTGGCATAGAAATGTTTAGCACCAAGCTGCTGCAGACGGTTGTCAATGGTCTTGCCCCCGTTGCAGAAATTTGCATAGTTTGTGTCTCCCAAAGCTGCATATATAACAGCATGAAAAAGTGCTCATGGGTGGAGCTCACGCTTACATAACAGAATGATCATCTTACCTAACAGTGCATAACGCAGATGGGAGAAGTGGTCGTGTGGCAGAGATTTGTTCTTGATCTTTCTCACAAACTTCTGAGCTGTGTCTGGAGGGTCACCATCACCGGTCGTGGAAACCACGAAAACAACTGGCCGGATTTCACTATCCAAGTTGTACTGGGAATACATGGGAAAGTTGCATCAGTCAATTCTGATAAATCCCTGTCAAAGATTTGATATCCATGAAAAGCAATAGGCAAGAAACATACTTTGTGCTGGTTGCTCAGACAGCTGACATCAGCTGTAAACCCATGTTCAGCTGATTGTTGGCAGATCTCTTCAGCTATAGACTGAGCCTGACCTCGCTGAGATCCATAGAATATCAAGAAGCGAGCGGCAACTTCACACGGCATATTATGAAAGCTGGATAAAGAGGGTTAAAATGTTGACAATCATTTCTGCATGTTGCGAAAAACAATAAAAATATTCAATTTCTACATTAAAACAAAAATATGTATTATAGATATTATAAATAAATGTATTCATTTACTATAAACATGATTTAATAAACAATGAATTAAAAATTACATAAATTCATCAGTCTAGAATGGTTCAAAGCTAATTTCCAATATGTGTGATGTAATATTAACAACAATTACATAAGCATTTATATTTAATTTGCATATCTCTCTCTTTTAATTGTAAAGTTAATTCATATGTTACTTATTTAAAAATGAGATTGTTAACCATGTATTTACATGGCTTACGATTCTGATTATGCGACAGAGTAATGTACGCATAATACATTATATTACGTTGTAAATATGACTTATATTGTGTTTACATGTTTGTGGGGCAAAAAGCATCATCTTTCATGTACAAACTGGAATTGAACAGCTCTGGTCATGTGACTGTTCATATCAGACATGTAAAAATGTCAAAGAAATCAAAACAGTCCGTACTCTCATTTATAGTTGACAGGTTTGTGTTAAATACACCAAGCACTGTTTTTAGACCCTCCGAGGTTTAAAACAGATGTTGGTCACAAATTTAAATTGTGAGTGGTGAGATTAAATCGATTAAATTGATAAAAGTTACCTTGATTTTGTGAATGACAACTCCAACCGCGTCTCGGGCCGAGTAACATACTGAATTTCATGCTCTCATGAACTGGAAGAACAGCATACCACGTTACGTTACGTTACTCTGGACTCGCACATGGCCTTGCAGAAATAAACAATTTGTAAATAATAAAATATACTAGTCAAGGACTAATCTTAGTATGTTTAGTCAATCTGTATGGAATATAAATTTGTGGCTAGACTCGCGTTATGTGTTGGAGTTATCGCGAGAGTGGAATAAACCATTTGTATGTTTCAGTTTTAAAGTTTGGGAGAAAGAGATAGGTTTCTTTCTTTTTTTAGTCCTAAACAATTTTCTTAAGTGTTTTAAATGATTCTTTAATTATCCACTCAACGTTCATCAAATTTGCCCGAAAATGCCGTGGATGTTATAATGCACTCTACTTGGTTTGCTCCGCCCCGCCCCGAGATTCTTCCAGAACCAGCCGGCAGATCCGCGCGGCGAGGTGCACAGCTAGTCCATCAAACTCTCTAATATAAAATCATTTTACATTGCTGTGCATTTATTTGGGGTGGAGATTAAAAATGTCAGCACTCGGGACCCTCGCCTTCGATGAATATGGAAGGCCTTTCATCATCATAAAGGACCAGGACAAGAAATCTCGCTTGACTGGCCTGGAAGCGCTGAAGGTACAAAAGCTAACGGGCTAACTAACTCTCTGAGCGTTTGACTGTGCATATTTGTAATCCAGAACGGCACAATCTGTTTCATGAGTTAAATACGTATTTATTACAATATGCTTTTGTAGTCTGACACAGAAGGAATTTTCCGTTAATTGTCTAATAATGCACCTCATGTCAAACAGCGGATGGTCCATGTGCTTCCTCTAGCGCTGTTGAGTCATGATGCGCAGTCAGGGAGACATGGAAAATATATTTTTATATACATAAGACAGCTGTAACTGTAGTTTGACTTTATTTTTCTGCTAATTAACGTATGATTATTTGTCAAGAATCCTGTCTAGAAGTTTGTTGTTTGTGACGCATATTTTAAATGTTAAACCTGCACATTTCAGTCTCACATCATGGCAGCAAAAGCAGTTGCAAACACCCTGAGAACATCACTTGGGCCAAATGGTAAGTCCTCAGTTCTGCATGTAGCCTTGCTAGTCCGTTTCTTGCTGTTTTCTTAATGCAACTGATTGTTGTTTACAGGACTTGACAAGATGATGGTGGATAAGGATGGTGAGGTGACTGTGACCAATGATGGTGCGACGATCCTCAGCATGATGGATGTGGACCATCAGATTGCCAAGCTCATGGTAGAACTCTCCAAGTCTCAGGATGATGAAATTGGAGATGGAACTACTGGTGTTGTTGGTGCGTTCACTTCGCCTTAACACCTCCCTCTTCTTCTTATTAAACATATAAACAGTTGACTGCACATAGGATGCAGAATTTGGCTTTTTAGATCCAAGAATCTCTACATATTTCCCCCTGAATGTTTAAGTATTCTGGTTTGTTTAATAACGTGTACATGTATCAGTATTTTCTATCAGGGACAGAAATTACCCGGGGCCTGGCCAAAATGACAGCAATATATGTAAATTATAATAATGTTTCATGCACACTAAATCAGCATATTAGAATGATTTTCATACTGAAAATCCAGCTATGGTATAACAGGAATAAATGTATTTAAACTAAAACATTTCTTTCAAATCGTAATAATATTTCACAACATTACTGTTTTTTTTTTCTGTATTTTGCATCAAATAAATGCAACCTTAGTGACAACGAGCAGCCTTTCAAAAGCATTATAAAATATCTGACCTGGAAAATATAGTTTATTTTTTTTTTTTTTTAGTAGTATTATTTGTTTTGATAAAATAATTTAAATGTTAAATATGTAGATTCCATGTTTGCTTGGTTGTAAGCTATAGTAAACTTTTTTTTTATATATATGTGTTAAAGTGCATCAAATGTTCTATATGTGAATAAATAAGCTTTCCATTGATGTATGGTTTGTTAGGATCGGACAATATTTGGCTGAGATACAACTAAATTAAAATCTGGAATCTGAGGGTGCAAAAAAATCTAAATATTGAGAAAATCACCTTTAAAGTTGTGCAAATGAAGTTTTTAGCAATGCATATTACTAATCAAAAATTAAGTTTTTATATTTATGGTAGGATATTTACAAAATATCTTCATGGAACATGATCTTTACTTAATATCCTAATGATTTTTGGCATAAAAGAAATATAGTAGTATGTTTTCTTAAGAAAAGTAAGTTTTCTGCTTACGCAGTGTAACTTTTGTGATCTAATGTGTTTGTTTATCCCCGTAGTTTTGGCAGGAGCTCTTCTAGAGCAGGCCGAGCAGCTGTTGGACAGAGGCATTCACCCCATCAGAATCACCGATGGTTATGACCTGGCTGCAAAGATCGCCATTGAGCAGCTCGACAAAATTGGTGATAGTTTCCCAGTGGATCCCAACAACACCGAGCCTCTTATTCAGACAGCCATGACCACACTAGGATCCAAAGTGTGAGTATCTGTCTTAGAAGTTTTATGAAATTAACTGCTAATGAGAATATTAAAAAAAAAAATCCTTTTTTTTTTTTTTTTTTTGTGGTTTGTAGAATCAACCGGTGCCACAGACAGATGGCAGAGATCGCTGTCAATGGCATCCTGACGGTGGCCGACATGGAGAGGAAGGATGTTGACTTTGAGCTTATCAAAGTTGAAGGAAAAGTCGGTGGTAAACTAGAGGATACTCAGCTCATCAAAGGTGTCATTGTGGACAAAGAGTTCAGTCACCCTCAAATGCCTAAGGTTTGTGTTTACTATTAATATTCATTTCTGGTTGCATATGCATGGCATGATTATCATGTGTAAAGTCTTTGTTAGTAAACATGTTGTACATGCAGGTACTGAAAGACACAAAAATCGCCATCCTCACCTGCCCATTTGAGCCCCCCAAGCCCAAAACCAAACATAAGCTTGATGTGACCTCAGTTGAGGACTACAAAGCTCTGCAGAAGTACGAGAAGGAGAAGTTTGAGGAAATGATTCGACAGGTCTGTATATTGTATGCTTCTGTTTGCATGCTTTCCTAAGGTAATTTAGGTATTGTTTTAATTTATTTGATTTAATATGCATAATTTAATATTGTATATCAAGATGTAGTATGTGTTTTATAAAGTTATAAAATAGAAGGGAACATATATAAAACAGGAAGCTTTAATAGAAGTTAAGTTTTTATTTTTCATTGACATGTTAGTGCTTTAAAGGCATCTAATCAGTTTTTTTGTGTATTTTAAGATCTTTTAACTTTTGGTACGTCATCGTTAAAATAACAAAAAATATTTTTTCCTTTAAAATGGAATGGTCTTAATGACATTTTCTCATTTTGCATGACAGCCCCCTTCAATACAGTTATTTAGAGCTATGTTTTGAATATTGTGGAATAATCCAAATGAAGTTGCATTCATTTGTTTCTTGAGTTAGATTTTTATCATAAATATTTACCACTGATCATACAATTGAATGTATTTTTTCCTGTTAAAATGCTTCTTCTAAAGATCAAGGAGAACGGGGCTAATCTTGCCATTTGCCAGTGGGGATTTGATGATGAAGCCAATCACTTACTTCTGCAGAATGAGCTTCCTGCGGTCCGTTGGGTTGGTGGACCTGAGATTGAGGTTTGTAAAAACTATGCTACTGATCAAAAGTTTTGGATCAGTCTGAATTTTCTGCATCATTACTCCAGTCTTCATTGTCACATGATTCTTCAGAAATCACTCTAAAATGCACATTTGGTGCTCAAGAAACATTTCTTATTATCAGTGTTGCATTTTGTAGAAAATGGTACTTTTTTTCAGAATTCCTTGATGAATATAATGTTCAAAGAACTGCATTTATTTCAAAAGGAAATGTCTTGTAACTAGGGATGTCAATTTTCGATCATTTCCATGATTGATCGTCGTTTAAATTAACTATCGATTAATCGTTAACCTTAATACTGTGAAATGCGTCTAATGCAGTGACATATATTCAGCGGCATTACAAGATGTGCAAATGCCACTCAAAACCATAGACTGTTAAAAAAAATGGACGTAATGTCCGTGACGTCACCCGTAGGTTTCTGTAAAGCGTTTTTGAAGCCTAAAGTGGGCGGAGCCGACCGCCGCCATCTTGGAAGCGCGTCACTCCCGGATAATCGAAAATGGGCAAAAAGGCGGGACGTGGGTGAAGCTAAGCTGAAACCACACCCTCTATAGTGACAGCAGTGCTGCCGTGCAAAGACAGAACACCATAACTTCGTTTTTGGTCGAAAATGAGTTATTGATCATTTTGGGACATTAATGACCTCCTTTATCATGTGTTTAAGTATCATGGAGAAAAGCCCCAGAGAAACCAAGGCAGAACACAGTATAACATCAGTTACCGGTCTTTGACTTTGTTTTGGAAAGCTCAGATAAGTTACAGTGCTCTGCATATGTTTGCATTCGTTCGTCAATACTGTGCCAGCCTGGAGTTACACGGTATTCTGCCTTTGTTTTACTGTCCATTAAAGTCTACCGCGTTTATTGTATACTTCTATATCTGTTGGCACTTCATTAGACAAACAAATGAGAGAGATCGCGATCTAACAAACTGCTCCATATAACAAAGCACTGTAAGCAATAACGATTAAAAAACATCTAATTGCCAGATTCCCAGTGTCCTACCTATAATTATTTTTTTCTGTACAAATACAAATCATTAAAGCCAGTTTTCTAAGTTTTGCACTAGAGAGTTTCACACTCTGGAGCAGAGCTAGCGCAGTCTACCTGTCACTCAAGTGGCCACGCCCTTAATTATGCAGAACTTTAAGGCTTAATATAATTTAAACGGATGAGTTATAAAAAAATTCACCCCCCTCACAGTTGTCACGAAGGGCAAAATTAGCTATATAGACCAAAATAATTTTTTGTACCAGGCTGTAAACATGTTTTTTTCTGCTGTAAAGTTCAGTAGCCCCTCACTGCAGAACAAAAGATCCAGGGGGCGGAATTGGATCCACATCCAGGGGGTGGAGATTGGTAGGTTTAGGGGTGGAGATGGGTAGGTTTAGGGGTGGGGATGGGTGGGTTTATGGATCAGGGGTGGAGACGGGTAGGTTTAGGTCTATGTAAGGTGGGAGGAGTTGGATCTAGATCCAACTCCACCCCCTGGACCTTGTGTTCTGCAGTGAGGACCATCTCGTTAAGTTGGGCATTTTAACATGGAGCCAGCCTCCAGCGGCCAGTCGATGAATTGCAGTTTTAGTCACTTCCGTGTTGGTTTCACTAGAGGGAGCGGGAGGTTGCCGCTTGCTCAAAACGCAGGCTTCCTCACCCGAATTAAATTAATATTTTAGTCTAAATAAAGGCTAGTAGCAGGATTGTAAAAAGAATACATGCGAATACGATCAGTTGATAAAACAAAGAGAGCGCGCCGTAGTACGGATCATTTTACTTTGTTGGCTGTTTCAGATCCTGTCACGGAGACCGCTGAACGCTCCTCTTTAAATGGGTTTCATTGTACTCGTTGTGTTTTAAAACACAATCGCAGTGTTTGCAATTGACATTATTGGCATTTAAAATAAAATGATCCCAAACGTAACTGCAGCTCGTGGGGCTGTGCCGCTGTCAGAGAAACACTGATGCTCACATGAAACATTTTAATGCGAGTATGACACAAGTGAGGTACAAAGCTTTGTTTATAAGAGAAATAATGGGTTAGCCGGCAAATGTTACATTGTGACTATGCGTCTGCATTCATGCTGTTTTGATACCTGCGCATTTAAAGCCATATGCGGCTTTATATTCTGTTCTGCCGTTTGGTCACGAGTTTCCAGGAGTTTAATATTTCTTTTCCCAAACCCTCGTCGTCTCACCCTCTAATTTCGCAGGTTTATTTTTTTGTCGTTCACTTTTAATCACTGTTTTCGCATCTCTCACTGTGGTAAACATGCGGGGGAAATGAAAGATTTCGTTGCCATGAATTAAGAATTCATTACTATGACTTAATTCGTTCCCTTATTTTAGTTAAATCATGGGTTTTCTAAGGAACAAATGAATGAAACCTACACAGTGACTGACCACAATTATTAAGTCGAACGTAGAAGCTAATTAAATTACGAATTATAGCCTATATATAGACCTATCCAGCTCGCTCGTGTCCCGCAGCCCTGACGAAGCACAAAACAAAATAAATTTATATTGTTTCTGTTTTAATGTACTTTAAAGTTTGGATCACATTAAAAGCGTAATTTATACGTTAATGTATTATTTTCGCCAAAGATCCAGTCACAGCCTCATAGCCGCTTGCATGTGTTTTGCGCATGAGCCGCATGCACCCCAAAATTAAACTCTGCTTAATTGACCATCGATAGCTTTAATCGATTGCTTCTAATCGTCGATTAATCATTGACATCCCTACTTGTAACACTATAAATGTCTTTGTCACATTCAATCAATTTATTGCATCCTTTCTGAATCAAAATATTAACTTCTTACAAAAAAAAAAGTACTGACTCCAGACTTTATTTTTTTTATAACGTTGTGTATTAGCACAGATGGGTTACTAAAGTCTGTTGGAAGCATGAACAAACTGAGATTTTATGTAAACATTTCCAGCTCATCGCCATTGCTACTGGAGGACGTATTGTACCCCGATTCTGCGAGCTGACCCCAGAGAAGTTGGGCACTGCTGGGCTAGTGAAGGAAATCTGCTTTGGGACCACTAAAGACAGAATGCTGGTTATTGAGGAATGCAAGAACTCCAGAGCTGTGACGATCTTCATCCGTGGTGGGAACAAAATGGTAAATGGTTTTAAGAGCTACATTGGGATGTTTTTCCCCTTCAAGATATTAAATCTGTTTTTGTATCGCTGTTACAATGTTTTTGTCATCTCCTTCGCCTATTCATCTGAATCATTTAGATTATTGAAGAGGCTAAGAGAGCTCTCCATGATGCTCTGTGTGTCATCCGTAACCTCGTGAGGGATAACCGCATTGTGTACGGTGGCGGTGCATCAGAGATATCCTGTGCTCTTGCAGTCAACCAGGCAGCTGATAAGGTATACTATTTTTAGAGTCATCTGTACTTCACAAGCTCTCAATCCTGAGGTGCAAGAGGTTTTTAAGTCCGTTTAAAATTCTGTGCTTCTTTTCCAGTGCCCCTCTCTGGAACAGTATGCCATGAGAGCGTTCGCTGATGCTCTGGAGGTCATTCCTATGGCACTGGCCGAGAACAGTGGTTTGAACCCCATTCAAACAATGACAGAGGTCAGAGCCCGACAAGTCAAGGAAAACAACCCTGCACTTGGAATTGACTGTCTACATTTACAAACAAATGGTATGGACTTCTTTTACTTTAGTGATATAAAATTGTAAACAGATGTATGAATTTAAGAAAAAACGGCAAGTAAAGTAATATATTTTTAGTACTGGGGGGAAGAAGCTATTTAAAAACAAGTTTTATATACACTACGGTTCAAAAGTTTAAGATTTTTAAATATTTTAGATGTCTCATGCTCTAAGACTACATTTATTTGACTGCAAATATACTGTTAAAAATGGTAACGTTGTGAAACATTATTGCAGTTTTCTATTTGAAATATATTTTCAAATGTAATTTATTTATGTGACGACAAAGCTAAATTTTCAGCAACCATTACTCCAGTCTTCAGTGTCACATGATCTTTCAGAAATCATTCGAATATGCTGATTTGGTGCTCATGGAACATTTATTCTCATTATAAATGTTTAAACAATTGTGCTGAGTACTATTTTTGTGGAAACTGTAATACATTTTCTTTCCCAGTTTTCTTTTTTGACTAACAGTTATCTAGTTTTGTACCAACGAAAAATTCTTCAATGTCACTGTTGATCAATTTAATCAGTCTTTGTTGATAATTGGCATTAAATTTGACTTAAATCTTTGCAGACATGAAGCAGCAGCATGTGATCGAGACCCTCATTGGAAAGAAACAGCAGATTTCTCTGGCCACTCAAGTTGTCAAGATGGTTCTGAAGATTGATGACATCCGGGGCCCCGGCGAGCCTGAAGACTGAGCGTCGTGAAGCTGTGGTGAAATGAACGGTCTCAAGCACTTCTAAAGGAATGTGTACTGTTCTTCGTACTGTTATTTATCATTTGATACAGTTCAATGTAGTACTGAAGTGATCATTAAACTTTTGTTTTCAGATTTGTTTCTGTTGGTTGTCACTTTCTCAATGTTTGAATCTCGAGTAGAGTTCAAATGTGCCATCATTCAAAAATGCATACACAGAACTCCCAAAGTGTATTTGAACTTAATGTCAACACAGTGATTGATTTTTATCATCAGACTTTGCCATTAGAGAATGTTTAACATTCACCTCAGTTATTTTAACCCATTGTAGTTTACATGTACTTATTCAACCAGTTGATCATATCTGTCCTGGCCTCCTCTATGTAAGGTTTGTCATCTGGGTTAATGTCTTCTCTCTTGCGATGGACAAACCCGTGTGTCTGCTTTGAGAAGATTTTCACTTGGAAGTCAGCAGTGCAGTTTTCCTTCAATCTTGTCTCTAGTGTAGTCACCTTGGTTAAAAGTACGAGAACAATAAACAACTGATTGTCTGTGCAAAGTTTATGGCCCTGGTATGGCTTTATTCATTAATGCAGAGCATTCAGAAAACATTTACTCCCGTTTATTATTTCTTATCCTTTAGAACTGATATTGAAAAGTATATTTGATTAAATGCTACATTTGTAATAGGATACTACAAATACATTATAAAGAAAACTGATCTGATTATATTTAAATTGAGCTGTTTGGCCTGAAAGTAAAGCATTTGATAGGCGCAAATTAAATGAAGCTTAACATAATCCTTACCATGGCATTAATAAATCAATAGGACCTGGAAAGAACTATGATGGAATATATGGTGTTTTGACCACAGCTTACCTGATCAAGTGGAATGACAGCATCGTTTTCCGCAAAGATAAAGAGGGTTGGACTCTTGAGATCAAACCTGTCTTCCCGCTCTCTAACGATACCTGGGTAAAGGAGTTCATATTGACAATTTCTTGGATTGCAGAAAGCATCTTGCCACATATTTCCTGTGTCTTTGACTGTTCAAGAAGACAACAAATGGATTACCATAGACAGAGACGCCAGCTTTGATTTCCTGATACTGAAGTGCAATGTAGTGTGTCGCAACACCACCCCAGCAGAAGCCCACAACACCTATATGCTTCGCACCGCACTGCTCCTTCAGATACTTCAATACAACATCCACTTCCCTGGTTAAACGACAAGATTGTTTAGTCTTTCCATGGGTGTATCAGACAAGAAAATTGAGTTTATTGAACTTGTACTTTTTGATGTCTGTAGGCTTTTTGTCCTCAAGCCACTGCTGAAATGTTGACCAGTCGTGAGATGGGCTCCAGGGCTCTTTTCCAACAAAGAAATCTGGGCATATAGCACTGCAAAAGAATCAAGTAAGAACAGGGATATCTGCAACCGTCATGTTTTGAAAAATATAAAACAGATATTTACATGTATCCATTGGCAGAGAGCATGTCAGCCATGTATCTGGTGTTTGGAAGCTGCCATCCATAAATGTCTTGAATTACAATAATGGCCTTCTCTGACACTGGAGGCTTCACCACATAAGCTTTAATGTGCTGGATTTGAACTTCCTCTCCAAGACCTACATATTCAATCTTGTCCCCGATATCACATGGACAGGGCTTTGCTTCATTTGCCATCTGTTCATAAAAAGGAAAGAGTGAACTCATTTTATTACTCAATCCCAAATTTCCCAACTTGGAAACAAAAACTGCATGCCTTTTCTTAAAAAAAAAATAAAACAAAAGATTTTGTGAAAGTATGTGGGATATTCCTTGCCACAACTGTAAACGGAGGCCAAAAAGATTTAATATATAGTTGCAAACAATGAAGTAACATACTTTAAAATCTGAAAGGCGATTTTGAGGGGGAAAGAAATGATAATTATATTCATGTTTTACTTAATGCAATTATAAATCTAGCTACTATTTTATAATGTGATTCAGTAAGTTACTTAGGCTATTCAAAACATTCATTTTTTTTTTTTTTTTTTTTTTTTCCAAAGATAAATGCTGTTATTTGTACAGAGATTATTTTTTTAACATTTTCAACCCCTCTCCATCCACCCCAGAACAAACTGCCTTAGATGATGATAATTAAAGTTAAAATATAAACAATAATGAAAATAAATAATAGATAATATAGATAATAGTAGATAGTAATAAAAATGCAATAGTTAAGACAATGTCAATATATGTATAGGTATATACACCCATATAAAAAAATAAATAAATAAAAATAAATAAATAATAATAAACAAAGCAATTCCAAGAGGGTCCTCACACCAACGGTGCTCGGGCCCTAATAAATAAAATAAAAAAATGGACACCATATTCAAAAGTGTAACAATGGTATGATAATAAGTGGCATAAACCTTACATATTTACATTTGTAAAAGTACCAAGCATCAGACACCAAGGGACCACCATGTAAAGAGGTTTGTGAAAAAGGAAAGGTTACAGTGTCAATGTAAAACCCATTACTCCCCAGGGAGTACATTTATGGCCGAGAAATATGATAGTAATGGTTGCCAGACATAAGAAAATTTATGAGAACCTCTGATTGAATATTTAATCTTTTTATTCAAAACATTTGTGACCACATATTTATTTGTGCTGCGATCATATATTTATGAGACGGAAATAATACATTAATAATATAGCCTACACTTTAGACATTGTGTGTATTAAATATAGTAGTTTTTTTTTAAAACACAATAAGCACATAACGTTCTGTATAGGTTATGTATAGGTTATATATATAATAATAATATTCTAGGAACGTTCTCTGTTTTGTAACATTTGTGGAACGTTACAGGATTTAAAAAAATATATATATATATATATATATATATATATATATATATATATTTTTTTTTTTTTTTTTTTTTTAAATCCTATAACGTTCCACAAATGTTACAAAACAGAGAACGTTCCTAGAATATTATTATGTGGTTCCCAAAAATAACCGAAGCATGTGCAAACGGTTTGGGAACTTCCTGCTGGGTGAACATGAAATCAAAACAGTCTGCACTTTCATTTATAGTCGACAACTCCCTGTAAAATAGCCTACGCCAATAACTCTTTTTAGACTCTGCATGTACAATTTCGGCCGCAAATGGGATTAAATAGGCTAAAATTTTAATCTAGCACTTGAATGCTCCACATTCTGCAGTCTTTCAAAATAAATAAATTAGGAGAATGAATCACGTGATTCAAATATGTGTTAGGCTACTCCATTAATACTCTATTACTCCATGTTGCTACGGCCAATAACGCACAGCGCATTCTGCATCGGTTTGTACTTTGCATTACGGAAATGTACTTACCGCACCGCTGAACCCCGGGTTTATTTCGCTGTGAGGAAACGAAAAGCCTGAAATCTGATTCCTTTTGTCGCAGAACACAACGCTTTTAGCAACGCCCACCATGAAACTGTCTTATAACCCGCTCGATGCCCTTCACCATGAGTTAGCAAAATTATTTTAGTTGAAAGTATGGATTTATAGTGATGTGCAGATATGATTTATAGTGTCATATATTTGTAATAGTTATTACGTATCCTGCACTGAGCAGTTCTTGGTCGTCCTATTATAAATCGAAACGTTCTCTGCTATAATAATATTTTTAAGTGAACATTTTCAAATTAATAACTAATCAAATAAAAAAAAATACATATAGTGTTTGCAGTTATGTGTTTTATGTTGCCAGCTATATATGAAATGAATTAAACATATATAACGATGTATAAGGAAGAGCATGTTTTTTAGATGATGTGACTGCTCTTCCTATGTTTTACGAAGTTAACGACTTTTAATCACTATTTCAATGGTCCTGTTGTTTGACAAATTAATTTCAAGTCAAATATTTATTGCGTCGGCTGCATGCTGCATAGTAAAACTCGAAATAAACTATTGACGGTGTGCCACCAGAGGGCGTGCTGTAACTGATTTTGATTTCAGAAAAACCTCTGGGTCCACTACAAAAAGGTTTTTTTTCTGTCATACAAACTAAAGAGAAACAAGTCAACACTAATTACATTTTCTGACAAGGGTCAGCTATTTAACAAGGGTAAACAATTTTATAATAATTTGATTATAGTGTTATATAATGTATGTTATACATTATTGCAATATATATATATAGATATATATATATATATATATATATATATAAAAGTTACTGAAGATTCTGTTGCTCAAAACAATGGTAAAATGTTACCGTTGTTGCTATTTTAATAATTGGTTAATGTTTAATAATTATTTGACTCTTTGCATTTTGCAGGAAACGTTAAGTATGGTACATTTTAAACAGGGTGATCGCTTTTTTGTTGCCATGTATGTGCCTAAACAGAAGCTGGCATTAAAATGACCAAACCTGAGAGATATTTCATTAGGGGGAAAGAATAATAAATAATCATTAATATTACTGCAGTGTAACAGTAAAGGCTTAATGAAATGCTTTCAAAAGGCACCGCTGGGATTCGAACCCAGGATCTCCTGTTTACTAGACAGGCGCTTTAACCAACTAAGCCACGGCGCCACGTGCGCGTCGGCGCTTTACAGACCATTTTTCCTAAGCGGAAATCAGTCAGTATTTAGCTTCCGGCATTCATTCAATAATCAGTATTATTTTATCTAACGCACTATATCGCAAAGCACATCATAATTATAATGTCTATAATAGCCAGAGGAGTTGACACATAACCTTTATCTTCGTGACGCGCAATATTCTGACAAGATGTGAAAATCTGTTGTTAACTTCACGTTAGGCTATGTTTGGTACTGTTTATCTGTTTACCTTTTATCTTCTAATTAACGTTAAGTACCAGCATACACGTTTATTTCTAATCTACCCTTGTCCAGTTGCTTGACTGCACAATATCACTTTTTGTTTTTTAACTACAACCACTGATAAGATAAACGCTACCGAGACACTCCACGGCAAACAAGACCGCAGAGCGTGACCCCTCTTTGGATCACATACCACAGTGAAGTCCATTGTAACAAACTGGGCAAAATGATACAACCCAGATAGTAAGCAACTAAAGCAAGTGTCCAAAACAGCATCTAACACTGACACAACTGTGCATCTCTTTGGCTGAAATTAAACTATGCAGACATTTTGTCTGGGTTTTTACAGAAGCCCTATAACAAAACACTGAAGAATTGTTTTGTGGTCCAAGACTAAAGGTCAGCCTTCTGGGACTAAAAATATGATACCTGGTGAAGTAACGTTACAAGTCAAATTCAGTGCAGAACCAAGGTTAAAAAAATATATATAAATTTGTTTACTAGAAAAATCCAAGATGTCAGAATTCAGTTCAATTGAAACTGGTGTGGGAAAGATTCCCATTAAGTTGGGAAGATATTTATGTGATTTGTATGAAAACTTGTTTATTTCCACCTCAGTTAAAAAACAAAGAAAAAGTAATTAAAAACAATTTTAAGATATAAAGGCACGTTTCCAAGACATCAAGCTACATTGTGAGATTTAAAGTCACAATTGGGAGATCAGCTTGCAATTATGAGGAAATAATTAATTGCCATAAATTACCTTTTATTACTCGGAGGCAGAAGTGGATTTCCTAGTATCGTAATGATGAATAGGCGAAAAAAAAACTCACAAGGACATTATAAAAGCAAAACACTCTTATTTACAAAATATATCTGGCAAGATGAATATTTAGGATTAAATTAAAGTGTGGAATTTTGGTTTATTATTGGAAGGAAGAACATTTCACATGAGGCTTAATTCTGCAAAGTTGATGTGGTTATAATTCATTTCAAAAGTACCGAGAGATTAGGCCCCATGACCAAAAATACCCACAAAGAAACTTTCCACACTTTTTTTACTCATTTGGCAGACAATATTATCTAACGTGACTTATGTTGCATTGAATGTACTCATTGTTTTATCAGCTCACACATTCCCTGGGAATTGAACTCATAACCTTAGCATTGCCATCAGCATGCTTTCACTCTTTGAGCTGCAGGAATGCATTTTTCTCAATATAGCACCATGTTGCTCTTCTGTCAGACATGGCGACACACAAGCTGGAGAACAGGCTTAGAGTCACAGCACCCGTCCCGTCCTGCTGGTGGATCCTCTTACAGGGATAAACCCACAGGATAAGATGCTGATATCTAAAGAAGACAGAGGCTCAAATACACGCTAAACCCAAAAACAGCAGCACAGCAGGTGCTTGTATTCAATTAGAAAACCCAGAGAGCTGGACAGTATGAACATTTATTTCTGGAAATTAATTACAAAGTCTTCAAATACCAGTGAACCAGCAGATTCTGGTAAACAAGTTCGCAAGTCTGATTATACTCCTCTCAAGAACAAGATACAGGGCTATGGATGATTATTATTATTATAATAGTGGAATAATTGTCTGTTATTCTGCTAAAGGATAACAAGATGAGGTTAAAATCTACCGCTGCGTCTGATTATTATATTTTGACCCTTACAGACCACAGTTTGGCATCTATATGTACATGGATTTTGGATGAGAAATGTCACACGAAAGAGACAAAAGCTCAAAGTTAGTGTTTGAGGAAGTACAAACCAACCAGGAACTCTGAAGAACAGTAGCATCACATCATGTGAAATCCATAACAGGAAATGACACAGTGCCAAACACCTTCAAGATCATCTTAAAGGGGTAGTTCACCCAAAAACGGTGAGATTCAGACTCACCCTTGCGTCATTCCAAATGCAGAACAGAACATTTGATGTTTAATCATACACTGAAAGTCAATGGGGTCCAAAACAACTTTTGTTTGGACCCCACTGACTGTCATTGCACAGACAAACAAAAACATACATTTTTAAAATATCTTCCCTCAAACTGACTTGGAATAACATAAGGGTGAGAAATTGATGAATAATGGGTGTACCACCCCTTTAAACACAACTGATTGTAATACATAGCGAATGCCTGAACTTACAGAACTGCTGTTAGGGTTTCATTAGACATTAAACACAAGATGCATATGTGCTTTAGCCCTTTGCTGGTGAAACAAAATGAGACACACACACACACACATACACAAAGAAAGCAGTTCATTACATTACATGGATTGGATCAAGGCAAGACTTTGCCATTTTAATAAATAAGTTGAAATTAAGCATAAGCACAACTAATAAAGGTTGGAGAAGTGGGAACTATGTGTCCCCTAATCTCTGCCGTCCCCTTTTCTCCCTCAGCAGTGGAGGACTGGTGTTATTTTAGAGCAGTAATATACGCCCTTATACGAGTGCAATGCTTGTCAACATCATCGTCAAGATTACAATCATTACAGTCATTATCCACTACAACATCACTAGTATCAGCACAAATGCATTCTTAGATTAGTAAATGTCAAAGAAAAAAGGGACAGGGAAGTTTCTGACGTTTTTTCATGAGTTCCTCTACTTCATTTAGTCTCCTTTTCGTTTTTCTAACCGCTCCTAGACACAGCAGACTACTTGTGGAAATACGCACGCATAAAACATGACTTCCTGTGAAGAGAATGAAGGGATATAGAAGAACGTCACATAAAGAAGACAATGTGGCGAAACATGAGTATTATGTGCTCTACAGGATGATTACAGTGCAATGAGTCAGATGTATGAGCAAAAAGGTCGTCTGTATTCGTTTTTACAGATCAAATAACAAACCTTCCTTCTACAAACAATGAAAGCCTAAAAAGGAGTCTTCTTCTTAAATAAGCACTGGCCTACAGTTTAAAAGCTTCAACAGTATTAGTATTACTTGTCACACCTGTAAACGTTTGTCTCCTAAACTGTCCAGAGGTTACAAAGACTCAGCTGCAGCGTCTCACGTGTTCCAGAACGTATTCTGGGAAGTGCAAACTACACACTTGCAGTCCATCCAGTTTGCAAGGCATCCTGGGATACTCGTCCTCTTTCCATTTGTTCTCCTCTGGGTCAAATGTGAGGATAGAGTCGCTGTAATGACCGTTGTAGCAAAGTCCTCCAAGCACCATGATCTGTTTGTCCAACACTGCCACTCCGTGTCCGCTGCGTCCTATAGGCATAGAGGCCAAAATAGTCCACTCGTCGGTGTCTGGGTCGTACACTTCCGTCGAAGGGCAGCCCTGGGATTCGAAAGAGGCACGCAGTATCACACACACCCCGCCGAACACGTACAGCTTCCCATTGTGGGAGATCATCTTGTGGAAGCAACGAGCGTAGTTCATTTTTGACTTGTTCTCCCAGCAGTTGGTGAGGATAGGCGTTCGCCGCGTACGGTGATCGGACGTTCCCTCCCGTCCCGGGTCAAAAACGCATACTTGTTTTGAGGTGGAAGAGGAGGTGATGCCGCCAGTGATATACAACTTCCCGTTGAGCACGGTTCCTTCGTGACCGTACTTGTTTACAGGGTACGGGTCTACAAACTCCCACTTGTCCTCAACAATGTCATAACGCTCCGTAGAATAGAACGTCTCATCGCGAGTGCGGCCTGCAACGGCGTAAATATACTTCCCGATGACGCCGACCGCAAACTCTGATCTGGGAACGGACATGTCGGCCATGCGTAGCCAGGAGTTCTGTCTGGGATCGTAGCGGTAGACCTTAGAAGAAGCGTGGAATTCTCCATCCGGGCCTAGTTCTTCACCACCCAACAGGAAAGCGAAGTTGTTGACGATGGCCAGGCAATCGGGCCGGAGCGGCACCTGCGGGCCTTCTAGTTCCCACCACACTTTGGGCCGGTGGAGGAGGAGGATCTTGCTGTTGACCATGCTGTGGCCAATCATTCCACGGAATACAGCAGTCTGGGGTCTCACGGATCTGATGCGGTTGGACTTGGTTTCCGCCAGCGGTTGTTCGTTCACCTGATGAAAGTAGCTGAGTGCCTGGTCTACTTCCAATCTCAGTTGGCGGGAATAACGGTAGAACTCTGATGTCTTCACCTGTGCAAGGAGAAAGAAACAGATAAAGGTCAATGACATGCCACTTTATAAACACACTACTGTTCAAATGTTTGTGGTTGGTAAGATGTTTTTGAAAGAAGTATCTTATGCTCACAAAAACTGCATTTGATTGGTCAAAAATGCAGTAGAAACTAGGGATGCAACAATACAGTTAGTCCACGGTTCAATACGTACCTCGGTTTTTAACCACGGTTTTAGGTTCAACAAATTAACAATAAACACCTGTAAACCTCTATACACTGGAAAAAGCGTGGATTTTTATATGTGTGCTTAACATTTCTTTTGAGAGAGGTATTATTTTTCAGATTTTTACACAAAAAAAGGATGGATTGGCCATTATTGAGCGTAATAAACACATGTAATGTGCGTTTCATTCATACTGGACATCAGAGGGTGCCCTTGCGCAGAAAATCCACATATGCATCATAGAAGTAACCATAGATATGTACTGTATATATACAGTGCCTTTCTAAAGTATTCATACCCCTTCATTTTTTTTCACATTTTGTTATGTTGCTGCCTTATGTTAAACTGTTTTAAATTACTTTTTTCCCCACATCAATCTACTCTCCATACACCATACTGACAAAGCAAAAACAGAATTGTCA
Source organism: Onychostoma macrolepis (assembly GCF_012432095.1). Taxonomy (NCBI): domain Eukaryota; kingdom Metazoa; phylum Chordata; class Actinopteri; order Cypriniformes; family Cyprinidae; genus Onychostoma; species Onychostoma macrolepis. The sequence continues at coordinate 14,267,979 of NC_081178.1, read as the reverse complement.
CAACTTCGTAAATTTTATAATTTTTTAAAACTGAAATAAGTACATTGCATAAGTATTCATACCCTGAACTAAATATTTAAGTCTTTTTTTTTTTTTGTTTAATGCGACAAGCTTTGCACATCATCCTTTGGTAATTATCTGCCATTCTTCTCCTCATCTGTTCACCTCTCAAGCTCTGTCAGGTTGGATGGGGGCAGACGCACATTTTCAGATTTCTCCAGAAATATTTGATTGGGTTCAAGGCCAGGCTGTGGCCGCGCCACTCAAGGACATTCACAGAGTTGTCTTTAAGCCACTCTTGCTGTGTGTTTAGGGTCATTGTCCTGTTGGAAGGTGAGCCTTCTGTGCAGTCTGAGGTTCTGAATGCTCTGAACTAGGTTTTCATAAAGGCCATCTCAATATTTTGGTGCACTGAGCTTTTCTTCTACTCTGACAGGTCCCTCAGTCCCTGCCTCTGAAAAACAGCCCCACAGCATGAGGCTGCTACCAGCACACTTTACTTTTGGGATGGTACTGTGAGGGTCCTTTGGTTGCTTTTTTGTAAATTCCAAGTGTGTTTTCATGTGTTTTAACTGAGGAGAGGATTGAGTTTGGCCACACCGCCATAAAGCCCAGATCAGTAGAGTGTTACAGTGATGTTGGTCCTTGTGTAGGTTTCCCCTGTCTCCACATATGATTATAGAGCTCAACTAGAGTGACCATCAGGTTCTTGGTCCCCAGTCTAACCAAAGCCCTTCTCCATCAGTTGCTCAGTTGCTCAGTTTGGCCAGGAGTCCAGCTCTAGGAAGAGTCCTGGTTGTTTCAAACTTCTTCCATTAAGAGTAACAGAGACTACATGCTTCTGTGAAACTTCAATGAAGCTGAATTTTTTTCTGAACTTTTCCTCAGATCTATGGCTTGACGCAAACCTGTTTCTGAGCTCTACAGGCAGTTCTTTGGACTTCAGGGCTTGGTTTTTGCTCTGATATGCATTATCAGCTGTTAGACCTTTTATTAAGATGTGTGTGCCTTTCCAAATCATACCCATTCAATTGAATTTGCCACAGGTTAACTTCACTTGAAGTGAAGTAACATCTACAAGCAATATGAATGCTCCTGAGCTAAATTTCAACTGTCCCAGATAAGGGTATGAATACTTATGCAATGGAATCATTTTAGTTTTTTATTTTCAATAAATTTGCAAAGATGTTAAAAACCTGTTTTTTGCTTTACAATCATGGTGTATGGAGTGTAGACTGATGTGGAGAAAAAAGTAATTTAAAGCAGTTTAACATAAGGCAGCAACAAAACGTAAAAAAAAAAAAAAAAAAAAATTGAAGGGGTATGAATACTTTGCAAGGCACTGTACAAAGACTATAGAAATACAAAGACAGTTCACTCCTATACTTATGAATGGGAGAAAGTGCAACGCGCAATAAGGCGGGATAGTCCCGCCTTCTAAATGAAAGAGCCAATTGTTGATTGGTAAAGTCAGTGCGTCACTGCAGCGCCCATTAGAAGCCGAGTGAACAGACTTTCCTTAAAAGGGACTTTGATAAATATATATCTATGGAAGTAACACTGATGATGTTCCAGGAAATCCCTAATATGGATAAAGGCATTGCTATTGCTGTAACTGAATAAAAAGATATAATGTTAAACGTTTTAAATTATGACATGTAAGGACAATAAACACTGTGCTGCGCCAATATATGGTTTATCTTATGGAATGCCAATCCTGCCATAATTATAAATAAATGAAGAAATGAACAAAGAAATGTAAAAATATATATATATATATATATATATATATATATATATATATATATATATATATATATATATATATATATATATATAAATAAATATACAAAGAAAAGTAAAAAAGCACTTTTTTTTCCCACTTTTTTTTTATACATTTATTTATTTCCACTTATTTATTGCACATTTATGTATTTATTTACATATTTATTTATTTTTTGTCCGTAGGGTAATGAGGAGGGCGTGTTTTACCTCAGGAATAGCAATCGAGCCAGAGTAGTCGATGGGTAAGCTTTGAGGCCACAGTGACACCTTGTGGTGCCCACAAGTACAAGAAGTGTAGCCTACATGATGCACCTGTTGATAGTGTGGGATGAATGACTTAGATGGGCGATATGGCCAAAATCTTATATCAAGGTTATTATTTCAGTTTCAAGTGGGGGGGGGTTGTTTCAGCTGGGAAGCGTGCAATCTGTGATCGCGTGCATTTTCTGAAGCTCGCAAAAGCGTGCAATCGCTCTCTTATGCTCGCTGTTTTTTTAGGTTTCACTTTCAACGCATTACTGTAGAAGATTTGTCGCCTCGCGCCACTTCCTGTGTGGACAGTCACCGCATCAACTGATTATAATGGGTTCTCTTGGTGTAGACACGGCTTTAGATACGGATTATTCACACGTCTTAGGCTAGAAATATCCAGAATTAGGTCAAACAAAAGGTGTCCATGGGAACGGAGCTAGTGAGACACACACACCATGCATTGAACATACAAGCATCATGCTCATCCAAACAGCGCCTGTCGTATGCCCTCAGCTTTTGGAGCTAACTGTATTTTTTTTTATGTAACCAAAAACAACATTGACAGCATCAGAAACAAACCCGTAAACTGATGTCCAGGGCATTTAAAAAAAAATGAATTAAATGTATGCTTTCATGAATATGGAATGCCACGCTCTTAATTCCAATCGATAAATTCAGTTAAAATAATAAAGGGCTGTTACTAGTAAAAATCCAATCAGTGTCAACAAAAGCCATCAGAGACATCATTACTGAATGCATTTACACTGCAATTAGCCTACAAATGCATACAATGTTATGAAATTAACGTTTTAAATTTTGAAGGCAGAAATGTGTCAACATGTCAATCAATTAAATGATACGTTTAATATGAAACTAAAACAGACACTAGGTGGCGCCAAGTCACTGTCTTAAGGAGTGAGTTCAATCTGGATTCCTTCAAATAGGTTATGCTGATAACGAAAACACCACTAATTGTTGCCGCGGTGCAGCTGTGGATTGTTTCTGTGATAATTATATGTAGGCCTAATGTGTTATATAAAAAATATAATTTTCATGACAAAATTATCAAAAAGATTGCAGGTAGGAGACATAATCGAGGGAGCACGACTTCTTATGTTGAGAGAACTACATTTATTTCTAGTGGCAATTAATGCACGAACCTGCGTGACCATAGCAACTTATTTTTAATTATGGCAGGATTGGCATTCCATATTATCTACGTTCTTCAAGCCATCTTGGGTATTTTCTAGTGGTGGGCCGTTATCGGCGTTAACGTGCTGCGTTAACGCGAGACTCTTATCGGGCGATAAAAAAAATATCGCCGTTAATCTATTCTCAAAGTTGGGTTGGGAGCTGGGTCTATACTACGCAAGCTATGATGACTTTGACCTGATATTTTAGCGCGGATGTATACCTAGCAGAATTGCACTGTAGGGGGCGGAACGAGTCTTCGAACCTGTGTGTATGCGTGCTAAAATGGATGCAGCTATGAAGCAGCCGGGTTTGCTTCAGGGAAAATGTATTTTTAAGAAGCTTCCCAATGGAAATCGGCAAGTCATTTCTGTCTCTACGTTACATGGTCACGCTCTCTGTATCGCGCACAGCGGAGTTCCGCCCGGTTCGCACACACACACACACGTGGCGCACACACAAGTAAGCACACTCCCACTCCTATTTGTAAATATTAAGCCGCAAAACGTCTATTTAAATATGACTTCTGCGTGTCTCTGTGTTAATGTATGGCGCAAGACGCGCGGGTTTGTTTACTCATGCAGAAGCCCGCGCGACGCTTGCGGTGATATTAACGTCTGTCGTCTCACTAAATGAGGACATAAATACATGAACAACATCTCCAGAACTGCTCTGAGAGTCACTTCATGAGCATTCGAGCGTTTCATTTGAGAAAAACTATCCTCATGGCAACCCGTCAAAATAAAAGTTTGGTTTCACTTGAAGACATTGGGCAGAACGTAATAGGCTACTACTACTAAAACTATTAAAACCTTATCTTTAAGGAATAATCATACAATGTCTTCAATGTTATTATCAATATTAAATTCTTGATGACTGCTAGTTGTTTACTACTAGTAGTGAATTTATTCTGATCTACTTGGCAGAATTCAAATGAGCCATTTTAATCTAGATTAAAAAAATTAATCTATGCCCACCACTAGTATTTTCATAATCAGAGGTGGGTAGTAACGAGTTACATTTACTTGAGTAATATTTTTGGGTAACTAACACTTTTAGAGTATATTTAAAGATGGGTACTTTTACTCTTACTCAAGTAAATTTTTAGTGAAAAAAACGGTACTTTTACTTCATTACTATGGGCGACGCTCCTCTCGTTACTTTATCTTAATGCAATACAAGTCAAAAATGCTTCAATTTATTCCAAACGCACCATCTACTTTTCTCTGGTCAATGAGCGATGCCCGTTTACGAACGATTCATTCTTTTGAGTCAATTCTGTTCAAAGGCTTGATCAAACCAGTTGGCAAACCAGTGAATTGGTTCGCAAATCAGTTTGAATGATTAGTTCAGTTCCCTGCCGCACGCGCCGAGTCTTCTGAAGCGGTTCTCACTCAGAGTTGTAACATCAAGACCGTTGAAGACGTGGCTTTGTATCTACAGTCAATTGAAAGCAAATCTGCAAAGGCTATTGTTTGCTAGCTATGAAGATCTTTATTAGATGAACACCGCGTGTGCTGTCTACGGTTCCACAGGTATAGATAGGCTACATTCGATTACAGTACACGATACCACTACGACATTACCAGTTTGTTATACATGTACTTTATACATTAAATACAATGTATAATTTATACATTAAATAAGCTGTCACGGAGAGTATGAAATGAACACCAGCCAAACCCGCGTTAGCTCTGCGCAGCGGCGCACGACCTTTCCAGGAGGAATACCTATTTTCACAATATACATTTGTTTACATTTTGCGAAACAGACGGAAGAAGATCCGTCAATGTGCATTTGTTTCGTTATGTTCAGATGTTCGGTAGCGGTCATGTGAGGAGTTTTCACTCTTCTCCGTGTCAGAGGTTATATATAGGCTACATATATAATACACAATTAATTAATATACTTTAAAATATAATTTAATTCAGTGATGCAAATCAGAATTTTCACCTGCTGTTAATTCAGTTTTCAGAGTCATATGATCCTTCAGAAATCATTCTAATATATTGATTTATTACCAGTGTTGGAAACAGTTGCTTAATATTTTTTGGAACCTGTGACATTTTGTTCAGGATTCTTTGATGAATAGAAACTTAAAAAGAACAGCATTGATAATAAATCAACATATTGGAATGATTTCTGAAGGATTATGTGACACTGAAGACTGGTGTAAAGGCTGATGAAAATTCTGATGTACATCACTGAAATAAATTACATTAAAAAAACCTTGAAAAAGGGCCGTCAACGCCTTCATGTGACAAAAAAAGAAAATACTTTTCACCTTGAAAAAGATCATTGAAAACATTTTGTAAGAAGAATAGTTTTTACTTTAGTGGTTAACCCACTATTTTCTTGATAATAGTATAAATGTTTTCAGAAAACCACATGTAATCAACATGAATGCAAAGACTTGGCACACGTTTAAAACCAGATTTCTCTTGTTCTGTTGTGTACTCTCTTGTCTGTCATGACACATCATGAACAAGGAAACACTTTTACCTTCTCAAAGATATTGGCAGGAGTCATGAGGCAAAAGCGCAGGTTCTGCACGACCGCATCCGTATGTCTCCAGCGCCGCCGGTCATGTCTCAGCCAGGCCTGCACCGCCTCGTACAGCTCAATTTCCGGAAATCGACTCAGCTGGTCACTATCCAGATATGCCATCAACTTCTCCAAACTCAGATAAGATAGGAAGTCCGGTCGCGCCATCAAGGGCACAAAGTTCTCCAGCAGAAATGCATCAAGCTGCTCCTGCACGCCTTCCACGCCGACGCTGAAATCTTCCAGCAAGCGCATGACCTCAGCACAGTTCTCCAAGCAGATCTTGGCCAGCAGGAAGGAGCAGCAGAACTCTACAGCCTCTGTGAGTTGCACGTACATAGCAGCCTGCAGGATCTCCTGCACCGTGAGCATGCTCAACTCCAAAGAACCGTAGTACATGAAGCGAAGGACGTGACCAAACCCGGCTGCCGTCAACCCCTTCATGTGAATCTTATCCTGGTCACGTTCCCGCATATCGGCCGTGAACATGACCCGGAAATAGTCGCTTTGCGTTGCTAACAGAGCCTTGTGCGCCTGGAAGTGGTGCTCCTCGATGAGCAGTGTGACATCGAGCAGCAGTCGCTCCTCATACAAGGCTCTGAAGCCCGACGACACGCTGCCGTCATGCACTTGGGAAAGGTACACCTCCACATCCCCCGCCATTAGGCACCTGCAGAGACACAAACGCTCTTATAAATGACATGTCAAGACGAGTCGATATGTTCCAATTCAGCTGGTCATCTCTGCAAGGTTGGGAAGACCATAACTGTGATGGAGGGACAGACATTTTACAGCTTTCTCTCAGGTATTTGATAGAAATAAGACTTATTTGTCTTGTCTCAGAGTTTGAAATCAATCAACAGGATAAGAAAAGCCTCTTAAAGGGACAGTTCACCCAAAAATTAACAAAATTTGTCCACAATATGAAAATTAGTGGGGTCCACATTAATGTAATTTGATAGACAAAAACTAGTAAGCCATAAAAGTTTGGAATGACGGGAAAATTAGCTCAACACCATTTAAAAGTTTGGGTTCAGTTTGAATTTTTTTATTAATATTTTTATTCTGTATTATGCAGTTCTTTTGAAATTTCAATTTACCATAAAATCCTGAAAAATGGATCTCTGTTTCCACAAAAAATATAGGTAAAGCAGCACACCTGTTTGATAATAATAAGAAATGTTTCTTGAGCACCAAATCAGCAAATTAGAATGATTTCTGAAGGATCATGTGACACTAAAAACTACAGTAACAGCTGCTAAAAATTCAGCTTTGCAATTACAGGAATAAATTACATTTTATTTTTTTTAATTTAAATTGTAATAAAAAAAAAAATATAATATTTCACAATATTACTGTTTTTACTGTAATTTAGATCAAATAAGCTTTGGTGAGCATAAAAGATTTCTTTCAAAAACAAAAAATCATACCCACCCCAAACTTTTGAATGTAGCATCAATGATGAGAAGATTTTCATTTTGGGGTGAACAATTGCTTTAAAACAAGATAAAATTATGCATAATTACATGCTCATTGAACTTAAACAGCATCTCCTCAAGCTCTTTATCAACAAAATCGTGTGAACTATTTGTATTTTAGTGAATAATAGTTGGTGAAAAAACATGCCAGACTTTAATAAAGCCTCTGGAAGGACTTCAAGAACTTTCACACCTCAGCACTTCAGTTTCTGCTGCTGAAAGCCAAACTCTATCTCAAAGCTCCCCCACACACTCCCCCTCTACTGCACACATACACACACAGCACACTCACCTCTGATTGGCCACGGGCATGTCACAGGGGGGTGTCCGAGCCAATCAGAGGACAGTACCTCTTGTGTCCGAAGGAAATTAAATTCTGAAGATATTCACCTAAATGACAAATCGAACAAGCCCCAATCATTAAAATAATGTTAAAATTACCAACAGACTAAAATACCACAGATGCACCAACAATTCAATGTCCCACTGTGTGCAAACAGGAAACAATTACTTATAAAAGGAGGCAGAATTTGACTAAATATATCCCAGCTTGCAGATTTAAACTACACCATATGTGCAGAACAGCAGCCTCTTATTGTTTAATCATTTTTTATATAAAATTGAGATGAAATACACTGTATCCTTAGCAGGTTATGTGGCTTGTAGAAAAGTAGAGGGTGATGATTTTGTGATATTACCTTCTAGAGGCCTCCTGGCCAACTGTCGGCTTCACTGCGCTGAAGGGACGTTCACATTTCCTCTGCTTGTATTTGCCCTGCTCTAAAAAGAGATGACATCCACATGCTGGTAAACAGACAGGTATTCTTTAATTTCCGTGTTATTATTATGTAATTTCCCCATTGTTAACACAACACACATTTGAAAATGGTCTGCTAAAGAGTTAAAACAACACATATCAAATGTTACTCATTCAGAAAACACAGAACAACATCTAATATGGTGTATAAAAAAAATGTTTGGGCTTTTTTATTGCAAGGCTGAGCAAGTCCATATATGTAAGGGATGCTTTGTTGTACATAAGACAGTATAAGAGCTACATTCACAAACAGTAGACAGATCAGACAAACGAATCAAATGGAATTTCCCAAAACATTTTGCTGTCATATTTCATTTTGCAAATAAACTATGATTGTAAACTCACTACTGTTCAAAAGCATGAAGTCAGTACAATTTTATTTGAAAGAAATTAATACTTTTATTGAGAAATTAAACAAAAATATTGATCAAAAGCGACAAAAATATGTAGGCCTATATTTAAAAAAAATTGTGTCTCTATTTGACTTTCTATTCATCAAAGAATCCTGAAAAAAAAAATGTATCATGGCTTCTTCCACAAACATATATTAATCAGCACAATGGTTTTCAATATGACAATAAGAACTGTTTTTTTTTTTTTTTTTAGCAAATCTACATATTAGAATGATGTCTGAAGGATCATGTGACACTGAACACTGGAGTAATGATGCTGAAAATACATCTTTGTATGACAAGAATAAATTACATTTTAAAATATATTAAAACAGAAAACAGGCTTTTTATATTGTAATAATATTTCACAATAATACAGTTTTACTTATCAAATAAATGCAGCTTTGTATTGAGTTGTTTGAGTTTGTCCTCCTATTAAATAATAAAGGTTTAACTGTGACCATAACTGAATGACAATGTGTCTGTTTTAACCTTACATTAGACTCAACTTGGTTTTAAATCCTCTAAACTTCAATGACCTCGTGTTCAGACCCTCAGTAAACAAGACACAAAAACAACACTTGACTGATTCCAAGAAAAGCCCGTATTATGGGCTTCTTAATGACATGTTTTGATTTCGCAGTTGTTGCTATTGTTCAGTCTCTAAAATCTTTAATAACTACCCACAAGCAACTGGACATAAACACTGGCGGTGGCTTGAAACCTAATGAGCTGTCTATCTAGACAGCATTTATAGTCACTGAATCCTAACGCGAATATGATGCCTAAACATGCTGTCTATCTAGGAGCTCACTAGGTCAATATGAGAGACACTGGCAGTAATTACCGCTGACACGTCCCAACGAATGTCAACCACTACATATGTAACAATTCTGCTGTTTCGGCTACAATAAGCTAAAATGAGTGCGTTATTAAGTAGGACAACGTTGTGTGGGAAATGAAATGATTCCAGTAGGCTTTTACCTCGGCGATGCGACTCCACGCAACCCCGCTTCGACCAGGGAGCCCGAGGTCCTTCGGACATGGAGTGCTGGTGTTAGACAAAGACCAGAGAAATTAAATATGAAATCTCATTATCGACGGAGATATGCTGCCCATTGGCGTCTTTAGGTGACAATAAACCAGTGTTATTTGGACTGAATCGCTAAATGTTGTTTGTCTGTAGCCTCCACAGCGATCGTAGACGCCATATTATTGTCTGCACTGACGTCATTTCCCGAACATTTGTCGGTCGGACGGAAATGTTGGAGTTTGTGTGTCAATATTCTCTGCCTACATGTGTACAAAATGTTTTAGTTCACTGTCATAGGTGTGGAAAGAGTACATAAGTCGTGGTATATGTTATGATTTAACTTTTACTTTCCTTATGAATAGGAACATCCTGTTTCATATTATATTATATTTAGTCTCTCTCAGGGACATGCAAAGAATATTTTTCTACTTTTTCTACAGATAACCTAGTCATATAATAGCTTATTCTGTTTTTGATGTCTGCGATTCATCTACTTTTCCCTTCACTTTATTGGTACTTTACTGATCCCTCAATGGCAATTATATGTTGCAAATTGCAAAAACAGATAAACACTGTGGTGTTACACATATTACAATAAATGCAGAGAGGAAAAAATAAAAGCTATACACAAGAGGTATGTTTGCACTGTACACATTAAAGTTTCTGCATTTGTTTCAGAATGAATAGTTGACTTTGATATCTGGGTCATTTTACAGAAACGTCCACTTTTGGTATGGCAAGATATCTTAAAATTTCTTTCTTTTTCTAACATTTAAGCTTAGACCACATTATTAGACTACATTTTGACTTTATGAATACATATAAATGACAGCTTAATTAATTGATTTTTTTTTAGCTTTTTCATGCAATTGTTTCAAGACCATATGTACCATTTTTTTTGTCACTGGTGTTACCTTCTTTAGCAATGATAAAAGTTTTTATGAAATATTATTTCTCGATTTTTTTTCAGCACATGTAGTCAGAGTTACAGAAAGAGAATGAAAATGCACGAAATAAGGAGATTATGTTTTATTTATTTAATGTGACACAAAAAACAGTACAGTAACACAGTAGCACAGCACAGTAACACCAGTGACATACATAAGACCTGATATACTGATCTTCACTGGTGTTGCCCATAAGGAAGGTAACACCAGCGACAATTTTCATGAAAAATGCATTTTACAAAATGTCTGCTGCAAGATCTCAAACCACATGTTGTGAATCATGGTATACTCACTAAATTAAGTAGTTTAATCCATTTGTATATTACTTTTTTTTTTTTTTTTTTTTACAATTCCCTAACAATAAATAGGTCATACCAGTGACGTCAACTAAAAGCTTCATATGAAATCATGAGATAAATGAGAAAAGTTCTGATAACTGAAAAGAAACAGTGGACATAATATGGGCCTTTTTTCATAGATGTCTAGAAAAAAGTAAGGAGGAAGCCAAGTGATGTCATCAGCATGATTTTTATTTCAAAATAAGATATTTTTGCTAAACGGTAACACCAGTGACACAACTCCAGGGGACCACTGTTTTCATTATATATTTTATAATATTTATTCAGCATTTTGTTTTATTCTGCCATTTACATCATATATACATTATTGTATTTTATTCAAAATAAAGCACTTTCCTCTGTACATGGCTTTGGGGACGAGCAGTTTTGTGGTGCTTGGAATTCTTTATAATTAATTAAAAAACAAACAGAGGCCCATCTATGTCAGCATGGGAACATCAAAAAATATGTTTAGACTAATTACACAGTGATATGTTTCTTTATGAGGTAGGCTATAAAACGTATGATATTATTAAGTTGATTTGGATAGTCAGATAGATAGATAGATAGATAGATAGATAGATAGATAGATAGATAGATAGATAGATAGATAGTGATTTAAAACTACAAAACGTGTGACGTCATAACCATAAGACGGACCCTGGTTTTATTCGCGTCGATCCAACGTGTGTTCAAGTTTGTAGACGTTAATCATATATTAGGTAAATTACGCTGCTGGTGATGTTGGTATTTTAAGTTTGTTTATGTTAATTATAATCTAGGATTGATTTTCTCTCCGTCTTGGGGTTTACTGGGTTTTCTAGAAACTGATTGCATCATCCCATGCCTTCAGGACGCCTTCAGATAAATTAATTTATAATTATCTATTTTATTTTATGGTTTTATGCCGTGTAGTAGTGAAACATCGAACACTATCTATATGTATATATCAAGCACTTCAAAATAATTTAACGGGATATGCTTTAATGCCACACATGTATTTGTAAAAAACGGTCAGGCGTTTGCTTGGTCAAACTTCCATTCCTTTTCTATCAAGATGGCGGGCGACGAGTCTGGAACAACGTTGGGTCAGCCTCATCTTTCTAAACAAGACCTTAGTACATTAGTAAGTCTTCATCTTTTGTTCGTATTTGTAGTATAACATGTTCTAAAAGTACTAGCTGTATCGATAGGTCGAGTTAAGTGGTTTTGTACTCTGTGATGATAGCAGGCGTGCTTGTTAGCTGTACCGGTGAAAGCTCACCACATGATTCATTCGGCGATGGAGAAGGACCCCGTGTTGAAATTATGAGAAAATGTTGTGAAACCCAAATGTCATTGTGTTTAATATAGTTCCAGTCATGTGCTTCTTTGTTTAGGTACTAATCTTGCATACTTCTATTCAAATTAATTCTGACGTCTGACGTCCGACGTCCAATGTTAATGTTCCCTTATGGCAAGCCGTTTCTTTGCAGTTAACTCGTATTTTTTTTTTGTTACTGTGACTTATTTATGAATTACTTGAAATTAAGTGAACAATTATTGCAAGCTACACTCTGAATCAAAAGCTAGCAATAGCAATTATTTGATTCAATTTAAGCTTGCAACAGCAAAGTGCAGCTTCCCTCTTTTTAGTGGGAAAACTTGTTTTTCTCTAAGAGGGGCTGTTACAAGTTTTGAAGAATGAAGTATTTATTTCTAGTAGTTGTCGCTCATGAACGGATTGGTTTATATGTTTTGATGCTTGTCAGTACTGATGTTTTTGACGTTGATATCTTTTTCTTAAAGTTACACATGAAACAGCTTGTCATACTTCCTTTTCTTGATGATTAGCATTAACAAATCTGTAATGCCTTATAGGATGTGAGTAAACTAACTCCTCTGTCCCAAGAGATCATCAGCAGACAAGCCACAATAAACATAGGTGAGATTTCTTTTTACTGTTTTGTGCTGCTTTGCATGCAAACAAATGTCACGTGAAATTAATAATACCTATCTATTTGTCTCTAGGAACTATTGGTCATGTAGCCCACGGAAAATCAACTGTGGTGAAAGCGATCTCTGGAGTTCACACTGTCAGATTCAAAAATGAGCTGGAGAGAAACATTACAATCAAGTTGGGATATGCTAATGCTAAGGTAATTGCGTTGTTCACGAATCTCTCTAAAATAATTATTGCAAGCTACACTCTGAGTCAGAAGCTAGCAATAGCAATTATTTGATTCAATTTAAGCTTGCAACAGCAAATTACAGCTTCCCTTTTTAGGAAAAAAAAAATTTTTTTCCCTCTAAGTGAGGCTGTTACAAGTTATTTCTTTTGAATAAATGTGAAGTATTTATTTCTGACGGATTGATTGATTGATTAATGTTTGTGTCTTTTGCTTAAAGTTCATATGTTTTGTATTGAATCCCTTATTTAGGTGTATAAATTGGATGATCCAAGTTGTCCACGGCCGGAGTGTTACAGGTCATGTGGCAGCAGCACACCTGATGAGTTCCCCACAGACATTTCTGGCACCAAAGGCAACTTCAAATTAGTCCGGTATGTTGGTTGTATACATTTACATTGAAACTTTACAAAATAATCATCTGGCATACATGGCTTTGGTGTTTGTTTGTTTTACATTAGTATAAATGTATATTAAACCTAAAAATGAATGATGTATATGCAGTTAATCATGTGAACTGGCAAATGGATTTGCAACAGTCGCTTTGTCACATCCAGTTTAGATGGCTTTTAGCTGATGCGATGCAAAGCAACAATGGTTTTGTCTGGTGTAGACACGGTGTGTGTGTTGCTCTTGAAGGGGGGTGGCAAGTTCACAATAGCAGCTTGTGATGCCATCCGCTGAAGAGATGTTTTTCTAGTATGGCAAGGTTCTTCTACGTCAAATGGTACCAAGTCTGAAGAAGAAAGATTCAGAGGAATTGGCATTCGGTGCCACTTTATAAAAGGCACTTTTGCCACTGCTTTATTTTTTCCTGTGCCCCACTTTGAGAACCACTGGTCTAATCAATGTGTTATTTCCATATATGCAATCTCCATATTCAGTTTTTGTGATCCAAGCGTTGGTTTCCCCACACATCCTGATTCTTTTTGTCTTTTTAGACATGTCTCATTTGTGGATTGCCCGGGTCACGACATCTTGATGGCCACCATGTTAAACGGTGCTGCTGTCATGGATGCTGCGCTGCTCCTAATCGGTGAGTGTTTACCTTGCAACCTGTTGTGGTTTTTGACTTGCAAATAATGAACACAGCTGTTATCATGTTGTATGAGTGGCTAATGACCTTCTTTACTCTTTCAGCTGGCAATGAATCATGCCCTCAGCCACAGACGTCAGAGCATTTGGCTGCCATTGAGATCATGAAGCTCAAGCACATACTGATTCTGCAGAATAAAATCGACTTGGTGAAAGAGAGTCAGGCCAAAGAGCAGTATGAACAGATCCTGGCTTTTGTGCAGGGTAAGAGATTTAGCTTTCGTGCTATTCTGAATTGTCATGGATTTGCTGGTAGTTGAACAGGAGACCATAACAGTATCATTGCCGATTATGAATTTGGGAGAAGTGTACATGCTACTGTTCAAATGTTTGTTGGTTTTTGTTAGTTATTTTTATACATGAACTGCCTTTGTTTTTTTATTTTGTACGGTTCTCTGAGGTCCACTTACAATGTTATCAAGATGTTTACATAAAAAAACCCCCAACATAATTAAGATGTATTAGGCGGCTATAGGATTGTAGACTCGGAAGTAAACGCTCACTGGTATGATTGGCTAACAGTTGTGTATGTTTGACAGCCTACAGTTTAAAAATGCATAAATACTCAGTAAATACTCAACAATGAATTGTGCCTTGTTTGTAAACGAATCCAGGGTAAAATGAAGTGAACAAAGGACAGAGTTTTTACTGATGTGGTTCATCAAATAAAGTGTATAGTTTGGTTTCTGTGTAGACCTACGTTTGCCTCCCTTGCTATTTACACTATGTGTGCGAATCAGTGGGCGGGGCTAAACAGGCAGCGCTGTAGAAGCAGTAGTGTTGTCAAAAGTACTGACCGCGTTATCCTGAAATTTTAAAAACATCCATTTCCAGCTAACGTTTGAGCGCTGTTGAGTGGATTCTTGAACAGATCTGATTGGCCAATGTGTTCACACGCTCAACAGATATGACTGTGATTGGCTTCAGTGATCATTGCTTCACGCTCTTCACCGAGCGCGGCTCACACAGAAGCACACGGGGAGCATTTGAAAGCCGATGATCATTGTAGCCAATCACAGTCATAGGCTATCTATTGAGCACGTGAACACTATGGCCAATCAGCGCTGTTTAAGAATCCGTTCATAAGGGCTCAAATGTTACCGGAATATGTACTTTTATTTTTAAATTTCAGTACCGAATGGTATCACAGCCGGTACTTTTGACAACACTAAGAAGCAGCCGTTGATCTTCTTCTGAAGATGCAGAGTTTTGGCAGACTGGCTTCAATATAATCTGTTTTTAGACTAACGAGAGTTTTGAGTTCTGAAACTTACAGCATGTCAGGATCTCTTAAATATCAAAAGATCATGGGGATTTTGATTTCTCAGTTCATGACCCCTTTGGTGATCAAGAAACATTTCTTCTCATTATTGTCAATGTTAAAAATTGCATTTATTTGAAATAGAAATTTACTGTAACATTCTGAAAGACTTTACTGTTGCATTTGATCTAATTCTAAATGCGTCTGGCAAAGTTTTTCTTGCCAAAGACTTCTTTGCCTGAAATTGAAACTGGAAACAGATAGTTCATCCAAAATCCAAAATTGGTCCTCATTTACTCACTCTCATATCGTTTGACTTGTGTGACTTTGCTTTTTCTGTTGAACACAAGTTTTAAATTTTTGTTTTTGAAAATTCTGGATCTTTTTTTCTTTCATATAATCAAAGTAAGTCGGTCTGTCAGGACCTCCGACATACAAATCCAACAAAAACTCCAAAATACTGTCAATTCAAATCTATTACATGAGGATGAGTAGATGATGACACAATGGTAATTTTGAGCGAACTATCCAATAACATGGACATTCTGTTACTCTTTTATGTGTCCTCTAAATGCCCTGGATGAGTATAGACTGATTTAAAAACTGTCACATTATAATAAGATTTTTCCTTTGATTTATTTTCCTATAGGCACAGTAGCAGAGGGAGCTCCAATCATCCCGATCTCAGCCCAGCTCAAGTACAACATTGAGGTTGTCTGCGAGTACATTGTAAATAAGATCCCTGTGCCTGTCCGCGACTTCACCTCTGAGCCTCGCCTTATTGGTAAGAGACCCTCAATATTACTAAAGAGGACTCGCTGTGCTCTGTGGCAAAGTTTAGATGAGCGACTGTTCTTATTTCCCCCAACAGTAATCAGGTCATTTGATGTCAATAAGCCTGGCTGTGAAGTAGATGATCTGAAAGGTGGTGTAGCTGGAGGAAGTATCCTCAAAGGAGTCCTGAAGGTAACTTTGGAATTGTTTGATCCAATTTATGCCAAGTATTTTTCCACCGTCCCACAATTCCTAAAGCACTTTCATTGTAAGACTATCAGGCTTCTGCTTTGCTGTTGCTATTTCTGTTCCTCTTTTCATGCTGTTCTTCTCTGTTTATTTTGGTTCAAGGTTGGACAGGAGATTGAGGTCAGACCAGGTATTGTTTCTAAGGACCATGAAGGGAAACTAATGTGCAAACCTATCTTCTCCAAAATTGTCTCCCTGTTTGCTGAACATAATGACCTCCAGTATGCTGCTCCTGGTGGCCTTATTGGTATGCAGACTTAAACATTACTGCAGTCTTCTAATTGTGTGTGTTATTGTTACATTATTTAATGTTTGTTACGCACATTGTCTTTTGCAGGTGTTGGCACCAAGATTGACCCCACACTGTGCAGAGCAGATCGTATGGTGGGCCAGGTCCTCGGTGCTGTGGGGGCTCTTCCTGAGATCTTCACAGAGCTTGAGATCTCCTACTTCCTTTTAAGAAGGCTGCTTGGTGTGCGCACTGAGGGTGACAAGAAGGCAGCCAAGGTAAAGATTTTATTGTTGTATTATCAAAACAAATGTTAACTTTGTTTTTCAACATCCTTATGAATGAGATGAGAATTTAGTTTTGTTTCATGTAGTCCACTCTTAATGCTTAAGCTTCATAATGGTGTTATTTCAAGCTTAATTCTAGCACAACAGACATAATATGCATATTGTTGCTAAAGATTTGGGTCTGTAAGATTTCGTTTGTTTGTTTTTGAAAGAAATATCACAGAGGCTGCATTTATTTGATCAAAAACACAGTTAATAAACATTAATATTGTGAAATATTATTACAGTTTTAAATAGTATGTTCAAACATATTATTTTCTATTTGGATATATTCTAAAAAATGTAATTTATTCCTGTGATGGCAAAGCTGAGTTTTCAACAGTCATTACTACAGTTTTATTTATTTTTTTGGGTCAAAGTTGAAAATGTTAATTAATGTTTTTGGTGGAAACCATTACACTGTTCTAACCAGACGTGACAAGATTTAATGGTTTTTGTCCTAACCAACTGTTAGGTTATATGCTTCAAGCGACAAGGGATTCTGTTTTAGATGCTGTTTCTATTTGTGACGCCGCAGCTGGTACGAGAACATACAAACTATGACACAAATCTCAGATACTGATTATGCGCTTTATTTAATGTTAAATGGGTTTAATGTGAGTTCGATCATTTTGCGTGACACTGATAGCCTTGCTGAAAGCCACAGAGACAGATAGTTTACCATTCAGACCTTGAAAATAAAATAATGTTTAAACTATGAAATCAGTGAGCCAATGTGTATCTTATGACAGAAAATGGTTTCAGTTACTCAGTATATACTTTTAATAGTTATAAAGGGTTTAATTTTTAATTTAATTAATTGGGTTATCTATTTTGCGGCAAGTGCAGTTCGAAGAGAGCTGCTAATTGGCTGATATACCTGATTTGCTGTGATATTTGATTAACTTTGTCACATCTGATACGGACAAATTGCTTGTTGCTGAAATCTTACATTCCATCTGGTTAGGACACAGTCATATACATTTGTACATTTTCAGCATTGATTCTGATTCTTTTGATAATTTTGTTTTACTTAAACCAAATATGACTGACCCAAAACTTTTGAATTGTTGTATGTAATGTTTATAATTAGTTTCTTTTATATTAATAATAGTGCTGTCAAATCGATTAATCGCAATAAATTGGATCCAAAATAAAGGTTTTGTTTACATATTATATGTGTGTTTGTACTATGCATGTTAATACATATACATATATATATATATATACACACACACACACACGTGTATATATTTAGAAATGAATACACGCGCATATGTGACCCTGGACCAAAAAAACAGTCATAAGTCGCTGGGGTATATTTGTAGCGATACCTAACAATACACTGTATGGGTCAAAATTACCAATTTTTCTTTTATGCCAAAAATCATTAGGATATTAAGTAAAGATCATGTTCCATGAAGATATTTTGTAAATTTTCAACTGTAAATATATCAAAACTTCATTTTGATTAGTAATATGCATTAAGAACTTCATTTGGACAACTTTAAATGCGATTTTCTCAATATTGTTTTTTTTTGTTTGTTTTTTTTAATACTTGGCCAAATATTACAAAAATTTCAGAAGATGTATAAATCTCCATTTCAAAAAATTTACCCTTATGACTGGTTTTGTGGTCCAGGGTCACACAGTACATAAACGCAGACTTTTATTTTGAATATGATTAATCGCAATTAATTGATTTGACAGCACTAATTAATAAGGATTCTGATTTCACTGTACTTTTGCTCTATTTTGAATGCTATTACAGTTTTTGATTTTCATACTTATTTGGCCAACAGGTTCAGAAGCTGTCGAAGAATGAGGTGCTGATGGTAAACATTGGCTCGCTGTCTACAGGAGGCCGTGTGAGTGCAGTGAAAGCTGATTTGGCCAAGATTGTGCTCACTAACCCTGTGTGCACAGAGGTGGGGGAGAAGATCGCCTTGAGTCGCAGAGTGGAGAAACATTGGCGGTGAGCACATTTTTATTCAGCGGAATAACGTGCATCAATGAATCATGCACAGTTAGATCAGAAACTTGTTTTATGATTTATATTTTCCACTTTTCATGAATGCAGTTTGTACAGTCATTGACTTGTTTCTCTTCTCTAGTTTGATCGGATGGGGTCAGATCAGGAGAGGGGTGACCATCACACCCACAGTCGACGATGATTGAGGAGTGACCACATTCTTTCAATGGCTCGCACTGTCTCTCTGCCGGACATAATTATTAAATCATTTTCACACACACACACACTCGTGCACAGGCCAGCGCGTTTCGTCATCGGCGCAGAGTGAAGGGAAAGGCTCTTTTTGATAGGAACGCACTGGCCCTGTATTTTAAGATGTTCACTATCCTCTGTGGAAGGATTGGTGTCATTTATATGAGAAATGCAATGAAAACAATATTCCTTGGCTTGACAAAGATATAGTCAACATCTTTCAGTGATGACTAATAAAAACCTTTTGGATCAAACTATTTGTGTGCTCTGTTTTCTGAAAATGGTGCTTCATTTCAACCACTACAATTACTATTAAAACCTTATTCTCAAGAATAAGAGCAATGTAGTATGGCATGTAGTACTTATTGCAGTATGACATGCAGGGTTATTAATAGCACCCAAAGCCATTTGAAAGTGTGGGGTGAGTCAATAAGTAATGATTATTTATAAGTGGGGGTACACAACAGATTGATGGTTCCTACACCTTTGATTAAACTTAAATATCCTGAACAAATATTGTATATTAAAAGCACGTTAAAGGGAATCTATAAGCATGTAGTAGCAGGATTTTGAGGCTTTTGAATGAGCAGCAGTTGTGTCTTAAACGTTTGGCAGCATTATACCTTAATAACCTCAGTTATAGTATTTAATGGTGTTAGGAGATTAAACTCGATCTGATTATCTCTAGCCTACCACATCGTTTAGCTAAATCTGAGTATTAATATTATCATTACGTATTTCTTATATACTCTCGTATTATTATTTTTTTGTATTGTTTATGTATATTTGATTGTTTTTAATGTATGTTAATAGTTAGTGTTCATAAAAGCTAATGTTACATCAAACTGACATTTGTTCAAGCGTCCTTATAAAAAGAAAAGATTCTGTCAGTAACCGTACACGCACTAAACAGTGTAAATGTGCTACGCAGCAAATATTTTCAACCCAAAACAACTTTCCTAATAAGCCTTTATGGTCATTTAAACCATTTTATATGCCATAAATCCATAACTGGCTAATATCCCGAGCTCGCTAATCATGGCGCATCATACGCCACCACAAAATAAAGCCCACAAATACTCCCTCACAAGCGCTAAACAAAAGCAAACTCCTTCGTTTGGTTTTAGTCAATACGGCCTAGTTTTAAAATCGCCAGCGCGCAGAGAAAACGCAGTTTGCCGGCCTGCCAAAAGAGCCGGACTGCGGCCACCTGTCTGAGACTCCTTCCGCATTTTCCTGCGGCTCCGAGGCAGTGACGTGCGCCTCTGAAGGCGGTGTAATCTCCGGCGGAGCTGGAGGCTGCAGCGCCGCGGAGCGCATCAGACTCGGCCCCTCCCCTCCGCGCTCCGCGGCGGCCCGCCCTGCTCACACAAGAGCCCCGTCTGCTCTCTGCCCGAGTCTGGGGGTGGGAGAAGGAAACCCGTACGGCCTTGGAAACGAAACAAAAAAAAAACACAAAAGGTAGGCCGCTGTGTTTAACAGAATATGAACGTTAATATTTGTTAGATTAGCGTCTGATGCGATATTTTGGAGTGTGAGTGAAATACGTGTTTATCTGTTTGAGAGATTAACGTCGTTGTAATGGCGCGTAGGCCTTTGTTAGCACCGAGCCGCGGCCTTCAGAGGCCTACAGTAGGCCGCGGAGACGACGCTCTCAAGACCCGCTTGACTGATTCAAAAGCAACTACACATTGACCTAATGTTCAAATGCATTACGCAAACTATAACTGTGTTGCAGGTCATATTGAGTGTAATTGTGCGGACACTTAAGTGTTTATTTATGAGTTTTGAGGAATTATTTTAATTTATTCAAAATGGCGATGATCGCGAAAGGGGGCGTGTCTTGTTATTTATAACAGTGGGCGGGGCGTTGTGCTACGCCCTTCACTGTCACAGAAGCGTCAACACTGCATTACAGTATCAGATTATGGGATTCGTGTTTAGCCTGTTTGCCTTACAGCTGCTGTACTAAAAGTATAATAAGGTCATTCCTATTGTGTAGTTATTTTTTTTTTACCTCAGTAGCTTGGAAAATAAATCTGCTTGTGTTGTAATTTAAAGTATTTCTACCTAAGGGTGTACTAGACTTTCAGAAATATCCACTGGTCATGATCAGGTACTTGGATGTATTAATAATTTGATTATTTAAAAAAAATACATTTAAATATGATTTAATGAATTCCATTATGAAGAATTTATTGCAATATAAAATTACATTTTATAATTATTTTCATGTTATGGGCTATAACTGATATAAACGTTGACCATTATTAACATTCTACACAGTTTGTCAAAATAAAATAAAACTAGTGCTGTCAAACGATTAATCACGATTAATCGCATACAAAATAAAAGTTTTTGTTTTCATAATATATGTTTGTGTGTACTGTGTATTTATGTATATATAAATACACACACATACAGTATATGTTTATATTAATATATTATATCTAATATATAAACAGAATATTTCTCTTAAATATATACATGTGTGTGTGTGTGTGTTTATTTATATATATATATATATATATATATATATATACATAACAAACATACACAGTTCAAACACATATTATGTAAACAAAAACCTTTTTATTTTGGATGCGATTAATTGCGATTAATCAATTGACAGCACTAAATTAAACACTACTAACTAACTAAAATCAGTCATTTAAAACACTACAAGTGAATTAAGGCATTACAGTATAATGATGCAAAGTATGAAGGACAGATATTCATTTTGAAATATACTAAATCTTACATTTAACCGTGTTATTAAATTTAAATAAAATTATTTATGATTCTACTCTTAAAAAAGATATATATATTTATTATTTATGCAATATATCAAGACATATATGTGATTGGGATATAAAAATGTACTGCATAATCATTGAATTACTTGAATAAACTGGAATAAATTGCTTTAGTGATGGGAAAGAACTAAATATTCTTACTAAATAATTAGACTTTCATGTTCGTATTGTGTTGATGGGTTTTATTTCCTTTTGCATGTTGTTCCTGTAGGTCTTATATTATGCTGATGACCGGCGGAGACAATGGATGAAGATGTAACGGCTCTCTCTCTCCATTCCCATGAGCCCAAGATCATATTCCATGAGACAGGTAAACAAACAATGACTGATGAAGCCTCCCAGATTGTTGTTTTATGAGTGTAAAGATATGCATGTGTGAATTTATGGGTTCTTCTACATGAAGAGTGCGATGGAGAAGAAGACGAGGTGGTGGTAGAACTGCAGGAGTCGGTTCTCGTTTCTGACGTGGAGGGTGAGAAGATTGTGGTGCACGGCCTTGCCCATGAGGAGCTGGTCATCCAGGAAGCTATCGAGGATGTGGTGGCGGAGTACGTGCCATGCACAGATGAAGACGAAGAGCTTGGCACCATTGCTGTGGAGACCTGTGTGATGTCTCCCGATGATGTGGCTCTGGAGGAGGAAGGACTGCAGGTTGATGTGGTGACTGACGCTCAGGTACAGGAGGATCCTGACACCTGTGGAGACTACCTCATGATCTCTTGTGAGTGGCTTCAGCCAATCAGAATAGAACATTAGTTGGAAAAGATCTGTGGATACACATGCACTGTTGTTTGGCACTTTTTTGTAAGCGAAATCCAGTTATTTTAAAGGGAATCCAAGTGATGGCAAAAGATTTCCTCACATAAATTTCACAACGGGTTCAAGTTTATCCATTGAATTTGCTGTGCTGACTAACAGAAAGCTGCTTGGTTTGGAAGTGACTTCTGTGCTTCATGCATCGCTACACTAGTGACTATAGACAATGGAATTTTTTTTTTTTAAATTTTGCTATATGACACACCTTCAGACTGTATTAAGTCTTGTTGAAAGAATTTTTTTTTCTGATTATTATTATTATTATTATTTGAGATGCAGAATATATTGGTACCATATCAGTTATTGGCCATTTATTATTATTATTATTTATTTTATTGTTTTCTTTTTTTATTAATAATAAAAATGAAATCTTATTTCATTAATATTAATTATATAACTGTGCATGCTCATTTGCTCTAGTTTTACATTTAGATTATATTTGCCATCATCTAAAACTCACTTGAAGTTAATTTAATAATTAACTTAATAATATTAATAATTAGTTTAAAAACATTGTTAAATCTAAACTTTAGCAAATTTCCAAACCATATTATAATATTGTGATGCCTAAATTCACTTTATCATGTATCACTAAAAATAATTGATTGTAGCTGTTAGTGTTTTTGGATTTAATTTGTTTGGATGAAGTAGTATAGAATTTTTACTGGTGTTAACATCAAAATAATTATCAGAATTATCAGAGTTGCAAGAAAAAAAGAGTCAGAATTGTAAGAGAAAATGTTGCAATCACCTTTTTAATTTTTTTTTATCCTGTAGCAGACTACTGTTATTGCTAAAGTTAATGATTTATTAAATACAAGTGCTTTTTATTATATTACTGTTGCTGCGGTTTAAAGCTTCCACTTTGTGTTGAACATGTGGTAAACGTAACGCATGATTTATTTGCTTTATTCTTTACACCATTTAATGATACAGTATGCAGTATGCAAGAACATGGATGTTGCTTGTTTGTCACCGTCGTTTGTCTTGATTTTATTTCAGTGGATGAGACTGGAAAGGTGGTTTCTGATGAGGATGCTAAAGTTACTATTGAGGGCACTTTAGAAGACCCGGAGGATGTGGAGAAGGATGATGAGGGTCAAGAGGTCATCAAAGTGTACATCATCAAGGCTCACCCAGAGGAGGAAGACTTGGGTATGTTAGAACTCTCTTCAAGTCTGCATTACAGAGTTTATTTCAAACACATTTTATTTTAGTGTGTATACAGTGCCCTCCACTAATATTAGCACCCTTGGTAAATACGAACAAAGGCGGCTGTGAAAATAAATCTGCATCGATGATCTTTCATTCAAAAAATCAAAAATTGTAACCTTTCATTGAAGTAAAACAATTGAAAGTGGGGAGAAAAATTAATGATGAAATAAATGTTTTTCTCCAATGCATGTTGGCCACAATTATTGGCACCCCTAGAAATTCTTATGAGTGAAATATTTTTTAGCTCACCAGGGTGATTATGAACATGAAATTGTCCAGCTATGACTTCCTGTTCCAAAGGATTATAAATATAAAGAAAACAAAGGCCAAATTCCCTTAATCATCTATCACAAGGAGTAAAACCAAACAATAAAGTTCTGATGTGCAGAACAAGATTGTTGAGCATCACAAATAGAAAGTGGCTGTAAGACAAAAGCTAAAGCATTGAAAATCCCCATTTCCACCATCAGGGTAACAATTAAGAGGTTCCAATCAACTAAAGATGTTACAAATCTGCCTGGAAGAGGACATGTGTCTATATCGTGTGTCCGTGTGTCCGTCTTTCGGATGAGACGTTAAACCGAGGTCCTGACTCTCTGTGGTCATTAAAAATCCCATGACACTCATCGTAAAGAGTAGGGGTGTAACCCCGGTGTCCTGGCCATATTCCCTCCACTGGCCCTTGTCAATCATGGCCTCCTAATAATCCCCATCCACTTGATTGGCTCTATCTCTCTCTCCTCTCCACCTGTAGCTAGTGCGTGGTGAGCGCACTGGCGCCGTTGTCCTGTGGCTGCCGTCGCATCATCCAAGTAGATGCTGCACACTAGTGGTGGTTGAGGAGAGACACACCCCCAAAAAGTACCCCATGTCCACGGTTAAACGATTCTGGATGAAGAAAATGGTCTCTGATCTCTTATCAGGTTTTCTCCAAACTCTTCAGGCATTATAGGAGAAAACTCAGAGCTGTTACCCTGGGAAAAGGACGTTGCAATAATTGGGTGCCAGTAATTGTGGCCAACATGAACTAGAGAGGATTTATTTCACAATAAGATTTCCCCCCACTTTCAGTTGTTTAACTTCAATGATAGGTTAGAACTTTGTGATTTTTTTTTTTTTTTTTTTTTTTCTGCTGAATGAAAGATCAAAAAAAAAAATGCTTTATTGATAATTTATTTTCACAGCCACCTTTGCTCACATTTACTAAGGGTGCCAATATTAGTGGAGGGCACTGTATATATTTGGTGTTTATTGATTTATGGATAATTTACAGGAGGCACTGTTGACATAGGAGACACTGAGCTTGATGTAGATGAAACCGTGGAGCTGGTGGATCCCTCTGGAATGCCGATAAGAGAAAAGATGGTGTACATGTCTATGGGTGAAGCCAGTCAAAACCAGGATGACATCAGTGAGTCCTGTTACTCTTTGTCGATTTGTTGTGAAAATGTTTTCTCCAACTGATACTATGGGTTTTTCCTCAAACAGATGTGGCTAAAATCACAGATGAGGTCTACATGGAAGTGGTGGTGGGGGGTGAGGACCCTGGAAATGCTCAGCGGACACTTGACAATGCATCGCTCAGCAAAGACTTCATGCCTGTGGCTTGGGCAGCTGCTTACAGTTAGTCAAACACACACACATTTTTCAGGTTATATTCAAAAGTTGCATTGTGCAGTTTTTTCCACAATCAATATTTATCACAATAATTGTGTGCAGTTTGTTATAAAGGAATATGCACGTGACCTATTATTCTCCTAAATTATGTCTATTAAATCATTTGTACTTTTTTTAATTCGTTTGAGTAATTTGATGATCATTTATTTAAACTGATAAATTGACAGGCTTCCTAATAGACTTGGAGTCTTTATGCCAACAACCAAATTCGTCACTGAGATGAGTTGTAGTTTATTAATCGAACCCTTTGTAATCTTCTTTAATCTGCAATATAGGATGGCTTCTCATTATAACCTTTAAATATGGTGTAATGTCTGTCAGGTGGGGAGGAGAGTGAAAGCTGTGAGAACAGGAATGGAGCAGCAAGTGCTTTACTGCACGTTGATGAGTCTGATATGATCGAAAGACTCGGTCGTCAGCGAAGCAAGAACAAGAGCAAAAAACGCTCTGAACTTCGCCACGTTCAGACAGGTAGATCTCTTCTACATTTTAATTGTCAGTGTTTGTTATATTTTCTTGGATTTAATTATGTTCATCACATTTAAATATACATTTTAAATATAAAATATTTTATTTTATTAAATAATATTACCATTCAAAAGGTCAGTGTTTTTTTTTTAATTAAAGAAATTAATACTTATTACTTTTAATACTTACATTGTTGCAAAAGGTTTGTATTTCAAAACAAATGTTTTGAAATTCAGCTTTGCTATCATAAATTACATTTTAAAACCGAATACTGTTTTTTGCTTAAATCGTGATAATTTCATAATATTACTGTTTTTGTATTTTAAAAGCATTAAAATACTTAAAATTTTTGTATTTTAAAAGCATTAAAAAAAAAAAATCTTATAGACTGTACAACTTTCAACTGTAGCATATATGTGACCCTGGACCACAAAACCAGTCATAAGTGTAATTTTTTAAAATTTTATTTAGATTTACACATCAATGGAAATAGGACAATATTTGGCCGAGATAAAACTATTTGAAAATCTGGAATCGGAGGGTGCAAAAAAATCCAAATATTGAGAAAATCACCTTGAAGTTCTTAGCAATGCATATTACTTAACAAAAATGAAGTTTTTGATATATTTACAGTAGGAAATTTACAAAATATCTTCATGGAACATGATCTTTACTTAATATCCTAATGATTTTTGACATAAAAGAAAAATCAATCACTTCGACCCATACAATGTATTGTTGGCTGTTGCTACAAATATAGCCGTGCTTCCAGGGTCACCTATTATATTCATTTTGGTTTACTTTTTCAACTTTAGCAATCATTATTGGACCCTACGGCCAGCCTCTTACAGTGTACCCTTGTATGCTATGTGGGAAGAAGTTCAAGTCGCGTGGTTTCCTCAAGCGCCACACCAAGAATCACCATCAGGATGCCGTAAACCGAAAGAAATATCAGTGCACGGACTGCGATTTCACCACTAACAAAAAAGCCAGTCTCCACAACCACATGGAGATCCACACCCTCAGCAGTAAAGCCCCATTTGAGTGTGAAGTCTGCGGAAAAGAGTTTCACCAGCAGGCGGCGCTGTTCTCCCACCGTCTGCAGCACCACCACCGAGAATCCAAGCTTCAGATCCCGCCATCCACCACCAAAATGCACAAATGCAAGTTCTGCGAATATGAGACGGCAGAACAAGGACTTCTAAACCGACACCTTCTCGCCGTTCACAGCAAGAATTTCCCGCATATCTGCGTGGAGTGTGGGAAGGGTTTCCGGCATCCTTCAGAGCTGAAAAAACACATGAGAACCCACACCGGCGAAAAACCGTACTCCTGCCTTTACTGTGACTACAAATCAGCCGACTCATCCAACTTAAAGACGCACATTAAGACCAAGCATAGCAAAGAGATGCCCTACAAGTGTGACCGCTGTTTCCAGACGTTTGCCGAACCTGACGAGCTGTTCCAACACGCACTGACACACGAGGAGGCCAAAACACACCAGTGCACCCACTGTGACCATAAAAGCTCCAATTCCAGTGACCTGAAGCGCCACATCATTTCAGTTCACACCAAAGACTATCCACATAAATGTGAAGTCTGTGGAAAAGGCTTCCACCGGCCATCCGAGCTCAAAAAGCACTCGGCCGCTCATAAGGCCAAGAAGTTACACCAGTGCAGGCATTGCAATTTCAAAATCGCTGATCCGTTTGTTCTCAGTCGGCATATTTTGTCAGTGCACACCAAGGAGCAGCAGGCGTTTCCTGACAAAAAGGGTCTTAAGAAGACGTTTGGACTCGGTGCTCATGGAGGTAAGAGAATTTTGGGCAGTGCCAGTTTGTCCAAGGGCCACCGGGAGCGCCGGGTGTACCAGTGCCAGTATTGCGACTACAGCACGGGCGACGCATCTGGTTTCAAGAGGCATGTGATCTCCATTCACACCAAAGACTATCCTCACCGATGTGACTTCTGCTCGAAAGGCTTCCGCAGACCGTCAGAGAAGAATCAGCATATAATGCGGCATCATAAAGACCTAATGCCTACCATGTGACCTTTGCAATCAGAAACCCATTAAGGAAAGCTCTGTTTCGGTGTAGCTGTAGTCTTCAGGCCCGTTGGAAAGCCAACAGTAAGTGTAAGAAAATAGAGAGAAAAGCAACCATCTAATGTGTCCAGTTGCAAGTTACACTGCTCGTCAATGTTCTGAAGACACATTTTTTTTTAAAAGTTTAATTAACCATGCTTGATCAGCTGACCAGCTTTAGATTAATGCGAAAATAGATAAACTTGCATACTAATCCATCAAGGGTGGATGACATACATGCCGTGAAGTTTTGTGTTGGAGCGTCTGGTTATGAATTTGAATTATGACTCCTTTATTGCATGTTACACAAAACATGTTTGAACCGCTTTGGTGATTGTTGCGTGTTTGTGCACATGCGTTGACAAGTACAAATGTTTTGGGAATAGCCTTGAAGACGTCCGTTGTCATTAAACTACGGTGCTAATGCTTTATCGACCAGCTTCAGATGGGCAGAATGTTTAATTAAAGTGAACTGAAAAATGCCATGGCCGCTAAAAATTAGTTTTAATTTGAGGAAAAATAAAATAAAAATTGCTGTTCAGACCAGATATAGGCTTTTGGGAAACCCTTCTTTTATTTTGGTTCTCTGAATAAAATGCATCAACAACATTGGTGCATTAATTTACTAATAACAGCAGTTATTTAATAAAGAAAATCAGTTTAATGTAGGACACGGTTTCTTGGTAACATTTCCAATAAAAATCATATTGCAAATAGTACTCGACTCTCAAGAGATCTTGAGGTTTAATCAAAGTGTGCAGACATTAAATCAGGCCGAATGGCTGGTTAATCTAAATTTATTTTAATTTAGACGCTAGTATGTTTGTGTATATCTTGAATGTGGCCGTTCGGCTTTTGGTCTGTTTGTTGTAAAACTCACCCTTGAATTATTACTATTATTATTATTATTATTATTATTATCAAGACATTTAGGGTAAATTTTATTTTTTACACAGATACTGAAAATGTATAATTTGGAATAAAGAGATTCTAAAAAAAAAAATGTTATGTTATGTGTATATGAAATATTTGTAAATACAGAAGTAATAAACAGTATTTTGTGTCCAAGATGTTTATTTATTTATTATATTTTTGATTATGAAATGCAAATGGATAATCTGTATAAATCACACCAACGTTTGTCATTTGTAAACCAATTTTAATCTAACAGCAGTAAACGAAACCATCAGAGACAAAAATGAAAAAGCACTGTTTATAAAAATTTGTTTACAGGAATCCCATATCAGTCATGAAACATGTTTGATACATTCACAGGGGAGGGGGAGAAATCACACTTCAATACAGAAACATCAAAAACTGAGTTCAATTTATTAAAATGCATCATTTGGATCAGCTCTGTAGTTGCAAATTGGTTTGTCATTGTGAGCACAACATAAAGAAAAACTGATGTTTCCATACAAAATAACAAAAAAAAGATGAAAACCAAGCAGACAGAAGGCCAGCAAATTCACATCTGTTTTTAGGTGAAATGATCGGACCAGCAGAAGTTGTCTTTGTCTTTCTTTGGTCTTTTGGTCGAGACGCTTAGGCAGCCGAGCATTCTCCTGTAGAACAGCAGGCATAAAGTTAGCAAAAATTTCATCAATATAAGCAACATTGTGGATTGATTAAACCTTAAAATGTACCATTTGATGGCAGTATAGCAATGTTTTCCCCAAGGATGCCGGTGTCTAGAGAGAACTGCCTGAACTTCTCCCTCAAGTCATCAGAAATTTCTGAGGTACGACCTGTTAATGATATTCGATGTCTGTTTAGCGTTTATTCATTAAAACGTTACTAAATTGTGTCATTTGGACAAATCGAGCTCTTACTGTAGAGTTTGTTGAGAACCTCAGAAACATCTCCCTTGGTCTTGATGGTGTGAACGAGAGCGTACTCATCAAATTTGGCATCAACCACACGCATGTCGTTGTCATTTCCCCAACCTGAAGAAAAAATTAATAAATTGAACACGTTTAGGCCAAAGGAACAACAATCTGACCATTAGCTGAAGCAAAAGAAAGATGACTTACGCTGGCTGAAGAAAACAAAACGTCCTGGAGTCTCGGTTTTCTTGGCGAGGTGTGTCATTCTCCAGCAGGAACCATCACTCCTGAGGAACAAATGTTATTCTTTTGTAATTATGAGAATATTTATCAAAACTCTTCTCTTTGAATACTAAAGCTAGTTTGAGCTTACTTCAGATTAGTGTAACTGAGATCAAGGTCTCCGTCCATGGTAGGCACCAGCATGGCAGTTCCCATCTTCATGTCATCCTTGTGACTGACAAACCATTTTGCGTTTGTAGCAAAGCCAATGAGATACCACTTTCCTCCCATCTGCAAAGAATATAACTATTTTAGACCAACGCTCTGAAAAATAAAGATTTCAAAATGTTTTTTTGGTTCCCTAAAGAGCCTTCACTTCTTAAAAGAACGTTTTTTTCTTACTGCTAAGAACATTTTAATAATCTAAAGAACCTTTTTACACTATGAAGAATGGAAAGATTTCATGGAAGGTTCTTCATGCAACCATTAATGTAATTAAAGAAGAAATAACCTACCCTGAGAATATCCCTAAAACTTACTGATAGTTACTATTTTGGAAATTATAACGCGTTAAATTACTCCGTTACTAAAAAAGTAATCAAATTAAAGTAACGCGTTACTAAGTAATGCGTTACTGCCCAACACTGCTGATAGCACGCAGATGCTTTAGTATTTTACAGTAAAACTGCAAGGTAAATGCCTGTAGCCTATATTTTAGTTTTTACCTTTTCCAGGTCGAAGTCAGTCATGGGCATGACATCAGCAGAAGCGAACACTGCACAGAGCAGAACGCACAGCATCTTCAAAACGACAGTCATCGTGCTGTAGAAGTGTAGGCTCTCTCTCTGTATGCAGTTTAGAAGGCAAAGTTGGCTGTGTAGAGGAGACGAAAGGCAGCCCCTGTTTTATCCTCAGATTTGAGCCCCCCCCCCAAACCCTCCTTCCTTGAGTCCCTCCCACCTCCGAAGACACAGCAGGAATGATAATTACAGTCGTTATACAACTTGCAACAGGCACGTGTGGATTTTTCCAGGTATATGTGGGTGTTTGAGGGTATTTTTGAAGATTTTTATGATACTGATGTCCCTGTTTGGCTTTTATGCAATACATGTGTCTTATTGCTCATGCATGCTGCATTTATTTGACCAAAATACAGTAATAATGTGAAATAGTATGATTCAAAACAACTGTTTAAACTCTATTTTAATATACTTTCAAATGTAATTTATTCTTGTGATGGCGAAGCTGAATTTTCTCCAGTCTTCAGTGTCACATGATCCTTCAGAAATCATTCTAATATGCTGATTTGCTGCACAAGAATCATTTTTTATTATCAACAGCATTGAAACAGAAATGTTTTGTAACGTTATAAATGTATTTACTGTCACTCTTGATCAGTTTAAAACATGCTTGCTGAATAAAAGTTCTTACTGACCCCAAACTTTTAAATGGTAGTGTAGATTGAAGATAAGTCCATTTGACAAAAACAAAAACAAAGTGTTTTTAGTAAAATGTAATGCAAAATATCGAAATGCATTGTATCCAAATCAAGCTCTTGTGCAGGCTTTCATTTCTGTGTTAGATGTTTTTCCAAAAGAAAATGATTACGGGGTTTATTGTTTTGTTTTTTGGAATGTTGGATATATAACATGTTTACCCCTTGAGTTGTGTAACTCTGAAAGGGTGGGCAGGCAGAGTCTTGTTTTGAGAGTTACATCACAAACCACACTAACTTCATCAAGATGCCTTTTCCTTGTTTTATAAGTATAATTTTAGTCACATCTAGAATTGCTTGAGGAATATTGCCACTTTTCGATTCTTATTAGCAAAGATTTAACCCAAACAAATGAAAGATTAGGAGAATGTGCTTTCTTCAATATCTATTGGTTTATACTGAATGCTATTGTTCATGATCAAACTAGAAAATGTCATTTTAAACACACAAAACCTTAAAATTATAAAATAACTTTATTGGTGCAATTCTTAGCACAATGCTTTCTCACAGTGCTCACAAGATGCTGGCCCGTCAGTCTTAGGTTAGATCTGGTGGACAAAGCAATTATAGTGTTGTTAGTTTGTTAGGCAAAAATAGAGATATTACAAAATTATACAGTTTCTTTGCGTTACAAAACCTAATTTAAGTTATGCAAGTTTAGCAACACATGCCTTAAAACCAGAAAACGTGATTCTAACACAAGCAGGAGATTGTCCAAATTGTTCGGATTGGCTCCTTTTGTAGGATGAAAAAAATTATTTCAGCCAATCAGTAATGTTGCCTGACACCAAGCAACTTGCGAATCTTTAGCGAATCGGTTCGTTTAAATGATTCACATGAATCAGTTCGCAGAACTCCTCGCGCGGGATTTTACGTGTTATTACACATAGTGAAATAAATAATCAGTTGAACATTTTTATGACTCTGTATTCGAATACTTTTTATGTTGTATCAGGGTTTTCCATTACTGTCGAGTATTTATATAGGCTCTGCGAATCGGTTCATTTGAATCGTTACAAAATAACGACTCGTGCGCCAATATGACATTAGAATCAGCAGTGCGATGTTTAAAATGTAACAGTTATTAAATTACTTAATATACATGTCGTTCTGTAAATCCCAGTTCATTACACATTACACATAAGCCGATGTAAAAACAAACAAATGTAACTAGCTCTTACCCAGGACCTTTTCTGTTGACTCGCAGAACCCTGGAAAAGAGTCTCGAGTTAAAAAAAACAGAAACAGTGTTTATCAGCTGTTTTATTATAATTTGTCCATTGTCTCACCATAGTCAGGATACTGGAAAATGACGTCCAATCCCAAATTAAATGTCTTTGCACGATCCTCAAATTTATCCACTATATTATCAGGCACTTCACTGGACCGTCCTTTCAAAAGAAATAAAGTTTTGATTAAAACAGTGCTCTTTTCTACAGTGGTGCCATTGTGACACTAAAGAATGGGTTTGAGAAGTTTAAAATAGAGACTGTAACACCTACCATACAGTTTCATGGTAATTTTCCCAGCTCTTTTAAAAACCAACGTAGCGTAGGAGCTGTAGTCTGTCTCAAGCACCATTATGTCCACATTCTCAGCAGGTCTCTTACCTGCATAAAGAATTTGACATTACTGAATGCCAATGTTTAAAAATATGTTTTACATTATAAACAATAAAATTACACACACACACACACACACACACACAAAACATGGTATTTGGACAATTTCTGGTCGTCAAACTTAGTGGAACTCTCTTACTGAGTGAACCTGATGGGTATGAAAACAAAAATTGTATCTATATAGCATCATTTATAGCATTATAGCATCATTTGCAAATATATTGTTGTAAATGCAATGACATATATATATATATATACTCTAAGTGTGTCTAAATTGTTCAAATACATGCTGGATCTAATGTTTTTGTCCACAGAAACACTTTATTTTAGTGTCCTTCAAATGAATGTTACATGCGCTTTAGTAACAGCAGTTCTATCATGACAACTCACTGATGATTTTAGCATGGTAATGGATATGACAATGTTAATGCATTTGGTCTTGGCTGTAAGAGCCGAAATGATCTCCCCATGAAATCAAAGTCTAGGAACTCTCACAAAACAATAAAAATAATCTGGAGAAAAGATCTCCAAAAAGAGCAAATGACAACACCTTGTCCAAACCTCTCTCCTTGCTCATTTATGACCCCTCTCTCCCTTTCCCCTCTGAATTGGAACTGAAGTTAATTGGATTCTCGTTGTTTATTTATAAAATTGGCACGATACATTTTTACCTGATAAGTAAATTGCTATATTTTATTTATTCTGGAAAACATACTTTTTGTATGAGTGAGCAAGTGGCAACCAACTTAAAGGTATTAGTTGACTCTGCATCCTCTGACTAAACTCAGAACTCAGTGATTGAGAGACCCGCACTGGCCACGCGAGGCCCTAAGCGATACTGGGTCCCTAATGAACGAATAGTTGAAATCATGGGATGTCCAGATGAATTAAATATCAAAATTTATACATAACCAATATTTGTGATCAGTTTTAATTAGAAATGCAGTCTAAATTTAATGATCACTTAAAATTGGAGTCAGATTAAACACAGAGCTAGACTAAAATTTAAACTAAATCCTGATAAATTAAGTGAACTTTGCAGAAGCACAAGTAAAAGACCTACACACATTATATCTTCACATATATAATAACCCATAGCAGATCTATACAGGTGGAGCTGGGGAAGGTGGAGGGTTTCAGAGGAACTCTGAAAGCATGCTGCGAAGTGCTCTAGTGAATGCTAACCTGCCATTTAAATGTAAAGCAGTAAGCTCATTGGCTGCGTATACAACATGAACCAATCAGCTTGTGCCAAGTAGTTTAATGCTGTGAATATCATCAGTACGACCCATAAGCCTGCCATTCTAGAGTTTCATGAAAGAACTTGGCATTAAAGTTTTTGCATAATTATCTAACATTAAACCAAACCCTAATCATAACCCTATAGTATGTTAAGTAAGTGCATTATCCCACTTATACCATGGTCATTTGCCAGCATTGACAAATTAAAGCTGTTAATGATGTTTGGAGTGCAATATTTTACCAGAAGGGTAAAAATTACGACAGCTATGAATTGTTAGCGCTAGCATTCTGTCCGTTTCAAATCAGACACAGAGATGAAATAGTGCGGTAAGAGCACATTTATTGATTACTTTGAATTATAGCAGTTATTTGAATAAATTAATCGATCGACAGAGAAAGAGATGACAGTTGTGTGTGCAATTTTACCACGATTTTACCAGGAATATAATGTAGCGATCTACTATCTAAGCGTTGACAACAAGTTTCTGTGTGTGTGTGCATGTGATGTGTTTGGGTTTGAGTGCATCAATTAAAGCAGTGCATTAATATAGAACAGTGATTAAACTAACTTGGAACTACTTGTGCATTAAACGGTTTTAATGCATACCTGCCAGCCAATCAGTACCGAGTATTCAGACAGGCCATGGTATAATTAATATTACTTGAGTCAGTACTTTTTTTTTTTAAATCTTTAAAATGACTTGTGAAGATTATGAAATCTATTTCATCTATTGCATACTAATTGTCAGTCCAGGTCAGGGAGCATTTCACAATAAAGAAAAGCCATCAGTTTAGATAGTGGTATGAATGACTTTGAACCCTGGTCTGGTGGTCAGTGCAGTTCAGTCAGCACCAGATACCTACCTTTGAGAAACAGCTGGCCAGGGGTCTTTGTAGTTCTCATGTAATTCTGCTTGATTTCCCAGCATTCAAAATTGCTAACATTGGGAAAAAGCACAGTGGATGAGTAAAATATTATATATATATATAATTTACATTTCTTAGTGATTTAAATAAAAGGGAAAATGTCCATGTAAAATAATTATTTTGACAAAGCAAGCTGCATCTTGACCATCCAATGCTTTTGCTTACACCAGCTGTAATTATATGAAAGTCTTTACAAGTTGCCAAAGGGGACTTTCTTAAAGTTGCATAAGAAATCATGGTCTACCTGTGCAATTTAGTAGGCTAACACTCACAATATGGTATACTATCATCATATTTCAAAGAAATTCTCAAAATATTGTTTCGGAATGCTTGATTTATTAGTATTAGAAGCATTTTATTGCCTGATGAACTTGTAATGCCTCAATTTTCCATGTAGATTTTCATAAAGTGTTTTCTTTTTTTTTTCAGAATAGTGGAATTAAGAATACATCCAAACTACACTTTAAATAGTTTCTTTTATTGCACTTTATCTGTTTTGTCTGTATAGATTTCAATTACAATACATATCATTAAAGGCCATTTTCTTATTTTTCTCCTAAACTGAGCCAATCTCCACTTCAGTAGCACTTACACCAAACATTACAGTTTTATTCTTATCTTTAATCTGAAGGTTTTTACAGAGGGGTTGTATGTATATTTTGTTTGATTTTAAACAACATTTAATTCCTAAAAAATTGTGAACATATGGGATTTTTCTGGACGTTGACAAAAATTTCATTTTTAAAAAGCGATAAAAAGAGATATCCGAAATCCCCTCCGTAAAAAAAACTCAGTCAGTAAAACGAAACAAGAATTTTAAACCTGGCTTTATCCAATGTTCAGATTTTTGCTCTAGAATTGTATGCAATTTGGTGCATATTTAATCAGATAATACCTCATTTGCATATGTAAACATAACATACCAGAAAAATTGTAATGCAAAAAAAAAGGTGTTTGCAGTTCTTAATGTAATCAATAACCTGGGAAGTATGGTGATATCTGTTTTTTTTTTAACCCTATTCACTTGGGACTTCCTGCCCTCTCATAACCTAAAGTAATTAAGGTAATGTGGCCAATATTTGGATAAATCGAACTATATCATAAAGTGAACTGATCAGTTGGCAAGTGAGTGAAATGCTCCCCCTTGTGGCTTAAACAGTACTCACAGTTTCCTCACAGTGCTCACCGACACCTTGTCACCAGTGACAGTCCAAGTGGCAGTCGTGCTCTCCACTTTGAAGCCGGTCTCCAGAAGATTTTTACACCGTGATGCTACAGTAAGAAGGTACCACTTCCCACTCATCTAGAGACAATGGGTTTTTAATCGGTGTAAAACCATAAACTGTGCGCGTGCATTTATGAAAAAATATATCTGTTGAAACAACATTGGGCAAGATAAATGGCCTATCAAAAGACCCCATGAATAATAGGCCTACAATTTCACTCATAGCCTATAAAATGATGCGCCTTTTTTATTCAGTGTGCCAAAACGAATGAACTTGATTGCTATGACATGAAGGATGTTGAAATATACCTGATCAATGTTGATGTTCTGACCTGGAGCTAGTTTTTCAATAGCCTGTTCTGCCTCGGATTTCTTTGGCTTCGGTGGTGTTGGTTTAAAGCGTGCTCTTCGTGCCTCGGCAAGCTCCCAGAAACCGAGCCACGCGAGCACAAAGAACAAACTCAGCCAGAAGCGAATCATGAAATCGGTTGTTTTTAACTTGTTGCTTAACTGAAACGCTTTATACCCCAGTCTTCCCCAACAGCTCTGTTAGAAGTTTGCTAATAAGAGCCGGTCGTCTGTCCAGTGTTGCCAAATACAGTTTAGGATGATGACCCTCTACTCAGGTTTATCATTAACTCATCAACAAACACACACAAACACACATTTCTGACAATGTTCACTTTAATACAACCTGATATGTCATTTACAATCTTTTTTTAGTGTGTGCATTATCCGATTTCAATGCATTTAAAAATACAAGATAATAATGCAACATTACAGTACACAGGAACTTAATAACACCTTCTTGTGGGACGTTTAATCGACCACACTCTTAAAAATAACGTTTTTTTTTTTTTTTTTTTATTGCCATCTGGTTCCAATAAGATCCTTTAACTTCCCTTCCAATAGGTTCTTTACAGTGGAAAGAGTTCTTTAGAATTTTAAAATGGTCTTTACACTAAGAAAAAAAATTGTTCTTTTAAGAACTATTCATAGAAAGGTTCTATAAGGAATCAAAACCTCCACTGCTGCTAAAAAACCCTTTGAAAACTTAATTTTTAAGAGTGCACTTTTCCTAAAACGCATGCAAACTTTTATTTTTTCCACCATAAACAACTGTAACTCCTAGCATACCACAGTGGACATGTGTTATTCAAATGCTATTTGTTTTCTTTATTTGCATGGAATAACTGTAAATGCAGAGTTTTTTTTTTTTGCTGGATGTCTCTACATTATTTCTCTCTGGGCTTAAAGTTTAGAGCAACGCTGTTGATGCAGAATCGCTGGCCAGTCGGATCTGGACCATCATCAAAGACGTGTCCAAGATGGGCATCACACTATAAAATAAAATGACATGTTATAATGGTATCTGGCAACCTGCAAAGAAAAGTGGAATTTTTACAAGGGTTTCCAAAAAAGCCAACACAGTGATTGAACCGGCTGACATCATTTTCCTGCACTCACATGTTTGCAGATAACCTCTGTTCCCGTGCTACCTAGTGAGTTGTCAGGGCGACGGACAATGTTGGCGTGACTCTCGTCTTTTTCCCATGTCCCGTGAGCCTCATAGAAGGACGGCCAACCAGTTCCTGAATCATATTTCGCTTCTGAGCTGTTGGAGCCAAAGGCAAAATTGTATTTATAATTGCAAGTTTTAATTTATGATTTATAATAATAGATTTTTAATATTTACTTTATATTTTTAATATTAACTGTAATCATTTTGTTCTTTTGTTGCTTTTCATAACTGTAAAAATGTAAAAGTGTCAGCATGTCTTTGAGGAGAATGTCTTTGTCTTTGAGAGACACAATTTTAATTGTATTTTGATTTAGGTTTTTAAAATTCTTACCCAAAAAGAGGGGAGTCACAGCAAACACAGTGGTACATGCCCACCTCATTGTGATTCAAGTAGATACCACTGAATGGCTATAAAATAAAAAGTGTGTACTTATTTATTTATTTTTTCTCAAAGATATATTAAAGTATCCAGAAAATTGTGTGAGCTATATTATTTGAGTTACCAAATGAGCTACTTTAAACATTATTATTGCTTTGTTAACTTACCACCTCTGTGCCTTTTTCTCTTGTAACAACATACTGTTCTGGAGTCAGCTTCCTCTGCCAATCTGTGGACTGGTCATAACGTGTCAGTGACTGCAAACCTGTATAAACAGCCATAAATGCAATACATTTTTTTGTTCCAACACATATGTCTTAATAATGGATAATATACTAACCTCACAATTTGTAAAGAATTGTTACAAATAAAAATCCAAGTGTTTCTTCCTTAAAACCTTTCTCTAATGAAAATGTTTCAAACAAAAATGTCTTGAGAATATTGTTTTAATTAGTAGAAATTTTACATTCTATCATATTTGTTTTGCAAAATAACAAAGTTAGGTCTTTAATGACATCACTCTCTAGGCAGTGAAATCATTTCTGTTGAGAAAACATCAACACAAACATGAATTTGATGAGATTTTGAGATGTTTTGTGGTATTAGTCAAAAAATCGAATAAATCGGTGTTATAGGCTACTATCTAATAAGGTCAAACATACTATTATATCTAAAATTGTACATTTCTTTTTTGATTTTGAGTAATTTCCGGCGTCAGTGCTGAGAGTATTATTATTATTATTATTAATTATTTTACTTATTTAATTGAACATGCATCTCAGAAACTTTTGCAGGCCTTTCTCAAAAGCCAACACCGTGTTTGAGTAATCAGGTCACGCATGCATGTTCTGAGCTACATGACTAGAATAACTGCACTTTGCACCGACTTACTAGATAACGAAATTGAATTGCACAAAATAATTACAATAGAAAGAATATCCTGAGGTACTTCATTTGTAAACACAATATAGATCGAGGATTTAAAAAATCCATACCCGTCGATGTAGACACCAGCCGAATCCCTACAAGTATCCTCTTCTGAGGCAAAATTGATTTGACAGTCGCTCCGTTGGAAACGATGGAGGAGAAGCGAATTAGAAAACGCGACATTTTTCTCGACATATTATTTCATGCAGTGGCCTGACTTTCTCCACTATTAGTTCACATAAGCTACTCCAAAAGACTGAAAAGAAGCTGAATTGAGCTCAGTGGTCTGCATTCCCCCCCTCACAGCTCGAGCAGCGGAAACCGGTCACAATTCAGACTTTATGGGTCACGGTCGACTGACTGAAACTGATCAAACTTTGCACCTCTTGTCAATGGACTAACCGCATCATGCACGTCGAAGTTTATAAAATTGTGATTTTTGGGTTCCTTGTTTTTTATCTTATCGGAATGTTTTCCACTTATCATATTTCATCTCAGACTTTGACCTTGATATGGGAGAGAAACGCGTTCCGCCTTCTTCAACCGGTTATTACAGTCAGAGACAATGCAGTGTAACTAAGATTTGACCAGAATTCACATAATTTTGATAATACTTTATTAGAATTAAATTCATTTCACTTTGACAGAGTAGGCTATAAGAAATAAAATATAAAATGATGCATTAACCAGCTGACCCCGACACCAAAAAAAAAAAACAATTCTTATATTAAATAAATCTGAACTATATATGTGTGTGTGTAAACACAATACTAACATAATATTGCTATTAAATGGTGTGATATGCTAGAGCTGCTGGTGAGTTGCTTTTCATGAGGTTTCCAGGTTGATGCATGAGATCTATGATATAACATTCAGGCTGAGAATAACCATAAGTTTTCTTTGGACTAGTAATGAAGATTTCGTTCCAGGCACGGTTGTATTCTCCTCTTATGAGACTGCAGCTCAGCCCAATTCGGTCGGCAAGAACCTAAAATGGATAGCAATTATTCTGTTACACACAATTGGGCAGAAATATCTGTTGCAACTGAAACCATAACCACACTTCTCACCAAATATTCACATTAGTGGTTGATTTTGTCTTTTCAATATGTGATTCTTATTGCTTAATATGTGGTTACATCCTTGGTTGCACTGTCAGACCATTTTTAGACAGTCAAGAAGAGAGAGGGTTCTGCCAATAGCACAGGATCTCTGGAGCACATTAGGATGCATAAATTACCTTGTAAAGCAATGCTCTATGAAAGTAGGTGCCTTTTTTTATTTTTCCAATGAGAACGATGTTGGAACAGGCTTCAAATTTCAGCTCGCTTATGTGCAGTTCCCACAGAAAGTCATGTAGCTTCTCTGGCTCAACCTGGCCACCCATTGCATCACACACTAACCTGTGAAAAAAATCACATCACTTGTCACATTTGAGCCATGTGGATGTTGAATATGGGATGACAATGAGAAAAAAAACTCACATGGCCAAAGCCGTATACATTTTGACCACATCCTGAAGTGGCGAGATGGATTCGACTGCCTCTTTGACAAGATTATGAAATGCAGCGTCATACGGCAAGCCCCATGCTTCATCCACCACCATCTCTGGCTGTGGCTTATACTCATCCTCATCCTTCCTTTTCTCATCCTCTTTGTTACCCTTTCCCTTCATTTTACTTTAGAAAGAGAGATGAGAGTGAGAAAGATGGTTTACAGAAAACCTGTCTATAGGTAAAAACAACTCACGCACACACACCTTGGTGTTTTGCTGCTCCTTTTGCTGCTCAAAACAGATGAGGCAGTAGTTTCTGTTGGACTATCTTGCTTAGGATCATCTGGTTCCTTGGTAATAAATCTGATAGAAGAGGAGGAGAGAATGAGTATTTTCTTAAGCTTAAATGAACAGTTCATCCAATAATGAAA
Source organism: Onychostoma macrolepis (assembly GCF_012432095.1). Lineage (NCBI taxonomy): Eukaryota > Metazoa > Chordata > Actinopteri > Cypriniformes > Cyprinidae > Onychostoma > Onychostoma macrolepis. Next base: position 14,226,488 of record NC_081178.1, on the reverse strand, counting down.
ATTTGCTGAAAATTTACTCACCCTCAGGCCATCCAAGATGTAGACGAGTGTGTTTATTCATCAGATCATATTTGGAGAAATTTTGCATTACATCACTTGCTCACCAATGGATCCACTGCAGTGAATGTTTACCGTAAGAGTCCAAACAGTCCAAATCCCAATAATCCACAAATAATTAACTTAATCCACAAACTGCGTGTTTGTAATAAACCAATTCATTAAAATATTTTTAAGGCTAAAGTTGCATCTGAATCATGAAAGAAATATGCACAGATCAAGCACTGTTCACAAGTGAAAACAGTGCAAAACAGTTCCAAACAAGTATGTTGGTGGATTTTGATGTGAGAGGACTTTTTACTGGAAGAAGCATTATTATGGATTGATATTTTAGCCAGATGCGATGGTTTAAACTTAAAATGCCTTAAAGGCTCTTACAAATACAGTTTTCACAAGGCATCAACTGGTGGATTCCTGTGGATTATTTTTTATTAGATGTTTGGATTCTCATTCTGACGGCACCCATTCACTGCAGAGGATCCATTGATGAGCAAGTCATATAATGCTATATTTCTCCAAATATGTTCCACCCAAAAATGAAAACACCTCATCTACATATTGGATAACCTGAGGGTGTGTACAATTTCATCAAATTTTCATTTTTGGGTGGACTATGCCTTTAACATTCACCATGCAAAACCATCAAATTACTTCAAAACATTTCCAAGAGCTGTGGATCAAATGACCTTTGTGCTCACTTGGCATTTGACAAATTTGGATGGTAGAACCAAATCCACAAACCCCAAGTTTAGTGCATCAGAACAAAAACAAACACTTAAAGCGGTCAAGTAATGTTCTGTTTGGAATTTAGAATCTTCAAATGTAATTAACTTGAACTGAGCATAAATTGTGTTGCTTGGGCCTCAGTGGCAGAATTCCCATTTCTCCTGTGGGATCTCTGGGCCAGATTCCCAAGTCAATGCATGCAAAAGAATTTCCCCTGGGGAAATTCATCTATCTACATCTATCTGTTGTGCAACAGAGGTATTTAATATTCAAGTGTGCTGCTGTAGAACTAATGGTGTGGAAGAGGGCGGGCTCTGAAAGTCTTTATTCTCCACAAAGAGCTTGTTTTCTCTCTGATGTGAAAAGAGATCTAAATACTAGTGAAAAAAGCGTTTAGCGTAAATTTGATTAAATGTGCCCCTAAAATGACTATGAATGCACTAAATCAGTGAGGAAATTATTATTTGTGGAGCTGTTTGATACAATGTTTGAGCAAGATTCATGTGACAGTAATTTGAAACAGCAGGTTTGGATTGCCAAGGCATGACCCTTGGCCTTAACATACTGATCCGGGGGTTTCCCATTCACTGCTATAGTGGCTCGCTGTTTGTTGACAACTTGTTTTGATACTTCCTCCAAGGTAGAAACCTGATAACCCATTCTTATCTGCAGAAGGAAGAAGAGAAAGCAAGAGAAAAGAGAGATTGACTGATGTGTGCAACCTCTATGACTGAGGATTTATTTTGGCTCTTGAAAAACATTCACATTTGGACCTGTCCATGGTCGTAGAAGCCATCTGTAGTTATATCGCTGGCTGACAGGTGTCCTGTCAGACTATACTTCAATGATAGATTACTGTCCAGAAGCTTCTGTAGTGCCAGCTCACTAAATTTGTTGTTACGGTTTGGTGACAGCTTGATTTCCTGGAGTATCTCCAGAGCTCTGTAAGATTGATGACAACAAATCTAATTGACTGAACAATCAATGAAGAGACCCTTAACCAGCCAAAACATCTGAAAGAGTGAATCTCTCAGGAACATGTCCTGGTCTTATTTCACCCCCAAATCAAAAGAAATACATTTTTAAAAAGCCCTATTGTAGCACCATTAGGATTTCATTAGTAGTAGTATTGCTTTGTGACATTATTTTTTATAAAAAAATAGAATAGTTCATCGCCTAATTCTGATATAATATAGTGGAAAAAACACATATTATTAAATACATAGACATACATATTATATACATTATTATTGTATAGTGTTTGTTGTTCTGACTCTGATTTATTAAAAAAATATTTAAATGTATTTAAATTTAATTAAATGCAAAAATACTGTGTTTAGAATATAATGAAACGCTACTGAGAATAATGTGATTTATATAAAATGTCCATTTGCAGTACAGGTATGAAAAGTTTGCAGGAAAACATGTATAATTGTCATAGAAAATAATCACAAATGTAAAATCCTAAAATAGGCTTCATTCTCATCTAGAAATCTGATACTTGGGATTTACTGCCATCTATTGGTTTTTACTTTAACAGTTAATTCTACAAATGTTGCAAACATCTCAAGCCTAGTAAAAATCCTTGCAAGTCAATTATTTATTTATTCATTTTTAGTTATTTATTTATTTTCCCTAAATCCAAGGCTCACAGCATCAGTTTGAGGAATGGAATCTATATTATGTTCATATATAGACTTAGCTATGTGAATTTTAGTGTGGGAAATTTCGTGTATTAAAGCATAAAACATGCTTACCCGGCATTACACAATTCTAGGGCTGTTATTTCATCGTTTGCACACACACTAATTGCCCAGGAAGCATTTCTCCGAACTTCAGCATTGATAGATTTGAGCAGTTGAACTAAAGGTGACAGGCCTCCAACATTTCTCAGCTGCATGTAAAAACAAAACAAACAAACAAAAAAATATATTACCAGAAACTGCACATCATATAATGTACAAAAATATCCATTTATGTCCTTCACACCCACTGATCCAGAAAAAAAGTTTGTTTATCCTACACTCTGTGGCGATTGTATAGACCTTTGAAATTGACTCTTTTGTGTAGTGCACTGTTACCTCCATCCTGGCCTCTGCATCACAAGCCAGTGAAGCCACAGCCTGCGTTGCACTGATGAGTATGTTATTGTCAGTGGAGTGTAGCAACTCCACCAATGCTGGCATGGCTTCATGGGCCAGAATGCTTTTGCGCAGCTCCTCCTGCGATGCCATGTTTGTCAAGACTGATGCCGCATACACAGCTGCTCCCGTGCAGCTGTCTTGCAGCTGTCGCACCAAGAGCTTGTCACCCTCTGCATCATGTATAGCACTGAAAAATGGATAAAGAAAGGTGCATTACTATAGAGCTGTGCAATACTGTATTGACTATATAATCTTGATGCATTTCGAAATTATGACTCACTAAGCATTGAGATTGTTGCTGTTGGTCAAGCTGGTCAGAGCCTCTGCTGCAGCCATTCTCAACTCACTTCCTTCACTGTTCAATAGCTGCACGATGGGCTTAATCGCATCTGAAATGCACAGACACATCCACGTTTCAATGACACAAAAGGACAAGAGTGATCGTTTTGACAAAACTAAAGTCAGATTGAATTAAAAAGGGAAATAAAAACAGGCCCGGCTGCTTGATGTCAGTGAGATTACCCAGACTTCTGAACATATCTCTGCTGGGAAGGTGTTTGCTCACTGTTGCCACAGCCTGGCATGCAGCAGTGCGTACGCTTTCATTCTCCTGCATGAGAAGGTCAGTGAGGGTCTTTTCTACATTCCGTTCATGAAGAAATGTTCTGTTCTCACCTTTATGGAGAGAAAAAACACAATATACAATTTGGATTGTTATACAATTGTACTGTGAAAGAAAACCCTGTTCTATCTTTTGCTTTATATCAGTTTCTACCAGTAGACACTATTAGACAAAATGTGCAAAAATTGTACCTTTTGCATGTCACTGGGGAAGTACACCTCAAAGCTACACCTATATGTACCCTCTAAACACCAATTTGTCCCCCTTAAGGTTCTGATATGCATCCTTAAAATACTAATGTGTACCTGTAAATACAAATACAGCATGTACCCTTCAGGTAGTAATATGTCCTATAAAGCTACTAAAATGTCCCTGTAAATACAACCTTGGAGTACTAATATGTCCTCTTAAGGTACTAATATACACGCTTAAAGTATTAATATGTACCTGTAAAACAAATATACACCATTAAAGTATTAATATGTCCTCTAAACGTATTAATAAGCAACCTTAAAATACAAACATGCCCCCTTTAAAGTAGTAATTTGTCCTCTTTAACTACTAATACGCTACCTTAAAGTACTCATATGTACCTGTTAAATACAAATATGTACTTTTAAAGTAGTAATATGTCCTCTTAAGGTACTAATATGCTACCTCAAACTACAAAATATGCATGGTAATGCACCCTTAAAATACTAATATATCCTCAAAATACTAATATATCCTCTTAAGGTGCTAATATGTATCTTAGTAGTATGTCCTCTTAAGAACTAACATGCAACTTTACAGTACAAACATGTACTAATATGTGCTAATATGTCCTCCTAAGGTATTAATATGCACATTTATGCTAACGGCCACCCTTAAAGTACTAATGCGCTCTCACTAAAGTACAAATATGCAATTTGGCCAAAAATAAAAATTCTGTCAACATTTACTAACCAACATGTTGTTCCAAACTTGTCTGACTAGTAGAACACACATAATATCTTCTTCTATGTTCTACAATCAAAGTAATATGAGGGTGAGTAAATGATGACAGAATTTGTCGTATAGAGTACAATCTCATTTGTCAAAAAAGAACAGAGAACTGAGGCTTTTTTTCCGTACTGCTCTGTGCCATCCTGGCTATGGCTTTAACTGCATTAGCCTGCGCTTCAGGCAGTGTGGATGTGCCAACAAACTGCAGTAGCTGTTCCAGACCGCCCATCGTCTGAATAAGCTGCATGGACTCGCTGTCTTCCAGACAGTTCGAGATAACCCTGAGAGCCCCCTCGTGCAGGTCACTAAACTCCTGTAGGGAGGAGACACAGCTGCCATTACTGCTCAATCATGTGTTGCTTGCTTTTCATTGAATTGCTTGAATTGTTCTCAACTTGCATATGGAAAGTTTGATTGCTCATAATGAAAGTGACTAGGGAGCAGTTTCAAAAAAGTGCTCATGAATAATTCAGATGAGAATAATTAGTCTACTTTGGTCCCGAGGATCTCCAGGATTCTGTCAAAGCCCTGTACATTCCTAAAGGCCACGCGGGTTTCGCCGTCAGTGGTGATGTTCTCTATGGTGCGCAGTGCTAGTTGCTGAATAACTGGGAACTCTGAGCGTAGCAGTTCCAGAAGCGGGGGGAGTCCATTTAGTTGCTGCACGGCCGCTCGATTCTGAAAATCCTGAGTGTGCACAAAGAAGAAAAGAGCACAAATAATTGATTTTAACTGCATCCTTCTGCAATTCAAAGAGCTATGCTTTTAACGCTGATCGAATATCTATGGCATCGTTCAAAATACTAATCATTTCAAATTCAATTTTCGTCTGACAATTGTGTTTTGTTAGTGCTGTAAAATACCACCCTGACCGATGCCTTTTAGTCTAATTCACAACAGATCTTCTGTCTGACTCGGACATCTGTTGTCTTACTTGTACAAGATTAAAGATGCACTCCACTGAATTTTTCTTCACATCAGGATCCGGGCTGGACAAGAGCTGAATAAGAGGTTCAAGTCCTTTGTGCTCAAAAATCTGGACCTTGTAGCAAAAGTCCACTGACAATGATGTCAAACACAAAGTGGCAAACTCGTGGACCACAACATTCTCTGAGGAAAAGAAAGTGGCAGGTAAGGTTTATGCAAAATAAATAAAAAGAAACAAAAAAATTATTAATAATTACATATGTAATAATAAAAATTATAATGTATATATGTCATAATTAAATTTGTTATGTGTATATATATATATATATATATATATATATACAGTATATAGATGTATGTGTGTGTGTGTGTGTGTGTATATATATATATATATATATATATATATATATATGTATATGTGTGTGTGTGTGTGTGTGTGTGTATGTTTGTGGGGGGGGGGGGGTGCTCAGTAAGATTTTTAATGTTTTTTAATGCTCATCAAGGCTGCCTTTATTTGATCAAAAATACAGTGAGAGCAGTAATATTGTGAATTATTACAATAATAAAAAAACAGTTTTGTGTTTAATGTACTTTAAAATATACTTTATTCCCATGGTGGCAAAGCTATTACTGCAGTCTTTAGTGTCACATGATTTTTTTTTTATCAATGCTGTAAAGAGCTGTGCTGCTTAATTTTTTTTTTTTGGAACCTTTTATATTTTTGGGGGATTCTTTGATGATGATTTTTTTTTTAAAAGAACAACATTTATTCAAAATACAAATCTTTTTGTAACAATATACACTACTTTTATTTGTTGTCAGAACTTTTTTCTTTTTTAAATTCAGCAAGGATGTGTCTTGTTGACTTATTGTTACAAAACATTTCTCTCTCTCTCTCTCTCTCTATCTGTCAATGTGTGTGGGTGTGGATGTGTACTAAAATTTAAAATGAAATGATAAAATGTGCCATTACCCTCAGGTGATAGTTTGCTGATGACTGCAGGTATTACATCCAGCTGCTTCAAACACTTTTTAACTTCATCTGTTTAAATATGACAGCTAGAATGAAAACTATGTTGCCAAGCATCCTTTGATTTACTAGCAGTGCCTATTTTTGTAACGTTACCCTACATACTGTTAGAAGCCATGACGCCCAGAGCCATGACAGCATTCCTGCGCACAGTCTTGTCCTCGTGAGATATGAGACGAGAAAGAGGTTCAATCGCTCCCAAGCACATCAAAGAAGTCTTATTCTCATCACCTAAAAATATCAACACAACAGCAAAACACACAGGGATCGATAAAGGAGAGCCACACTTGGGAATATAGTGAGCACTTACCTCTGCAAAATTCTCAGTGACCTTAAGATGATGAGTGTAAGATTAGATGACACTGTTACCTTTTTCTGCGAATTTGTGGATGGCCTCACAAGCTTTTGCCAGCACCTCTTCTTCAGGAGAGCTGAGCATAAGAACCGCTGTCGCCGCTGTTTTGCTCTCGATAGGTAAAGGGTCGAACTGAAAGAATAAGACGTGTTATTAATTAAAAGCTATTAGTTAAAGTTATTAAAAGGTCGTGAAATATTTCAGGAAAGCCCTGCAAAATCATTCGAGTGGAGAAAAATGTTCTCACCACATCTTTCGAGAATGGCTCTGTCTCTTTTTTGACTTTTTTCCCCATCTTGAGATCAAATACTTCACGGGCCTACATAAAAGAACAATATTTAAAAAACTAATACAGAACCCCTTTCAACAAGATAAATAATTAATATCTTAATAAACGATTTCTACAAAACATAATAATAAGCAACTTCTACAAAACATAAAAATACCAGCAACGCTGAGAGCTGTGTTTGGGTTTCTGTTTAGTTTGCTGCTGTTGCTAGGAGACAGATGTAACGTACCATTTCACCTGTAGATGGGGCAAGAATCACTCCCAAACACATTTAGTCATTTATTTATTTATTTGTTTAAAATATGTCGGTCATGAACCGTTAGGTGGCTCTGAGGTAATGTTTTTTTTTTTTTAATTATACACAAAATAATTCAATAAATTATCATCAGAATTGGGAAATTCTGAAATTACAGAAGCTGGTAACACTTTATTTTAAGGTGTCCTTGTTACACGTTACATGTACTTACTATTATAATAACAATAAATTATAAATTAAGTAACCCTAAAACAAACCCTAATCCTAACCCTAACCATATAGTAAGTACATGTAGTTAATTAGTATTACTCAGTATAATTACACTGTAACAAGGACACCTTAAAATAAAGTGTAATCCAGAAGCTTTTCCAGTATCTAACTAGTAACACAAACAGCAGTAGCCATAAAACATGAAATATCCACTGAAACTTGAATTAGGCTATGCGACGATCAGTCAAATCAATGTCTTATTTGTTGTTCTAAAAGTTTTGGATTTATTTATTTTGGAAATTATCTTCCGAAAGCACTATTCATTAAATAAATTGATATTTATATCATAATTTAATTATATTTTAATACAATTTTATTTAATAAATTAAGCTATCAGAACATGTCATTAGTGTTGCACATACTGTTGTTGACAAAGTTGGAGGGAAAAAATGTGTCAGTATCATCTTGAATTTCCTCCATCTAAGATGACATGAACTGTCATTGGATCAGACCTGGAGCTTTAGATGAGAATCATGTCCAGACTCATGGAGAGTGGAACCCACCCACTCCGTGTTTGCTTGCTGGAATGAGGAGCATGTTCAGCAGTAGGCTGATACAGCCTGGGTGTAACAGGGAGCGCCATACAAAGTCATTTATAGACTACCATAAGACTATACAATACATCCAGAGGCACCATGGACTTTGGTGAATTAAGCCATTCCTCAAGTACAATTAAAATGCACCTCTATCTATCTATCTATCTATCTATCTATCTATCTATCTATCTATCTATCTATCTATAGTGCTTTTACCTTTGTGCCAAATCAAATTTTGTTTGTGTTCGGCTTTTCTAGCCATTTATTCTTTTCCCCTCTGAATCTAGGTTGACCTCAGTGAAAATAAATATTTGAGTTATAAATCAAAGCGTGCGCGTGTGCGCGCGTTTGTGTGCGTGTGTGCGCTCGCGCGTGTGTGTAGCTGTCAGTCCGTCAGTCTGGCATAGCAGTGCGGATGAGCCGGATACGCCAACTTCAAGCAATATAGCTGACAAAATTCACACCGAATTCAGACTCGGACACGTTCCGCACTCGGAATACTGGCTGCGCCTAAAAATAAACACCTTTTCGGGGCAGACAAACGACAAAGAAAGAAAGTGGGAGTGGGATTTTGCTTGAGACATATTTGAAGGGTTGTTGGCTTAGCCTGACTGGGGTGAGTTAGCATGCTAACGGAGCAGCGCAGCAGTGGATGTCTCTCCACCCGCTCTTTTTTCTTCAAATTAAACTGACGTCGCTCAAATTGCATTTTATTCTTCATTTTCAGTGGTATCGGTCAGTGTTTGGTTTGTTTTTTCTTTAAGCGAAGTGTTAGAAAAGCTCCCGAGGGGAGACTGGCTTGGCAGGCTAGCTAGTTAGCAAGTAAGGAGGGCTTAGTAATGAAGTCTTAAGGAGCTTTTGCAGTTTACGTACGAGAACTTACAAACAATACGGCGTTTTGCTCTGAACTTTAATGTTATATATAATAGCAGACTGTTTTAGCACATTTGGCGAGATATTCATCTGTCTAGCGAGCTAATAGTTGAGTTGGTAAGTTACAGCTAGCTGGCTGCGGTTAGCTAACTGAACGGTATGCCAAATTATATTTTACTAAGAGACAGTTAGGACCCCACTAGCTTAATTAAAACACTTGTCACTGTGTGATAGTTAATTTATTGTTATACAACAAACAATGGCCTCGGCTGGTAACACTGTCTCATCGTTTGCGAGCAAAACAAAAACGAAGAAGAAACACTTCGTGGCTCAAAAAGTGAAGCTGTTTCGTGCCAGCGACCCTCTCCACAGTGTTCTCATGTGGGGAATAAACCATTCGGTGAGTCAAAATCTGCAGTCTTTTTCTTTGTTTGTGTCCGTTATTGATCAGTGCATTAGAGTTAACGAGAAAAATGAAGTTCAGCATGTCTCGCAACCGACAATTGGCACCATCTGTTGGGTACATGCACTTCATGACCATCAGAGGTCTGCTTTGATTTTCTCTTGCCTAACCTTCAGTTTAATGGACAACATTCTGTTTTGCTCCACTTGCAGTTGCATATTAATACCTTCCTCACAGCATGACAACAAAACCTGTCAATGTTTATAGAAGGAATTGTTCACTTAATGTTATTGTACGTGTCAAAAAACTTCTGCAGATGTGATCCTAATAATGGAAATTAGTGTAAAACCTTAATTTGAGGCTTATACAGTGATGAATCTTATTTGTATGTCTCTATGTCCTTTTTTGTGTATGCAAAGAGGTTGCAAAATAATATCTGTATGAGTAGTGGAGTTGTGGGTGAGTAATCATTTCCTGTTGGAAGTTTTGGTTGCGAGATGATAAGCTTAGAGGTTTGCTGAAGCAAGACTCATCTCAGCTGACTACTGACTGTTATTGCGTACACCATTATCTGTCTTTGGAGAGGGAAGCCTTGCTGATGTGTTTCCCTTATAGGCCTATGCATTTCAGTTGGGAGTGGTTCATGTTCAAATACTTGTGGGTCTGTTTGACTGTATTTTGAGATGAAGAATGGCAGTGTTTGCTCTACAGATAACAAAATCATTCAGATTTAGATGCATTTATGTGTGTCCCTTTGGTTGTCCATTTATGTTTGGTGTGACAGTCTTCACCTCCAGCTGTTTGTTCGGTGTTTCTCTATGAATGAACTGTCACAGACCAAACATACAGCATTCCTTTAGTGTTCTACATGAAAATGTCTTAATGTCATTCTTTTAACAACTTTTAATGAGTTGTAGCTTGTTTTCTGTTTCTTCTTTTTTCTACACTGTCTGGTGACATTTTCCAAATGGTAGCTGTGTTTAGTTGTCTGAGACATATTAAAGTTTTGTTATTTTCCAGTCACACATACCATCCTTAAGTGTCATTTTTCTGATTTATTTGTATATTTACAGTGGATAAATGTAGCCTACATGGATGGTTGACATTTAAGAAAATGTTCCAGTAGAAAAGGCATGAAAATAATGTAGCTATCTGTATTGTACTCGTGGCCTTTTGTGAAAGCACATCCTCATTGTCCTTTGTCAAAAATAATTTCATCATAATTTAAAAAAACACTCTGAACATTTATGAAAAGATATCCAAAAATGCACATAAGCATATGGGTTCATGTGAATATTAATACTGATTTTAGTGATTATTTCTATTTGGGTTAATATTGGATATTTAATTGTGGATACTTTTTCCATATTTTTAAAAAATATATTTTTATTACTTTTTCCCCTCATCTAATTTTAACTTATATCAACAAAATAAAAATTTTAGTTTTTACATGATTTATTATTATTATTTTAACTATTTGTACTTTTTAAATAAAAAAATATATATATCGTGTGATATAATTTTAAAGTAATTATTGACTAATATCTGTTATGGCCAGAATTATAATGTTGTTTCTTGTTAAAGTCACAATGTAACAAAAGTAGCAACAGATCTTTTCTTCTGTTTTGGGACATACATTTGCGTGAAACTGATTATTTAAAAAAAAACAAAAAAAACAATCTGAATATTTCACTTGAATACTGATTTATTACATTGTAATAAATCCTCATGTTGTGTTTTGGTCACTTTTCTGGTCACACACAATTTTTCCCACCTAAGCTCAAATCAGTGAGACTTACAACCAATCAGTTCCAAAAAGAAATAATAACTGTGCTAATGGAAAGAAAACAAGTTGACAAAAAAACTGAAATCAAGATTTGCTGATAATATAGCATAATGAGAGATTTACAAGCAGTTTTTAAAAAGGATTTCTAGCACAGCAGAAGGGTTAAAAATGACAACTCGAAAAATTAAAGAAGAAATTAAACACATTTTTAAACACAAATTAAACAAATTGTTTGATTTCATTCTGACTTTAATGTTGTTTTACATAAAAATATTAAATCACAGCCATTTGTTAGGTTGTTATGCATGCTATAAACATCAACAGAGAGCTGTGGTGCTTTGTACCATGGGTCAAAGCAGAGGTCAGGTCTTGGTCTTGCAGGGCTGGAATGGAATTGGAGAGAGGGGGTGGCCAAAAATCACAAGAGAGAAGCGGAGAACAGATCCTTCCTTATCTGTGACAGCTCCATCAGTTAAATGCATTGACCGCTGCTGACTGGAGCCAAGCAGCACTACTACATTCTGTAGACTGCAAGTGGATATTTAGTGTTGGAAATTTTAGATATCAAGCAACTCTGAGAGCATGTGGTCAAGAAAGTTGAGGGTGGAGTAGTTGGTCCAGCTCTCTGTGGTGCTTCCACTGCTAATGAATCATGCATGCAGCTGCAGGCCCTCACTGAGCTCAGACTACTAAACAGAAAAGCAGCAGCTCTTGACCACTAAGGACCACGATGCTTGAATTTGATTAGTGAACCAGTGAATGGGGAAAATAATGTAACCTTATTCTGTCTCATATCAAGGAGCATCTCAGCTTTTGTGTTCTCAAGCTGTCGGTTTTTGTGCATCTACTAAAGACTAATTTGTATATGCTTTGAGATTGATATGAGAATTAATGCTAATAAGGTGGATATTCAGTTTAGATGATTATGAAACCAAATACTGTGGGAAGTGGTTGTTTTAGTCACTCGTGGCTGTTCCTCTACCCTCCCCTTTCAGGTCTTTACTCTTTTTCTTAATCTCTTTATCTCTTACTTTTCTCTTTGTTAAGCCTTCAATGCTTCCCAGACTCTCCCGCCTTGACCAAGAGTTGCTCTGTCTGTGTCTGGATTGCATAAGGAGTTTCTAAAAATACGCAAGATACAGCAGCCGATCTGTGGCATTGGGAAAATAGACACACTATTTTATTTTTAAACCGCCTAAGGCAAATGCTGATGATCTTCAAAGTCTTTAAAGCTCAATCAGAACACTTTGATTAGCAACAGTACATCTGTAGATTATTTTCACATGCTCTTCTCAGTATAATGCAATGCTGAAGTGCATGTGGGATGCTATTTGCCATTTACTTTGTCGTAGGCGTATCAGGTTCAACAAAAAGAAATTTGCTAATCACCACGCCAATTATTATCTGTGTAGCCATTTCAGTCTGTACTATAAGGAAAGATAAATCAAAACTAACAGCACTGATAGTCAGTTCATTCATAGACACTTCATTCTCTTCTTTATTTGCAAGGCTTACCCAATGACGTCCACACAAATCCAGCATGCCTAAGTTTGTTATTCATATGAGGGCAGTACAGGTGAATGACCTGCGTAACGGATTTACCTCAACCTTGAGTAGTCAAAGATCAACATGTGCCTTTTAATCACACACATGCTGTCGTTAAAACAAACTTGTATTGCGGGTGACGGGCTCTGTCTAAATGCTTCAGCAATCTATGTATTTTTAATACAGTTATTCTTGTTGCTGTGTCTATGCATTTGCTGACTAACATTATGCCTGTGAGCAAATAGCAAGACATTTTAAAATACTGTCATTAATATAGCAGCTCAGTATCAGCATTCGCAGCTGATGAACTCTTCTTTTAGAGTGTAAAAGAAATAGCTTTAATGCATGTGGGCAAACTATGAATAGCCTCATGTGTGACCTTTAGGGCGTTTTCTTTAGCCTTCCTCAAGAATTTGAATGAGAATTTGGTTAGATAAATTCCTTCCTGATTTCCACAACACTTTTTCTTTGCGTTAAAGCCTAAATAGGTTTTAGGAAGTCTGCTGACACTGATAATGTTATTCTGTCATCATTTACTCACCATTATGTTCTGAAACTTTCTTCTGTTGAACACAATAAAAATGTCCATATGAAAGTCAGTTGGGTTTAAATTTGCTTTGGGCATCACTAACTTTAATTATATGCGCAAAAACAGTCAAAACATTATTCAAAATGTATTTTTTGTGTTCTACAGAAGATAGAAAGTCATACAGGTTTGTACTGACATGAGGGTGGGTAAATAATGACAGATTGTTCATTTTTGAGTGAACTGTCCCTTTAAGGTAAATTTTAAAATGAACACACTTCTGTTTAATTTGTCAGAATATAATCTTATCCCGTGTTAGATCTTACTGCTGCTTTTGTTTTTCAACTCCTAGGCACATATGTAATAAATGAAGGCATTGTTGACGTCGAGGATGAAATACCGAACACCCCACTAGGACCGCTAGATATGACTACACTGCTTAGAAACAAAGAGCTTTATAAACATCTGGTAGGAGGATGAGCATTCTCTGAACTAGGCTTCCTGCACTGATGGAGTGCAAGCTTGTTAGCTCTGTAGCGGAAAACCTGACTTTGCTACCATGGAGACAAACAGGAAGTGGTAGTGTGAAACGTGGCCGATGAGATGAGTGCACAGAGATAAGTGCTTAGTTCTACCAAATGAAACCGTTGCTGCAAACTTGTTAAACACCTATAACATGGATGGGAAGTCTATAGCAGTCGCTTTTGGAAGTTATTTGTATTTATGAGTATTTATAAGTATGAGGGAACAAGCCGAGGAGATCCTGTGCAGCTGCCCCTGGCTTTGTTGAAAATGTTAGGCCACTATCCCTGGATCCTCAAAGGATCTAGCATGTAGGTGGAAACTGGGACAGTGGAGTATGTTGTCTACTCCAGTTTCTCACAGTTTCTAATCTTGTGCAGTGCAACGTCTCTAAAACTGCTCACGCTCCGTCACCGGCTCACTGAGTAAAATTTATTGGATCAAGGTTACCAGCTCTAATGGCTAGCGGTTTTGTTTTTTATTTATTTATTTTTTTACATTTGTTTTAAATCAGTATAAGCACTTATTCATGTTAGGTGTTTTTCATGTAATAGCATATAAATGATTTGGTAAAGTATATTTTGTTTCATTAATTTATACAAATGGATACGTTAGATTCTGTTAAAGGGATTGTTCAGCCTAAAATTAAACTTTTGTCATTTTTTTTCACCCTCATGTTGTTACAAACCTGTATGACTTTCTTTCTTCTCTGGAACACAAAACAAAAAGATATTTTCAGTATTTTTGATAACCAAACAGCCTTGGTTACCATTGATTTCCATTATATGGACATTCAAAATATTTTTTGTTTTCATTTTCAGTTTCAATTTTGCATGTGCCTTATTTTATTATTATGATTATTTAAAATAAGGATTATTTAAAGTAAGGATTTATTTAATTTTGGTTACCATGGATTTCCATTGTATGGTCAAAAAAATTTTTTGCATGTTATATTTATATTTTATTTTATTTCTGGTTTATTTCAGTTAATGAAACCTTTTTACTTTTTTTAATGTTACGTAACAATAACAACACTTGCTGTCTGTGAATCACTGAAGGCTACATTAGAGTAAATTAAATGTTGAAATTGCATTTATTAACTAAATACTTTCACTGAATTAGTTCACTGAAATATGAAATATAAAAAATGTTTAAAAGCAGAAAAAATTTCACTATGGGGCATTCAGACTCCCAAAAACAATTTATTGGGTGCATTTTGCCGCTTTCAGTGTCATTTTTGCCTTTAGCCCTTGTTATTCATAGACCCAAGTGTCATATAATTGTATACCCATGTTTAATAAAACAAGGAACCTACATAGTTCCTTATTTGTCCACGTGCTACTGAGTCCTTAAAAGGCGTATGTTTGGTCTCCAAAATAGGCTGTAGCTAGCTACTGAGAGGGCCCCCTGCCGTAGCTGACGGGGGTCACAGGGAGCAGTTTCCCTCTGTGCTCGCTGTTGCTCCACCGTTGCCAATAGACAGGATTTAGTACTCTAGAAAGCACAGCTCAGAGTCATACCTCATCCTGCTCGCACATGTTTCTGCAAGCGCCTGTTGCCTCTTAACCCCTCACATTACCGTTTAGCTTTAATTGCATTTCAAATAAACACCGCATTAATCCCATCCTGCAGGGAAAAAAACACGGTGGTTTTACTGTGTCACTATGCCACTGTATTTTACAAGTTATGTAGAACTAAAAGGTGTTGAGATGCAGATTTTTGTCCCCTTTTGGTGCTTTTGGTTTGCACTCTATTGGTTTGTGGGTGATTTAGTGTCATGCTCTCATAGTGCTATGTGGCCGCTTCTCTGAATGCTTGTATGTCATCTGCAGCAGTGCTCTGCCTGTAGCTCTCTTGATCTTTGATGAATAGTGTGTACAACAGCCTGGCGGAGGCCCAAAGAGCAGATATGTTTCTTCTGGTCAGGCACCCCATCTATTCTATAAAAAGGATGAACGGTTTGTGTCAGCAGAATCTAGAGGAAAAACTAGTTTCAATTTTAGCGATGAGTGGGCATAAACCTTCATGAAATTTGCTTCCGTTGTACATAGCGTTGGCTTCCTCATGTGACATTTAATTTCCTTGAACAGTATGAAAAAAGATTCATCATATTTACAGTCCAAGCAAAGCATTTTTGTTCGAAATCTACCTGATATTAAAGCCATGCCAGATTGGCTTATGCTTGGCGTTACAAATAAAAATTCACTCTTCATACCTAGTGCTCAACATAGCCTAATTTTCTGAGCACAGCGTGAAAGATGAGCCTAACTCGAGCAGTAACCACAGCATGCATTACAGCCTCCTTACACTTGCTTGTGTCAGGAGTGAGGTGTTTTAAAGGGTTTCAAGTGACCTTGTTTAAAATGCCTGACTTCCTTTCACAATTTGCATTCTCGTAAAGGGCTTCAGTAACACAAAGCCCACTCGGATTGGCCCACAGGTTTCTCATTGTGCGGGTGAAAACTCCATTGACGTCCTTTTTGACAGAAATGAAGGCTAAAACTCATTGGAATAATGAAGGGATAGTTTAATGAAAATAACCACACGAGGTTGAGTAATTAATGACAGAAATTTCATTTTTCGGGGAACTTTCCTTTAAGGTTGCATGTAATTTGACAGTTTGCAGGGATGATTTAAAGGAATAGTTTACCCAATAATTAAACTTTTCTGAAAATGTACTCACCTTAAAGCCATCCAAGATGTAGATTGAGCTCTCATATTGACGGCACCCATTCACTGCAGAGGATGCACTGGAGAGCAAGTGATGTAATGCTACATTTCTCCAAATGTGTTCTGATGAATAATCAAACTCATCAACATCTTGGATGGCCTAAGAGTAATTTTCATTTTTGGGTCAACTGTTGCTTTAAGTAAATTAGGAATCTACAAATAATCAATTTAATTTCTCATATTTTTATTTAGAATATCTTTGGCACCATCTAATGCTCACTTAAAGTTGATCGTTAAAAACTAATAATTTAATTAATAAACATTGTTAGATATAATATTTAACAAATGTATCCATTAACTATATTGTATGTTACAATGTTGTGATGCCTATATTCATTTGTAGTATTTAAAACAATTGATTTTATTTTTATTTATTATTTTATTGTATTTTTATTTACTTAAACATCAACCATTTACCATTTGACCATGAAACCATGAAATGAAATATTAGCATCGATCATGAATTTGACATATCAATACATTATATAACACATTATACACAATACACAAGTGGAATTAGGTATACATTACTGAAAGATTGCATTTTTATTATGTTAGAATAAGCTAATTATCCACAAGGGAAGCTAAATAACTGACTCTTGGATGTCACGTCATGAAGACGTTGACATGCAGAACAAATGAGATATAATCACATTTCCTCAGTCTAGAAAAAAACACACACATTCTGCCTCCTATAGGCCTTTATCACAGTCCGCGTGTCGTCACATCCAGCTCCAATTAGTAGCATAAAAGAATTTCCGCCTGCATTATTGTCAATGGACAGATGCCAGTTTTGTGAAGAAAATTAAACTAATTTAGTTGGACTTCACAATAAACGTCAATATTTAAAACTGTTTATTTACACTGATGCTTTACCATATGTCATCCTTCATTTTAATGTTTAACATCATCTGATCGACGCGATTGTTAGCGCTGTCGCCGGTCATGAGATTAGTGAATAGCACACGCTGCTCAAATTAATTATTTACATTTATTTTTAATATTATTTTGTTTATTCTTGCATTATATTTAGTGATGCACGATCATGATTTTTCATGGCCGATTCCGATACCGATTTTTTACAAGCAAACCGGCCGGTTCCGATACCGATTTCCGATTTTTTTTTTAATCAAAGCAACAAACAAGATAGAATGAAAGTATACATAAACAAGATGTTTATTTGGTAGGCTATTTAACAGGCCAAACTGGGTTTTGGCTATTGAAAATAACTGTAACCATCTGAAATTAACAGCAGTAACTGCACAGTAAGTAGGTTACATTCAATACAAACACAGGTACTGACAAAAGCATTTAGCTTTTGTTTTTAAATTGGGTTGAATCTATAAACTGGCCTTAAATGAATACATTAACTGTAACCATGTAATTTTAAAGGTAACAACTGCATAGTTCCACAATCAAAACAGCACAATCAAAACACATTCAACACTTCAAACAAAGATGTTACTTAATCAGCATTCAGCATTTGTTTTCATTTTTAAATTTGGTATAAAGAAAAAAAGGTCTTTACCAGTGAAACTAAATAAAAACAAAGTTGGCTATATGAATATATTATTCCAAAATGTTAAATCAAATAATGTTTAGTGCAATGAGTAAAACAAAGATGCTACAGCAGGTGCTTTTTAAATCAAATTAAGTCAATGTAATTTTAAGGTAAAATAAAAAATAGGCCTAATCATCCTATATCTTACAGAACCGATGTTTACTTCTGGCTTTTCAAAAGTGTATAAGAGTTCTTCTTTACAAAAACAAGCATTTCAGCTTTGTCACAAGTAAGTCTGTTGCGTTTCTCATCCAACATGTGAGAAGCTGAGCTGAACAAATGTTCACTGTCTAAGCTTGTGCAGGGCGCGGACAGGTACGCTCGCGCAACTTCAGCGAGCGCAGGAAAGCGGCTCTTATTTGTCCGCGATTAACTTGTCCTTTGCAGACATTGCAGATTGCAAACTTCACGTCCTGCGCACAGATTTCGAAATACTTCCACACAAATTACATGTTCGCGAATGATTAGGCCTACAAATGTAGTCTGTGCACGCGGGTGCACTTCCGGAAAAATCGACCGGAAAAAATACAAAAAACCGGTCGCACATTATAAGCAAAAACCGTCCGGTTCCGATTTATGGCCGGTCAACCGGTGCATCCCTAATTATATTTACTATGATTAACCTCACATTTTTGTACAGTATATATTATAATGCTGTTCAGTCATTGCTCTCAATCATGCAGGAAATGACTCGTTATTAAGATTAATAAGACTTATTGAGGATTGCATCCTAAGCATGAACATTTTTTATTGTTTAATACAATAATAATAACCTTATTATACGTGTGATAAAGGCCTATAGTAGGTAGCACTGCTTAGTGCTTACCCACAGTGCACTGAGCTCTGAGACACCCTTCAAATCCAGAAGCCTGGCATTTGACCAGCCAATAGGAAATTCTCTAGAGACCTCAGTGCTCTCCATTCTCTGAGAGGTCACATCGCAGTGGGTCGATGCAATATCTCCTCCATGTCTTGGAAGACAACCTGTCTCCAGCTTCCTGTGAGCAAACTCCGTTAAATAGTGTGACTGACAGTCAGGGAACCCCTAAATGACAGCTTACAATGTTACTGTGTATTTTCAGTGGAAATGAAGCAATTAGCTGTGACTTCCTCCTTGATTTAAAAGCAACATTTCTTGCCATTCAGATCTGGGGCCGGTTTCACAAAACATTCTTAAGAAGAAATTCCTTCTTTAACTGCCATTTTCTTAAGAATATTCTTATCTTTTTTCATGAGATTGTTCTTAAGACAAAACTTAAGAATAATTAAAATTCTTGAAAATAATCTTCTTAAAAATCATTGTAATTAACTTCTTAAATTTAGGACAGCCCCAGACTTGTCTTAAATTATTTAATCAATTTATTGGGTTATTTCAAATTAATTTTAATTTTTAAGCATTACAACATTAGCTATATATAATACATAGTAGGCAGGGCCGGATTATCCATAGACGGGATTGGGCGAGTGCCCTGGGGCACCAGCCAATAGGGTGGCACCAAGTGATTACGATAATGACAAGACCTTTAAAATATTTTTTCATGTTTTGTATATATTATTTTGCTGGAAGAGATACAAATGCATAGAAAATGAACAGTTAATGATACAATATACAGAGAGAATATCAAATATATGCACGCATATAAAGAATTGCGATTGGGTCAGGTCCCAGTGTATTTGCCCCCTCCCCCCAGTCAGAGTCGAGCATATTTATTCACAAATGGATAGGCAGCATCGACTTGGCGGTTGTCTTAACGTAAATTTAAAAAAAGAAGAGAAAATATCATGACACATAGCCAGGGCTATACAGGGCGACTGAAAAGTAGCTACTGTGTGCGACTATCAAAACATATTTAGGAGCACCTGTGCGACTAACCCGATCAGCATAGGCTATTTGTGTTTGCGCTGAGAGGAGCTTCAAAGATTTCTACTTGCGTGTTTGTGCAGCGTTGAGTAATGTATAGCAGACATATGTTGATTCCTTGAATGCAATGTTAATCAGAATCCACTCACTGCTCAAAATACTTTTGTTCAGTGCAGTTATGCACGCTCACAAATGCTCTCGTTATAACAAACAAAGTGTAGATAGTGTAAATAAGAGATTCGTTGTGCAGTGTAGAGAGCTTCATTGATTATAATGGAGTTTTGTGAGATTGCTGAAGTGAGTAACAGCTTTTAAAGATTATTAAAGGTATTTGTAAATGTGATATTAAATTAATACAACAGCTCAATAAACAATAAGTTATATAAAGTGATGTACATTGTATGACTTTTAACAATATTGCCTGATTTTGCTCTATTTAGTCAAGGAACATAGTTTCAAACAGTCACAGCCGAGCCGCTGCGTCTCCATTCAAACATAGCGGTGTTTCATTTATGAATGAACCTGCGTTTTAAATGAGTCTAGTGAGTCAGTGATTCAATTACCCACTCATAAAGTGAGTCACTTGCTTCGTTCCTGAATGAATCAGCTGTTCAAACGAATCAGTGACTTACCGCCACCTGTTGGCAGTTTTATTTTTATGTTTAAAGTGTCCTTTCAGTTATTTAAATCATTTCAATCAAACAATAGTTCTATATTCAAAATGTTATATTTAAAACATTAATCTCACAACATTGCTATGAATTTAAAACATCCATGCCACCTCTGAGCCTCTCTAAATGTCTGTAAATTTACCTACATGCCACTTTTGTGTTCTTCTGTGCCACCTTTGTAGTGGAAACTAATTTTGTTGAATGATTTCTTTTGATTAGTAACTTATTCTTCTTATTCTACCTGTTCTTATGGAATTTTTTTATTTTTTGCACTTCAAATGTGGTCACCCTAGGGCACTACACTGTGTTAATCCGGGCCTGATAGTAGGACTATTAATAGGGAAGTGTGCGAATTTTCTGAAGTGACAGCGATGACTGATAATGTAAACAATGATCGGTCATGATTAGCCTATGTGTGATGCTACTTTTTGCTGACTTCAAAACTCAGTAGCAACTCTACAAAAATGAGTCCGATAGGGAGCTTTAATTGGACGCTTTTATTTTAGCTTATAAATATGACAATCTTTGGCAGTATGCAGCGCATATGAATGCGCCGATACACAGGACGCGTTTGCTGTAGCAGTGCGGATACATACCAGAAGCTTTCACTCGGATGAGAGCACAAAAACACAGCACAAAAATGAATGAAACCGATCGCTGCAGCTTGACACAGGCTGTTCAAAAACACGCCTCATTAAAAACTTGAAGCTGAGCACCAGTCAAAGTCGCGACAAAAAGAGTGTGCGTGCTTATTATGGGGCAGTCAACCTGAAGGTCGCAGGTTCGAGTCTCAGGTCCAGCAGGGATTGTAGGTGGGGGGAGTGGAGTGAATGTCCAGCGCTCTCTTCCACCCTCGATACCACGACTGAGGTGAGACCCTTGAGCAAGGCACCGATCCCCCAACTGCTCCCCGGGCACCGCAGCATTGGCTGCACACTGCTCCGGGTGTGTGTTCACAGTGTGTGTGTGTGTGTGTGAGTGGTTGTTCACTTCTCACTGCTGAGTTTGTGCGCACTTGGATGGGTTAAATGCAGAGCCTCACGTCACGTCACGTCACGTCACGTCACGTCACGTCACGTCACGTCCTTTCCTTTCCTTTCCTTTCCTTTCCTTTCCTTTCCTTTCCTTTCCTTATTAGGGTAGTCTACAGGAAGCGAAAAAAGACAACAGAGTGTGAGTTTATAAGTGCGTCATGTATTCACTCAGATAAAGACTGTCATTTTTTTGAAAAAAATTAAGATGTTCTTCAGAATATATTTGAGAACTTAAGAATTTTTCAAGAATTGCACTTAAGAACATTCTTACGAACTTCGTGGAATTTATCTTAAGGAATTAAAGATTTTCATGAATCCAATCAGTTTCATGAATCAATCATGAATTCTAAATGACTGTTATCTTCTGTGAATGGCAGATGATATCACAATTTCACGTTTTATGTTGCTGCCTTATGTTAAACTGCTTTAAATTACTATTTTTCCACATCAATCTATACACCATACTGACAAAGCAAAAACAGAATTGTCAAAACTTCAGAAATTTATTAAAAATAAACAAAACTGAAATAAGTACATTGCATAAGTATTCATACCCTTAACTAAATATTTAGCTGAAGCAATTTTACAGTCTCAAGTCTTTTTTTTTTTTTTTTTTTTGATGTGACAAGCTTTGCTCATCGGCATTTGGCAATGATCTGCCATTCTTCTCCTCATCTCTTCTCCTCTCAAGCTCTGTCAGGTTGGATGGGGGCAGATGCACATTTTCAGGTTTCTCCAGAAATATTTGATTGGGTTCAATCTCAGGCTGTGTCTGGGCCATTCAAGGACATTCACAGAGTTGTCTATAAGCCACTCTTGCTGTGTGTTTAGGGTCATTGTCCTGTTGGAAGGTGAGCCTTCTGCCCAGTCTGAGGCTCTGAATGCTCTGAAGTCTGAACTAGGTTTTCATCAAGGCTGTCTCTATATTTTGCTGCACTGAGCGTTTCTACTACTCTGATGAGTCCCTCAGTCCCTGCTGCTGACATACAGCCCCACAGCATGAGGCTGCTACCAGCACACTTTACTTTTGGGATGGTACTCTGCAGGTGATGAGCAGAGCTGGTTTCCTTCAAACATGATGCTTAGAATTGAGGTTCATCAGACCAGAGAATCTTGTTTCTCACAATCTGAGGGTCCTTGAGGTGCTTTTTTTTTTGTAAATCCCTAGTGTGTTTTCATGGGTCTTAACTGAATAGAGGATCGAGTCTTGTCAAACCGCCATAAAGCCCAGATTGGTGGAGTGTTGCAGTGATGTTGGTCCTTCTCTAGGTCTCTCCTATCTCCACATATGATCATGGAGCTCAACTAGAGTGACCATCAGGTTCTTGGTCACCAGTATAACCAAAGCCCTTTGTTGCTCAGTTTGGCCAGGAGTCCAGCTCTAGGAAGAGTCCTGGTTGTTTCAAACTTCTTCCATGAAGGGTAACCGAGACTACATGCTTCTGTGACCCTTTAGTGAAGCAGAATTTTTTTCTGAACTCTTTCACAGATCTGTGACTTGAAGCAACCCTGTTTCTGAGCTCTACAGGCAGTTCTTTGGACTTCAGTGCTTGGTTTTTGCTCTGATATGCATTATCAGCTGTTAGACCTTTTATTAAGACATGTGTGCCTTTCCAAATCATACCCATTCAATTGAATTTGCCACAGGTTAACTTCACTTGAAGTGTAGTAACATCTACAAGCAATATGAATGCTCCTGAGCTAAATTTCAACTGCCCCAGATAAGGGTATGAATACTTATGCAATGGAATCATTTTAGTTTTATTATTTTTTAATAAATTTGCAAAGATGTTAAAAACCTGTTTTTCTGCTTTACAATCATGGTGTATGGAGTGTAGACTGATGTGGGGGGGAAAAAGTCATTTAAAGCAGTTTAACATAAGGCAGCAACATATAAAAAGTGAAAAAAATTAAGGGGTATGAATATCTTCGCAAGGCACTGTATTTTCTATGGATTTATTTAAATGTATGAATATTCTAAATGATTTCATGAATAAAAATTTACATATTATTTACAGGAATGCACAATATATTAGTATTAACTGACATGATTGATACTGTACATGTTCATAGTGTACATTATTATTTTGTGATGCTCAAATTCACTTATAATTTTATATATATATATATATATATATATATTTTTTTTTTTTTTTTTTTGTTTGTTTATCTTTACCACTATCTAATACTCACCTAAAATTAATCTTTAAGAACACTAATAATTTAATAATACTGTTAATCTTTAGCAAATCATATCCATTGTTGTGATGGCTAAATTCACTTAATGATTGATTTTAGCTCTTAGTGTTGTATTTTTAATTTATTTAAACAAAATAGTATCAAATTCTAATATCCGCCACTTGTCAGCCACAATTTTAATTTCGATGCTTCCTTACTTATTTGTACTGTTCATCCACTTTATATATTTATTATTTACTGCTCTGCGGATTCTCTATTGCTGGCGAGTGTCAAACATAAAATCTTTGCTCTCCCATGGTGCTTCATGCCTGTTTGATTGCTTATAATTATCCTGGTGCATGCACATCCTCAAACAAACAAATATATCACAGTAATTAAGGCCTTCTGCAGTCCTCTTGAGTTTAGTTAGCGCTATTGTTATTTATTTATTTCTTAATAGAGGGAAAGAACCTATGAGTCACCAGATCTCTTTGTTGGAATGAAAACTGTCCACAGCAGTTTTAAATTCCCACTTCTCTCAGTACAGCAGTAATTTCCGTTATTACGGTTTTATTACAAAAACGCTGTAGTGTTGTTTTCACAAGAGCAAACTGTGCAAAGCAGGAACTTATGACTGTTGAATGTAGCACATTGTTTCAGACCCTGACCGGAGCAAAGCAGCGCATTGTGCCACAGAGATATCGCCCTCTGATGAGCAGAACACATCACTCACACTGATGGCTTTCTGTACCCAGCACATCTCAGCACCTCCTGTTTGTGTGCTTTGATTGGTGCAGTGTCACATAAATAATTATGTTCATCACAAAAATGTGTGGTTGCTATAGCTGTTGTTAACCAGTGTTTGTAGTTCTGATTGGTAGCAAGTCTTTCAAGTGTTGGAATTATGTCTTGCAGGTGGATTTTGAGTAAATATTCTTTCAAATAATTAAATTAGGTTATTCATTTTCAACATATTTCTACATTTCATTTGCTATTTTTAAATTGTGTATATATTTATATACGCCACCTTGCTCTCAAGATATTGGTGTTGGCTACACGTTTCCATGCCCATATTGGGTGACCACTACATTTGACCCCATTTAAAGACCCGAACCCTGAGCAAGTAACCAGTAACTGAATCTCTCTCCTCTTTCTCGCTCTTGTTCTCTCTAGATAAACGAGTTGAGCCATGTTCAGATCCCCATCATGCTTATGCCTGATGACTTCAAAGCCTACTCGAAGATTAAGGTGGACAACCACCTTTTCAACAAGTGAGTTCCTCTCAAGGTTTTCCCCATTCTCAACTGTTATGATCCAACATATTTTAATCATATTATAGAGGTGAATCTTATGATACCTGTCAAGAACATGTCTGAAACATATTTAGTTAAAAACAGTTCAACTTATACATATTAAGTTAAAATAAAAAATGTTGGTAGGTCACAGTTGCATTTAATTTAAACCAAGTATAGACTTTATTTAAAGCAAAAAAGCATGGTAAATATGTAACTGATAGACTTTTCTTTGTGAGTCAATCAGAAAACTCTTGAGATGTTTCTTCACTTTTATCTTTTTTCTTCTTTGTTTTTCAGAGAGAATATGCCAAGCCATTTTAAGTTTAAAGAGTATTGCCCTCTTGTTTTCCGTAATTTGAGAGAGAGGTTCAGCATCGATGACCAGGACTTCCAGGTAGGCTTTGTGAAAGAGAGAGAAATTATCCAAGGTGTCACATTCAGTGTGTCTTCAAACCACAGCATATTACTGCAGTTGAACCACATAAAACACCAGTGTACTCACTACTAAACAATGCAAAATAGATTCAAGTCTCTGTGAGAAAAGCCCATGATTACCAAGAGGTAATTTAGTAATTAACCACTCAATTTGCTGTCGTAATGAAGACCATTATTCCCCATAATAACACGGTACTGTCGGAGCTGTCCTTGCATGCTTCAGCCTCCCACGTACAAGCGTTCTTAATTGCCCTCATATTCCTTTCCTTATACCGCTTTCATGGAAGAAAATACCTTTTTTAGCAAGAATAGTCACAATCAGTGTGCATTAGGTGGAAAGGCTTTTCTCAACATTTCTTATTTCGGTTAATGAGGAAGATATGCCTTTGCTCCTCACTGTAATCAGAAAGAGCTCAGGGTCTTGGTTAGAGCTCCCTGTCTGCTTATGTGGGTTTAAAAGGCATTACGTTACACATGCACAAAAACATCAGCTTCCCAGAATGTGCTGCTTATTTTATGGTCTTGATTAGAGACGTTCAGTATGAGCTGTTTACTGCAGGTTTTCTAGGCTTTTTTTTTTCTAGGCTGTTATGTTATACATCAGAAAAGAATGAAACCTTCATTGCATTAAGACAAGCTGGCAGAAAGGGTTTTGCAAATTTAGAAGTGTGAATAACTTTTTATCTTCGAAATAGAGTAGTCAGTGTTAAGGAAGCCCTATATCTGGGGGCTGGTGCTCACTTGTAGGCCTCAGAAAACTTCCAAGGGAGCCTCAAGATGTCTTAAAACAAACATTGAAGTGCAACAGCTGGGTTCCGGAAGTAAAAACCTAATTCATTTTCTCCATAGGCAAATTGTTTTTTTGTTTTTTTTAATAAAACTTTAAAGATGTACTTGTTGTGAGCTCTCAGATTATGAATCAGCGTTATATGCTTTTGTTGAAACATCTGTTCACATCATTTCAACTTATTTTTATAATAATCATGTTTAACAGCAGAATTTGACTGTTGAAGACTAGGCATTTTTAATTTGATTCTGCCATTCGAATGATTTGTGGGATTGTAGTTCTTTCCCTCACTAAAGATGTTAAACAGTCTTGTACCTTTGTCTTTTTGTCTAATTTTCAAATACTTTTATGCTCTATAAAAAAGTTTGTAATGCTGTGATTCACCTCGTAGCTGGTTTGTTTTGTTCATGGCTCATGATGCTTTAACAAAGACTTTTTATTAAATCCCTTTGGAGACAATGAATGGAGAAAAAAAAATGCTTCCGGAACCAATACCGGAATTTCCTCCCATAACAATTGTTGCTTGGAAAATGTGGATATATGTGACCCTGGACCACAAAACAAGTCATATGGGTCAATTTTTTTTTAAATTAAGATTTATACATCATATACATCATCTGAATAAATAAGCTTTTTTTAGGTTAGGACAATATTTGTCCGAGATACAACTATTTGAAAATCTGGAATCTGAGGGTGCAAAAAAAAAAAATTAAAAAATCTAAATATTGAGAAAATCGCCTTTAAAGTTGTGCAAATGAAGTCCTTAGCAATGCATATTACTAATCAAAAATTAGGTTTTGATATATTTATGGTAGGAAATTTACAAAATATCTTAATGGAACATGATCTTAACTTAATATCCTAATGATTTTTGGCATAAAAGAAAAATCAATTATTTTGACCCATACAATGTATTGTTGACTATTGCTACAAATATACCTGTGCTACTTATGACTGGTTTTGTGATCCAGGGTCACATATGAGGTAGCATCATTTTAAAAGTGTACTTATTGCCACTGTCAAAGTCATGTAAATTAATAAAATCCATAAGCATCTTTATAATGAACATGCATTTTTCTAGTCATGCCATGCTCTAAATATTTTATATAATTTTATAGAAACTGATAGATTAAAAGAAAAACAAATTTTGAAATCCTTATCCTTGATCCTAGTTAATTACTACTAGAAGAGTCATGGGGCCTTTGAATATGATTGTGGACAGTCAATAACAGCTATAAAAAAAGAAAAGGTTGAGAACCCCTGCCCTGTATAATTATGCTAGTTTAAAGGACTGCTTTTCATGTTGGTCATAAGTGGGCAGTACATGGGACCAGACGTTATGCCGCAAGTCAAATGTCTACCTGCATAATAACAAAGCTGTTTTGTAATACAGATCTAGCGTAATCCCGCTATGACTTCCTAGAGTTGTGGTTCCTCAGTCCACCCTGCATCCTCTGCCTCATCATCACTATTTTCAGCCCATCTGTGCACACACTTCCCTGAGGAACAAGCCGTCAGCTGAACAGCTACAAGCCCTAACCCGCATGACTCAGCCTGTGAAACCTTTAGAAATTTCATATCCTGCTTTTGGTTTTGTTTAATGGCTATACTTGATGAATATAGTGAGGAAATCCAAGCACATGTAGAAAGAGGCTCTGATACTCCGACTGAGGGAGGTGGTTGGGAAACGTGTGGGTGTGTACTGTATGTGTTTGAGGTAGCAGACCTTGGGAATGTATGTAAAGTGGTCCGAGCTGCTCTGTGCAGCTGTGTCCTTCACTCACCCTTACGGAGCAGAGACCCTTCGGTCCTTTCAAGTGCATCATGCGTCCACCATGAGCTTTTTGAGTTTTTTTTTATTTTTTATAGACAGGAACAGACACAAGGGCAGACCACTTCAGTCAGTGAGAGAAAATGGTTGGAAATTGCGCAGTGTCTGCATGTCAGTGGTCATGTGTTTGTGGGCAGGGCAATTACGGTTGAGATTTGCACACCAGATCATCAGAAACTCACATACCCTTTTGCACAAATGCCAGTCCTCAGTCATGAGTTCTGTGAACCTCTTTCAGAACTAGAACTTCAGATTCAGATCCATTTTTACCAATGACTTGACAGCCAAACCATGACACAACTGATTGTTACTACTTAACCTGAAAGATCATGTGAAACTGAAGACTGGAGTAATGATTCTGAAAATTCAGTTTTACCATCACGGTAAAAATGTATGTGTTAAATTAGAAAAAAGGTTATTTTAAATTGTAATATTTCACAATATTACAGTTTTTGATCAAACAGATATAGCCTTGGTGAGCTTTAGCTACTTCTTTCAAAAACATGAAAAGAAGAACTTACTGACCTCAAACCTGCAAACAGCAGTGCATGATATTTGTAAATAAAATAATTTTATTTCAGATAAAATATATAGGGTCTCTGCAACACAACAAATGTTGCCCATCAACTGAATTAAAGAATCACTTTGAACACTTTCAGTATTGATAGGAATTTAGTTTTGTTGCATGTAGTTTTGGTTTTGAAAACTACATTTATCATGCTTCCTGGGTAATGACATTAATGGTTCTTGGATTGAAACCAGCAGGTTCAAGGGGCAGGTGCAGGCTGATTTTCTGGCTCAAAACAGCCTTTTACATCAGCATGAGTAACCGTGCCAGATTGGGTGGAAAAGGGAGAGAATTGATGCTTTGTAAATCTATTAATCAATTGCTATAAACATTGGTTCGCTTAAGTTAAGAAAATAATGAAAGAAAACAGCTATTTCAACTTTTCTGCTTTAAATTACCACTCATTTCTAATTCAGTGTGATGAAGGTGTAGAAATCTCACTTCTGTGTGTAAATGAGTGCAAGACATTCTCCCAGTACAGAACAAAATAAATGTCAAAAAGTATCACTTAGTCTCATCCATCTTTGTGTGCGTTTATTATGTGTGCTAAGACCTCTTTCCCATGTGTGTTGGCAGAACTCTTTGACCCGCAGCGCACCCCTCGTCAGTGAAGCTCAGGGCCGTAGTGGTGCTCGCTTCCACACCTCCTACGACAAGAGGTACGTCATCAAAACCATAAGCAGCGAAGACGTGGCTGAGATGCACAACATCCTCAAAAAGTACCACCAGGTGCGAACAAGCTCATACATTCCCTGTGTTTTACCAGTAATTTGTACATTTACATGCACATATCTTTTGAGCTGGGTATAATGTATTTTTAATGTCTTTTTTCACTGCAGTATATTGTGGAATGTCATGGTACCACACTGCTCCCACAGTTTCTAGGCATGTACCGCCTCACTGTAGATGGAGATGAGACTTATATGATAGTAACACGCAACGTTTTCAGTCACCGGTTGTCTGTGTATAAGAAATATGATCTGAAGGTAAGGATTATGATAAATGACTGGCCAAGTCAAACCAGATGACAGTTATGATATGGTTTGACGTTTCAATTTTTCTTCTCTGTAGGGGTCTACTGTTGCCAGAGAGGCAAGTGACAAAGAAAAGGTCAGTTTCACCCTCTAACACAAAAATCTGATCTGAATGTTTCAAATGTTGACTTCTCCGATCTTTTTTTTGTTGGTTTTCTGTGTGTATTGTATGTCAGGTCTCTTTGCTTGTGGTTCTTTCTGTAGTGACTAATCATTTGTCACTTCAAGCAGCTTAATTTACTGTGAAGCAGAGAGTGAGGCGTGCTGGTTTTAGAGCGTCTGTGTGATTATCGGGTGCACAGATGTAGATCTATCCTATACTTAGGGTGTCAAGGTGAAGCAGAGTCCATGGTGCTTTTTTAAGCTATGGAGATTAAAGCAAGAGGCTGTAAGCTTCAGTAGCATCAACACCGGCATTGAAAATAAAACAAATAATTTAATGACAGTGGCTGGGTTGTGTGCCTGCTCACAAGATACTTGAACTTAACAAAGAAGAAATATGTTAAGTTAGCTATGTATCCTTGTAATTTCACACGTCTGTCTATTATTAGGCATTAGTTTGCATAGTCATGCATGGTGTATTTTTGTTCAACCAAAGAAATCCGTGTGTGTATATATAGTAATAAGTACAAGTAATCCAACTAGGCCAAGTTAAAGTTCTCTGTATAAATCCAGCCCAAAGGCTGCCAATGAGTTAAAATAACAGATGGTCCACTGGTGGTCTTAGGGGCATGAGGTTACCCGACTTCTATTTTAATCCTTTTATTCTGTCACAGGGCCATAGGCCCTAATCACTGGCATATCCTTGGACACTTTCTAGGGTGTGTGGCCCTCCTTGTTTTTGGTTTGCTTTTTTTTTTTTGGCCAAATGTAGCTTTACAAAAACAGAGTAGATAGAAGAGTTCATTTTCTTCATATGCTCTGTTAGTTTTCTAAGAATAGCCTTTTTTAAAATTGTGCCTGTACATGTTGGTACAAATGTGGATTTTCTCGGATCATATATTTATGTGTTCTGATTTTGCTTAACTGTGCAACTATATTATTCTCACAATTTTGTGAAGTTTACAGCCACAAATACTTTTTTTCTTTTAAACGAAGTCAAACACTCTTGTAAAACAAGCTTAAAGCCGTTTCTCACTAAACGCACATCAGATTATCCTCTTTCTCGGGTTTAGAGTTCTCATCTCAAGCCATGGTATTCTGGTAGTCACCCTAGAAAAGGTTTTAACTACGTTTTGTTTGTTTGTTTTTTTAGAGGTTATGGTTAAAAGTAGATTTACATATTTTTTCTTCTGCTTTTCTTCGGCATATACCATATGATTCATTCCTCCAGCAGGTTAAAAATTGCTCATTTTGCTCCATGCCTGCCTACACTCTTAGAAAACGAAGCTGTCACTGGGGCAGTGCTCTAAGGTACAAAAGCTAAAAGTTAAATTTTTGTACCTTATTTACCCATAAATGGTACGTATTAATACCTTAAAGGTACATATTAGTACTTTAACAGTACATATTAGCAAGTGTACCAAGTCTGTTACTTCACTTTTAAAGTGGAATTCACAAGTCATTTTACTTCTATAATGTGGCATATGTCTGAGTGAAACAGGACATTAAGTGTATGAAATAAAAAATAGGCTCTTTGACAGGGGTTTGGAAGGTAGGGGTTAAAAAATAAAGAATGTGCTTTAATCTTTAATGGATGCAAACCGTTTAATCAGTGCCCTCCTGTACGTGTCTGTTAACTTACAGTGCTTTCCTCGACCAAACCTATTCCTAATGCTCTTCAACCCACCAACAGGGCACACTTTGGCTATCTATGCCCTAGATTTCACAATGATATGATAGGTGTATGTTTGCTTTTGAAAGTTGGGAAATCTGCAAATGGTAGAGGTTGTTAAAGTTCATTAATAAGGTTTTACTGTGTGGAGCAAGGATACCAAATAAGCTAATTACACTGTATTGCTGAGAATTGAGTTTAAATCACCCCAGAGGAAATATTTTTACCTGCATTCCTCTTCAATAGTTCGAGCGAGCCATAAAAATGTATTACTTAATTATTGAATAGTGAGTAATTACTTACAGCTGCGTTCATGTTGAGTCATAACTGATTTTTGTGACGTCAATGCAGCGTCATTAATGCTGTATATGAAAGCTCATTTCATTTGTAGGCCATTCTGACTATCTCTAAACATAAATGTAGATCAGCTAGTCAGGCTGTTGCCTCCTTTGTTCATTTGAGGGTCCCTTGATGCTACATGCAGCTGAACATGCCAAACTGGCTTTTTCTTATGAATCTAGAGCACTCCCTGCTGCCCAGTGTGATATTTACATGACATGACCAGCAGGACCTGAATTCATTTTAATGTAAATAATGATCAACCTCTTGTGAAGCACTTAAAAGAGCCTGAAAGTGCAAGTGAGCGTCTTTAACATGCTAAATGTTGTTTCCCTTTTTTCCACCAGGCTAAAGAACTCCCCACGTACAAAGACAATGACTTTATCAACGATGGGCAGAAAATATACATCGATGAAGAGAGTAAGAAAACCTTCCTCGATAAGCTACGAAAAGACGTGGAGGTAAATGGTTTAGAAGAATTTGCTTTTTCACTCTGTCTGCCTGCTATGGATACAATGACTCATTTATCTTAAATACTCATTTTGTCACTTCCTCTTTCTCTCTACTCCCCTCCCTCATCTCTCTGTCTAGTTCCTTGCTTTGCTGAAGTTGATGGACTACAGTCTTCTGGTTGGGATCCATGATGTGGAAAGAGCAGAGCAAGAGGAGGTGGAGAGTGAGGATAATGAGGGAGAAGAAGAAGGAGAGAGTGATGGAGGCATTATTGGCACTCCTCCTGACAGTCCCAGTAACACTCTAGACAGCGCTAAACCACTCTCACCGGGAGACTTCGACCCCAGTATTGACGTCTATGCCATCAAAAGCCATGACAGTGAGTGGAGCGGGAAGCATATGAGTTGTCTTATTGAAATGGGTCCTGTGCATACATTTCACTGTTTATGATAAATACACTTTTGAACATATATACTGTATACCCAACCTTAACGTCAGCATGAAATCAAAATTGCCCCCGTTTCCTCTTTTAATGCTTGTACCTCAAGTCAAGTCAAGTCAAGTCGAGCTTTATTGTCATTCCGCTACATGCGGGGCATACAGTGGAACGAAATGTCGTGCCTCGCAGGACCACGGTGCTACATAAATACAGGCATACAGCAATGAAGTAAAACAATATAAACCTATACACAACTATCCTACTGATAGATTTGACTATAAATATACTCTATATAAAAAAATGTTTTATCTATACATAAACTAAAAAATACAAACTATACGAGTGCTTCAGATGCACATATTTATACTGTACATGTGCGAAGAGAAGCATTGTGAGTCAGCAGCTGGCTGGGGAACAGTGCAGGATGATTTGTAGTGCATGAGCATGTAAACATACATATATTACTGAGTCTTTTGTGGGATATGTATACACAGCAGTGTGTGTGGAAAGTGACTAGTGCGCATAGAGGAGGAGAGTGTGCTACTACAGGTGGTTTGTACAGGCCCACTCACCTGTGTGTAGCACACTTTGCTTGCACAAAAAAAAAAAAAAAAGTACCTGTGGTTATTGTGAACAATTCATCCATGCATGATATTCTTAAAATAAAAGCGTTTATTAAAATGTAATAAGTCTCCTCCTTGGATCAAGAGAAGTAGGTGGTGAAAATAATTTGAATAGTCAAACATTCTGTTCGGTCTCCATTCTGGTACATAATGGGCACCTTCCACAATCCAATAAATCTTTGATTGATAAGTTAAGACTCATCCTACTTTTTCTCTTGTGGAGTAGACTGTTTCTGTAATACGTCACATTATGAAAATTTGTTGTGTTTTCATAAATGATGAATGTAACTTTTACCTCCAGATTCTCCCAGAAAGGAGGTCTATTTTATGGCTGTTATTGACATCCTGCAGCATTATGATGCCAAGAAAAAAGCCGCTCATGCAGCCAAGACAGTAAAGCATGGGGTGAGTGCTTTGACTTTTACATTTAAATGTCATTTTTCTTAATATTCAGAGTTATATCACTGTAAAATTATTCTGTTAAATTCACTCTAAAAATCTGGCAACCGTGGTTCACCGTAAAAACACTGTGACCGTGTTTCCAGTATTACCATGGATTTCATAACTTCAATATTAACATCACAGAACTTCAGGTTATATAATGTTAGTATACCAATGTACCAATAACTACCATAATAATGCAGGTGGTAAAATAGAAAGCCACATGATGAATATGACCAATAGTCATGTATAGGCGGTGCACAGGGTCCATACACTCAAAGACAAAAAACAATCAGGGTAACACATAATTTAAAAACAATGCAATAAATATAAACTAACTAAATTTAAACTAAAATATAAACTATTTTTTGTCAGTGTATGGAACATGAAAAAAAAAAAAAAAAAATCTTAAATGACTACTACATTTTTGAACTTGTACCAGGAGTACAGTACAGAGGGCTACTTTGTGTATTCCTCCCAAGCATCTCATTCATCATTTATGCTCTAAAGTGTATGCATGACTGAAACCTTTTATAGCTTTTATCAAGGCATCGACCTCATGCTTTTTTCATCTTAGGCTGGGGCAGAGATTTCCACCGTGAACCCAGAGCAGTACTCGAAGAGATTCTATGATTTCATCACTACCATTCTGCCCTAGTCTGAGGCAGCTGAGCTCAGTCCACGGGGATGAAGAGGGACGCCAGCAGAGGGGTGTTGAACACTCACTCGCCCGCTCTGCCACAGGGGGGCACCCCTACAGCAGCTACAACCACCATTCGTTTACATTTTGATTTTCATTTATTCGTCTTTCTGTTTTGTGGGACCATGAGAGTGATGGAAAAGGACAACAGTTCTAACTTTTTTGGGGGGGATAGGGCTTTTTACTGCTTTCTTATGCATGCCCCTTAATCTTGTTTGTTCCATTTGATATTTTTCTTGCCTTTTAAAGCAGAAGAGGATGGAGAGAGGAAAGAGAGCTCATGTGCTGGTCTGTGGCTCAGTTAGTAGAATTAGGTCTCTGAAAAAAGGAGGCCGAAACACAACTTCTCCATTGGAACTGTAAGCGTTCTCTCACTGAATCATTCATCAAATCCCTAGTCGAACTCACTTCACGCAACCCTTGGCTGCCCGCTCTGCTTTACTCCACCGGGGTCAACAGCTTTGCGGAGAGGCACCTGAAGCACTTGACACTCTCCTTACTCGCGTGGTCCTCTTCATTCTCTGGACAGACTAACCAGAAACGCTCTTTGAGCCATTTACAAAAGGAGGACCCTAACTTGCCTTGTGTGGATAGACAGCTGAATCTGACTGTTTTGCATGTTCCTTCAGTGTTCTGAGGCAAACGCGTTTGAAATGGTGGCGAAGGTTCCGGTAGGTATTTTTTCTTTTTTTTTGGAGTTTTGTTTTGCAGCAACTTGACATGAGGGAGAATGAAGACACTGAGGCAGCAGGATCAGTGGTTTCTCTTCGGTCATCAGTGAATTCTGTTACATTAGTGATTCAGTTGCCATCAGCACCTTAAACTGTTGCACTTTTTATTAGGATCACTCGGTCTGTTACGAGCTGCAACGATAGCACTATGAGACACTGTTCAACGCAGCCTTGCCGTTTCACGTGTTCTCACGCATACGCTTGTTCTCAACAGACAAAACATAGTTTACCTCTTGCATTGTACCAGGACACACCGATTTGTGTTGTTTCAGTATTCCATGGAGGATTGGGGAAGGGGTGCTTTGTTGTATTTTTTTTTCTCATTCATTTTAAAACATGAAATTGTGTATATGTCTCGTGCGTTTTTGTTCGAATTTTTTTTTTTTTTTTTTTGAACGTTCAAATTGGCAGCAAAATAGATAAAATGTTGTATATTTTGCACATGATGAATGGAACCAAAATGTTCACGGAATCCTGTTGGTTCAGCAGTGGTATTTACAAGGGAAACATAATACCTGTAACAGAGGAGAATACTTTTGTAAATGGCATTGAATTAGAAGCAGGTAATATGACTTAGAGATTAATGTGTTTCTTAACTTTTCTAATTCAAAGAAAAAAGCCGCCTCATCCTATGTTGTTTAGACTTTTTGATCACTTGCACACATTTTTTCATTGATTTTTAATCCACCAGAATTTTAAAGCACCACTCCGTGATTCGGTAGAAGTGTTCTTATGAATGAAGAATGTTACTGTTTTAAATCATACAACACGAGTACTGTGTAAAAAAAGGAAGGAAAAAGAGAAAAAGATGCATGTTGCATTATGCAGAGATGGTGTATATTCCATGCTTGGTCATATTTTTATTTTATTTTTTTCCTCCCCCTTTCCCTACACCCCCCAGGTCTATTTTTTAAAGATGGTCCCATACCTGCTTTATACTGTGTTTTCAATGTATACACTGTGCAAGAGTCGTGCCTTTTTACTCCAAATTATTTAATTCCTTATTTTTTAATCTTTTTTTCTCCCCTCCAAACAGAAGTAAAATGTTATTTTCTAATAGGGTGGTTGTTGAAAAAAAAAAAAAAAAATCCATGATGTTTTTTTTAGTTTTTTTTTTTTTTGGTGTTTTGATGTTTCAAAATGTGCTGTTGCTTCAAACGGATATAAGACATTGCATTTTCTGTTCACAACAACACAACACTGAAAAAGTCACAATTTCTCTTTGACTGGCTAATTCTATGTGCAAAGCCTTTTGGACAAGAGTGTGCATTGTGCATTTGTTGATATGAGTAGGTGTGGCTCTTGTTATAGTGTTAATTGTAAATTGTGTTCAGGCTTTCTCCAAGCATTTTTATCTGGAAGTATTATCCGGCACCAATGTTACAGCGTTTTTGGTTAGTGTTTCATTTTCTTAATAAACTGAGCGCTGCTTGTGCCCTTGGGAAACCGTTGCACAATGGGAAAAGAAGCATTTTTTATTGTTCTCATTGGGATGAAAACACACCCTGGTCTTATTGGTTGTAATATTCACAACAACAAAAAACAGCACCATGGGCACGACAAAAGAGGCTGTTTTAGCGGCAGACTTTGATAGTGTCATCAGAGCATCGCTTCAGCTTCTGATACTGGATTCACACGCAGCGATATATATGTGAATTTCACTAAATGTGAAAAGTGCTACAGTAAGATACAGCTTCACTTCACGCCTTCTGAAAAAGCCCTCCACAATGTTCTTCATTTGCCAAAAGCATTTTTGCTCAATGTGTTCATTGATGGATATCTCATCACATAAGCTTTGGGGGAAAAATGTAATGTACTTTTAGCAATTCGATTTTTATTTTCTAAACATTTATGAATGCCGCGAACGGATGGATTTTATTTGAATATGCAGGTTTACACGCTTACTGAAAAAAAAATCCCCTCGTTTGTGACTGTTTTAATCTAGATAGTGAAGGTAATAGAAGTGATGTGGAAGCGCTGGTTCTCTGCATCACACTCACAGATATGAGTATAAAAGTTGTTTTTGAGAGTAACCAAAGGGGAGGCTGTCTCATGTGTTATGATGTAAACCGATATACACTCCATTCCATAAGCATTGCTCAAAACAATAAAGCACTTTGTCTGCAATTTACGGTGCAACGTCTCGTCATGTTTTCTGCACTTTTAATAATGTGTATGGCATTTTTGGAGTCACGCAGAGAACTGGTTTTCATTTTATAAAAGCTTAATCACTAGAATGCATGAGTTTACTCACTTGATAAACATTTATTGCTTAAATGTAGAACACTTTAAAAAAAACAAAAAAACATTTGCCTTCTGAACTCAGAACAGACAAAAATAAGCCGAACACAATTAAAGATAATTAGAGAAAGCGCACGGAATGAACCAGTTATGAAATTAAATTACACAAATCTGTATATATGGGTAGATTATTATATTTAAAAAATTAAGGAGTACATATATCGTAATTGACCTTACGCAGAGGAGACGCCATATTTAATTTATTCTCGAATGAAAAGTAGGCTGCGCGGGATCTACCTGGATCATGATTCACCTGAAGCAACATTAAAAATGCATCAAAAAAAAAAACCCGGCGTCAAAATTCCGGAAGATATGTTGTGAAATGGACGTGATATGGGAGCTGTGCACAGTCCATCACGTTATCTTTCATTCGCTAAAAACAATATATATGGCGTCTGCCTCGAATGAGGTCCATAGCCTGCACAGGCCTGTTCATTGTAAAAGTGTTGTGCTCCATTCTTGATTCAAATGAACATCCTGTTGCCACTTCGTTAGTAGATAATAAATGATGTCTTCTAAAGCATGTTAAACATTCTCTGTAAATAGTTTAATGAAGAAATCTGGACTGATAGTAACACCAATCTCAGCAAATGTAGCCTAGTAGGTGGTCAGACAACTTATATTTCTGCACAATGGGAAAAACTCGTGTATAAACGCCCTTCTGGACTCTTGGAGGTTAGTGATGTGTTTAAGAAGGCAACAGTTAAGAGTGTAGACTCCTCTCACCACCGAAGTCAAATTCAGCATCTGGTCAGCAGGTTATAGGTGGGCACGGGAATAATTCAAATAAATAGTAGCCTACGCTAAACTGGAATTTGAGAACGTAAAATTCGACACTATAACATGCAGGCTATTAGCTACGCGATTTTTAAAGGCCAGGGTCAAAAGTCACATCGACACCCGTTTCTTAAATAATAGAGTACTGTGTTCAGGGCACAGTTTCGGAAACAGTTCATTGCTCAAAACAATAAAGCATCGTTAACTCGTACCCTCG
The DNA here is from genome assembly GCF_012432095.1 of Onychostoma macrolepis. Taxonomy (NCBI): domain Eukaryota; kingdom Metazoa; phylum Chordata; class Actinopteri; order Cypriniformes; family Cyprinidae; genus Onychostoma; species Onychostoma macrolepis. Next base: position 14,187,857 of record NC_081178.1, on the reverse strand, counting down.
TTCACTTAAATTCTGAGGCCTGATCTTCTAAGCCGTGACAAGTAAATCCCGCGTAAATAATAAGCTGCAACTTAAACGAATCCTTCACCATAACTCAGTATACTGTCGAATTTATATACAAACACAAACTAGTTCATATACATTTTCTTGCTACATTTGTTTCCATTTATTTTTTTTTTAGCTTTGTTCCAGTACTCAGTATTTCACATCTATTAGCTTCTGGTCTCAGGACTTCTCTTTCCTCTTTCCTCTTCCTTGATGCATTATCTTCATTTAAAAAAATATAGGTACTGACTGACAGAGACCAACATTTGGATGAATGGCCCACAAGGACTATAGGGGGAATGGGAAATAGAAAAGATCAGATAGGCCAGGCATTCTTAAATAACACTGTTCTGTAGGCCAATCTATTTCTGGAGGACTTCCACACCAAGTACACAAAGAAAGGTTTTTATTTGTCTCGGATGAAAGCATAAGGTTAATGCTGTAGGCTATACGTCTCCTCCATTATGCACCATTTTCTTCGGCTCCGTGAGATGACTTGCATGCTTCTATTTTTCCACAGTCCTAGAAGGAATAATGTTACCTCTTCAGGAACCTTCTCATAAACCCGTTTTATGAGAACGTATTTGTTTTGGGGAGAATAGTAGCTACTGAAGATTCTCCATCAAAAGTCCACCGACTGCTACAATCGGAAATTTACTGTGTTTTTACTTCATTTGTTTTGCGTCTTCTCTTTAAGAAGCCTATAGTTAGAACCATATTAGTAGACTATAATACGAAATGCGTCCCATGGGTCAATCACACGAATTAATGTAATAATAGAAGAAAACATCAGATATGAAAATTTAACAAATAAAATAATTAATAAAATAAATAAAATAATTATACGCCGAAAAACCAAACCTCAGTTTCTTAATTTTGCCAACACAATTATTTCCTTATTTTATCAATAGAGCATATTTTATACAATATAACATTTACAAGCATGCACTTCGGAAACCGCTTCCTATCAAAACTTTTTTTTTTAAATAATTTTATTTCATTTTATCATGTTTTATAAGGCCTATAACATAAAACATGAAAAAGAAAAGAGTGTGTTTTCCAAACTTTGCCTCAACGATAAAGCAAGAGTAGCCTATATTTTGCAGTTTTAGGGAAACCCATTTTTTACCATCATCAAAATAAAGCTCATCTGCCTTGGGAGAAATAAGCCTAATATTCATTCATTATTTGATTAAAATCGTGGTTTACCGGGGGTCAAGATCGCTGGGTGCTATTTCTTCATTCCACCTTAAATCCTCTTGTCCTCCCCTTTAAGAGAAAATTCTCCAAACGTTCCCGCCCGAGCGGGGGCGCCAATAGCACGTGCAATAACTAGACGTTTGCGAGCTATATTTTTAGGAGCTGTCACTTACGCTTCTGTTCTTACTCAAACATGTCGAGACATCTCCAGTATTTTATCATTTATGTCCACGCAACTGTTGTATATCTCACAGCGCAGTCGGCAAAATGAGTTTCATGTCTGAGGGTATTGTTTTATTGGTTATTTTCTACCCTCACCTACACCCTGCATTTCGTCTTTTTCTCGGCATCGGCTTCTCCTCAACTGCTCGCTTCCTTACCTGTTTACTCCTTAGTAATAACCTAATTTAGTCGATTTTTATATTGACAAAGACATTCACAGCTGAGGTCAGCCGGGAGAATACTTAAAAAGTACCGTATATATATATATATAAATATAACATGGCCTGTTGTCACAAATTCCTCAGCGAAAAGAAAAAAAACAAGCCTGTAAATTTCGAAATTTTCGTTCTTCGCTACTCTCGCGTAGTTCAGAGACACATCATTAGGGTTTATTAAAATAGTGACTGGTTTCAACATTAGTCGATACAATAATGATTCTAAAATTAATTCAGTAATACTAATAACTCGCATCGCCGTGGTTATGGCTTGCGAAAGCTCTTCGAATCAGAGTGTATGCATTAAATACATCCAAGCCTTCTTCATTCATATTTTGAATATTTGCCCAAGGACACACAGACCGAGAGAAATTAACGGAATAAAGGCTATTCTGCCGTAGCCTGCTGTGCGGAAAACGGCTTGACCATGTGGCTGCCAAAGCAGGCTTGCAGTGGGCTACGTTTTTTCTTTTCTTTTCTTTTTTTACGGATAATTTTTGACAACCAAAACAAAGTTGCTTTCTGACAATTCAAATACACCTGCACCAATCGTTTTAACGGGAGTGAAGAACCAGCCTAAATGCGACGGTTTAAATGCTAAATTTATTTGACTTTGCACACACAGGACAGGTGACATTTTTTTTAATGTGGGAAAGGCTGGTCTGTTTTCTAAATGTTAATTTTCATTTTAAAGATGCTAATTCCCTTTGACACTCTACTGGGAATGGTTAAATAATGCGCTACATCTCACTCAAAGTGATTGTTTTAACAGATCTTCCGTTATTGGTTAAATCCATGTTACTATCATATGGGAGATTACATTCTACGGTTATATAAGTGTACGTTGTATGTATATTAGTGTGCTTAAACCGCTAATTCCTTACGATTTCTAATGTGTGGCCTGTTCAGAATGGTCATAATTGTTAGGCAGGCTCTCAGCAGAATATATCACTGACCCACAGCACATTTTTCATCAGTGTTATGAAAGACGCATGTCATCTAATTGAACTGTTAAGGGAGCTTGTTGTTTTGGATCAGTGACTTGTTTTTACAAGTGTTTCTGAAAGAAACGTTGCTCGGGATAGAATTAGGTTTAATGATTCGTTTGACTGCAGCCCAAATCACGAATTATTTGACTAATATCACTAATTATTTCGACACGTGAAATGATAGCTAACACTTTAATTAGAACTGCCCTTGTCTTAAGTATAGCATATTGGCTGATCTTTAAAAGGAAAGAAATAAACTGATCATGAACTGTTTCCGTATCAAACATGATTTTGCTTGGGTTTGTTCATTGCTTGCCACGTGAATTATTAATTTGATTTACATTCTTTAAGTTCTTTTCTCAGTCATCGTCATGAGAAACATTTACAGTTATAAGTCTCAGAAGTCTGATTTATTTGTCCTTATTACAAGCAATTTTTTGATGAAAACCTTAACAATGTAAACGTATCTCGAACAAAAGTCTTAGTAGTTCTTTAGTAGTAGTTCTTTTGAAGTTTTGACACTAAGTCCTTGTCACCAATATCACAACCATTTTCATTTGCAACTTAAATTTAAGCTTGTCAGAATTAAATTTAAGCTGGTTGATGATTAAAAAACTAATTAAATGTATGGATACGCAATACTTTATATTATAGGCTAGTCTTTATTTTAACTTGTACGCTGTGACAATAAACTTATGTAACCTTTTCAAATAAATAGGGTGGGACGTTTTTATCCGTATGTGAGCTTGTTTGATTCATACCTGGGTATAAGCCCTTTAGGATTTAGGAGAAGTCATCATTGCAGGAAAACAAAGTCGATTTCAAATGTACAAATTTCTAAGAATTTTAATGAAAGTAGTATTTAATATTTTTCCCCATTGACTGGGGATTCAGACACAGGTCAGAGGGTCAATATGCACTTTTTCAAAAATTGTTAATGGAGAAGCAGAGAAAATCTATTTGGATTTTTTCCCAATAATTGCATTCAGTAGATGTTTATAACCAGGGACTCTGTTGAAAAATAAAATTGCACATTTGCTGGGTAACCATAAAGTAGGCTATAAGGTGAATTCTGAGAATAGTGATTGATGAATAAAGAGCAAAAAGCCTATATATTTGCTTAATTAAACATCGTCTCTTACGATGTATATATTGTTGTCATTGTCTGAAACAGTATCTTCTTATTTGGAGTTTGTGTGGGGGTAGGTCCTTTCAGGATACGCTTTCGGTTTATGCAGATAACGGAAGAATCTCTTACCACGAGGCCGACGAGGACCTCGGTCAATCAGTAAAAGTGATGCAGATATGTAATTGTTTAGACCTAACTCTCACGTTTTCCCCTTAACTAGATACTCTGATAACTGTTTTAGAATACATGCTATTAATCCTATAAATATATAAAAAGTTCAGACACATCTGACAACCAATATGCTTTTATTTTCAATGATGCTGGTATACACACACATACTCATATATATATATATATATATATATATATATATATATATATATATGTGTAACGGGACAGCTCGCTATATAGTGTGTGTATGTGTACACATACACACTCACACACTATATATATATATATATATATATATATATATATATATATATAATGTAACGGACAGCTCGCTATATAGTGTGTGTGTGTGTGTGTGTGTGTGTGTGTGTGTGTGTGTGTGAATAACCTTTGTAGGATCTCATTGTAATCTGATTTTCATGTTTTATGACGTTCTCGAGTAATTTACTGGAGTAAAAAGCATTCGAAAAATCGACAACACGAACTGCTGTTTTTGTGGGATTAACAACACGTTGATGAGTTTTTTTTGCCAGTCACGTAACAGCATTATTTTCTTCTCACGTCCTGATCCCATTACAAAAGAAGCTTCCATGAGGCCGCTTATCCTGTTGGTTGAACCACGTGTCTAAATATGAGGCGAACGGTTCTTATCAGTCAGTAAATGGGATAGTTTACCGTGTTTAATAAGTGTTAAGTGTTTAATAACATATAGACTATTTATGCAAAACCTAGGCCTGCTTCATTTATTAAGATTACTATTGACCCCTGTGTGGATTATTAGGATTATTTTTATGGTTGCATTGGCAATTAGGAATGGTGTAGCCTAGTATTTATAAAAACACATTTACTATTGTCAATTCAATTCGTCGGTCAGTCACTCAAGATTCATAATTTACAAAAGTCAATGCACAAACTAGCCTATCAATACAACACTTAAATACATCTAAGGGCTAATTTCTAGGTTGTTTTTCAGAGTGGAGAACGACAGGTTGAGCAGAAACTTGTTAGGAGACTGAAAATCTTTTCCCACTGAACAGCCTAATGGTGGCCTGTTGAGTTCTGTGAATGAAGCCTCGAGTCCATTCGACGAAGTCAGGCCTCAAAATTAACAGTCTGTTTCGCTGTGCAAGATCCGTCTCGCTGTGCCGTGTGTTCGACGTGATATAATTTGTTAATCACCATTTCTAATTTCTAGGATGTGGCCTGCGTTAAACTACTCTTTTTAAAAAGGCCGTTTTCACACCGACTCAGTTCGTAATGCGCTCGGTTTTGTTAAAGCAGAACATGCAGCGGCTGTCTGTGATTTGATAGGCCTACCTGTAGATAATATACACAATACATATTGATTCAGACGTCTGACCTTGTTTAGGCGTACTTAGTGTTTGTGTATGCTTTGGCCAAGCGATTTTCTCAGTTAAATAAATAATTATTTTTAATCATCATTATTACCCACGAGCACTTGCATTTATAGGCTAGGCTACTATACATTTCACAAGATTACTAAGACTTAGTCCTGCTGTACCGCTACTGTGTGTATTTCCATTGTGTGACAGATTTATCGCCTTCAACTCTTTTAGGGAGGGCTGATTTGTTTTTTCTTGTGGGCCAAACAGCTTCTCCGTGTACATATTAAAGCTTAAACAATATCAGACAATATTTTCGTATATTTTATATATTATTATAGCTGTATTATTCATTTGCAGTTGTTATAACACACACACACACACACATATATATATATATATATATATATATATATATATATTTTTTTTTTTTTTTTTTGGAGATTTGTATTAAGTTGTCTTTTTGGCCCAAAACTCCGAAGACCACGAATTTACACGCACTGGTAAAAAAAAAAAAGAAAAAAAAAAGATGCAGGCTATATTTTAAATGTTAACTATATGAACCACTGTCATACAATTAAACGTAGTCAATAGTGCAAAGGTTAAATCGGGTGAATTTAATAGTATATAATTAATATAAAATTTACATGTAATTTAGAAGGACACCTCTAAACCCTCTTTCAACCCCCACATTTACCAAGGTCTACAAACAAGTGGCTACTGCGACTAGTCTAGCACTTGTTTTTCTTATGCACAAATTAGTTAACAATTTAATTTGTCCCCTATATCTCAGGATGTACCGTTCACGAGGAACTCTATAGCTGCGATGCATTTAAGTTCTGGCTAATTGCGCGCCGTTACTGTGTCATTTTTAAAGCTTTTTCGCAAGCTCTTCTTCCTCCTGCTCCTCTGCTTTCAAATCTTACCCTCATTGGAGAAAGGAAGTCAGACGAAGAAGCTTATCTTGAGCCTAACTGGTCGTAATATCTTAAAGATATCTAAAAACTATACCAGAGACATTGTGCTGCCTCGTCTCAGTCTCACGTGCGGATTAGACAGTTCTAAAAACTATGAAATGGAAACATGGTAGTATAACCAGATTATGTCTGTTGTAGACCTCCCCATTTGAAATGTGCAGTTTCTAGTAGATATCCTTGCTTTTCCTGTTTCCTTTCTCTGATTAGAGTAGCCTGTATACCCTAAGCGCGCTCATGTGTGGTTATAGGCTTATGAGTAGTGTGCTTGAGTCCATAGTGTGTATAGCAGGGCACAAGACCACCGGTTTCTAAACCCCTCCCCCACACCAACACTTTTCTTTACAATAAACAATTTATCTTAAAGTTTGAGCTTACATTTGCTTGTTACCTCAAGAAAGGGACAAACAGCGGTTATAATAATAAATATTCATGAGTTAAAAGTTAAAAATGAACGATCATCTCACATCACACTCAGATGTATTTAATGAACAGTTTCACCATAAAAAGAAAAAGAAAGTGCTTCAAAATCCAGCTCACGTTTTCAAGTTTTCATTTCGAGTGCATTTATCCTACACAACAATGGTATACAAAAACCAGGAAAATCACAAAAATAAATATGCATTTTTATAAACAACCAGTGACTTCAATTTAAGAAAGAACTCATGTCAAAATCTGACCTCAAGTATTGTAGCAAAAGCAGAAAGATAAAAAACAAAGTCCACCTTGACCAGATAATTCCTAACCTACCATGTTTACAATGAGTCACCGCCCATTTTTCCATTTCTGTTCATTGTGGAGATCTAACTTAATGGGGTTGTGATGTGTGCGCTACATTCTGTTTAATTTGGCTAGTTTTGAATTCATTCCTCTGAAGTTGGGACGACATAGCTATTCTGTCCGTCCGCAGTGTACTTTGACACAGAACGGAATAAAAGTTCCCTTTATACGCCCGAGAGAGCAGACATTAAATAGTCGCGTTACAAAAATATAGAACTACTATATTTTAATCATTCACCTGTCAGAGTGTCACACTATATCGCATACTGGAACATTCACAAAGCGATGCAGCTTCACTTAATAGGCTACATAGTGTCTATCCACACTTGTACACGTTAATCAAAACAGTACACCTAATGGGCCCATTCCTTAATACGTTAAGTTTATTACATGTTTTCTCAGAATGATGTGAACCCGGTAGCCTCTCTTTAGCCAAATCTGCATAGTCTATGCCTGTTTAGTGATAACTCACAGGCTTTGTATTTATGTTTTTGTTTAGGAAATTAGAATGCGGTTGAATATTTTTGCCCCTTGGCAATATCATCAAAAAAGTATGAATTTAGCTGATTGGCTGATCCAATCACAGATACAATTTGCTTTTAAAGGCCGTTTTGGAGGCAGTCTGCTTTTGCTGAAGTAAACAAATATGGTACGTCACAGTACATTCATCACAAGGCATTTATATGGAGCAGGGTACTCTAGTGGAACACCAAGTTAACACTTGCATGTTTTTAAGGTTACGTTTTCGAGTGCCAAGGTAATCCATATGCTTGGAAAATAGGCCTAGCAAAAGAAAATACAATCAAAACACCATACGAAAAGGACAAGGCTACTTGAGTCAAAGAGAAATAAACATTTACTAAGTATACCCTGACCAGAATGTGTGTATATTCCACTAAGCACCGAGGTCTTTTTTTCTTTCTTCTTTGATTTCGTTTGCAGTTGTCTGTAGGTCGCTCCGTTTAAATCGGCAACATTTACAATAAGAACGACTAGCAAAACCACCTCTCAAAAGCAAACGAGAATATTGGAAATAGCACCACATTAATAATTACTGATTTTAAAAAGGTTTTTTGGGTTAACTTGCCATGGCTCTTTTGCGTAAGAGAATCGAAAAATAAAAACACACACACACATCACTAATTCACCTTAATGGGCATTAGCAAAGTGCAATGCATGGTAAATTTGTGCTTTAGCTGTTCTATACCTTAAGCTATGAATGTGCCAAAGAAGGAGTTTGATTTTGGTGTTTTTCCCTCTATTACATCGTGCAAATCAAACAGCTCTTGATTGTCAGTTAGAGGGCCATTGTGTTGGGCGGCCTACCGTGAGAGTTATGGTGCGCTGCGTGTGAGTGAACACAGCCAGGCGCCAACAATTGGAGAGCACCCATAAAATGAATAAATAAGAAAGGTATGGATCAACGGCCTACAGTAATTCAAAAATACAGTATGTGGATGAAGCATCAAGGGAAAATACAAAACATTGGCCCAAAATATACCGAAAAAGTAAGTTGTTTAAAAACAAAATCAACATTTTAGTTGACACAGACCTGACAATCATAACGCCATCCTTTTGAGAGATGGTTAACCCTGCCTGCAAAACGAGCCAACATTTGCTCCGTGAGAGTCTAGTCCATCAGGTCAAAAACAGCTCCACGATGTCAATAATGTCATTTTGAAAACAACTGGGGTTTTTTTTTGTTGTTGTTGTTTTTCTTACTAGACCAGCTTATTATAAATACCTCCGTATATTCCCGAGTCCCAGAGCAGCCTGTGCTATACGAGTACGGTGTGTGCTACATAACAACAGGCCAGAAACGTATGCATTGAAAACAACAATGAAAACAAAACAACTAACGGGAATCAGTGCTTGTCACAGTTTTAAGACATTTCCCCCCGAGCTCAAAACACCAGTTCACGGGATAACAGAGGCTTTCCTGAATTTGTGGCTTGGAGGGGGAGGAACAACTGAATGACCAAGCTGCCATCTCCACACAGGGTGAGAACGATGTGGCAGTTGGTTACTTCTTAAAGAGTTCAAAGAGTAAGCGGGACTCAAATCTCCATCGCTGCCAATAACAAGAGACGGCGGAGAGGGAAAATTCGCCATGAATCTGAAGGGCTTTTTCAGAGATGCTACATTGGCGCTCGCCCGTTTGCGTTTGCTCGCGCCCGCACAGTCTTCATTCGATCCCTCACTGCTAGCGAATTTTCCTGCAGAACGGGGGCTCCGGTCAACTTTTGCAATTGATTTCGCGGATGTCCTCACACTTTCGGCTTTTTTACCCAAAAGCATCGCCCTGTAGTTTTTCCTGACCCTTGCACCATTCTTGGACTCCCCTTCCTCGGAACAAGGGGTGTTTAAAGTGCTTCTTGATTCCTCGTTACAGGCGGGGTGTTTTTGAACAGAGCTCTCTGTGGCTTTGCAGTGGTCAGTTTCCTTTAAATCGTTACTGATGCGCGGGCCATCAACGTCGTTATCCTTACATTGATATTCCGGAGGGATATGATTTGCATATTCATATTCGTCAAAGGTGTCCTCCACCTTAATCTTCACATTGTTGAGTAAAAATGGTGGCGTTTTTACTGCCCTGTTGCCCTCATTGTTGAAGCCTGAGGTACTAATGGGCTCCTCGGTCTCTGTTTTGATAGGTTTTAGAGGTGAAGGCAGTTTCAGGGAAGTTTTTGCTTCCCTCTTGTAATTTGCTGCTAACGAAAGATTGCTGTCAGAAGACTTACAAACCGTTATTTCTTTGTCCGGGACACAGTGGGAGATCAAGGCTTGGGAGCATTTGTTTGCAGAACCCGGTATTCTTTGTTGGGGAAACGCCTTGTTTCCATTTGCATTAGGTGTAAGCCCAGTCTCTTTAATTCTGTTAGCGACAGAGTCTGTTGTCTTTGGATCGTTTGAAAATTCAAGGCGTGATGGTGCTTCAGAGCCCTCGTTTTGTCTTAAATCTGGGAAACAGGACCGCACCGGGCAGAACTTCTGCACTTTAGCGGCATCACCATCCTTGTGTGCGTCCCTGGACGATGTGAAGTCCGATTTCTGAGTTTTGCCAGTTCGTTCGCAATTCAAAGTAGTCGTTACTCCTTGGTTAGTGGTGATGTTCTGCACATTAGGCCTGTAGTGAAAAGTTGGCTGTAAGAGCAGAGGTGCTTTTGTGTTGAGACTTGAGAACCTCGCACGCCTGAAACGAATACTCTGCACTGAAACTTGACTGGACACAGAGCTCGAATCAGACTGAGAGGAGCTCTCTTCATCGCTGCTGACATCTGAAGAGTCCGAGAGAGAGTCATCCTCCTCCTCCTCATCTGAAGTCCCGGAGTTGCTGGTGGTAGAGAAACTCGAGCCGAAATCCGAATCGTTGTTCACCCGTTCTGAGACGGAGCTAGATTCCGTGTCGCTGCTGCAGCTTTCCTGAAAATGTCCAGTGTGCCGAGGATCGACGTACAATCCATGCTCGAGGTGGTGAAACTGGCTTAAAGATCCGTTGGGAACTTTTGGTTTACAGCACTTTGGGACGACCAAAACCGGATGGCTTCGTCTGCTCCTCGACCAAAACTGCCTCGCGCTGCTCTCGCGCTTCCTCTTCCTTCTGTAAAGTAGGTCTGCGTTGCCTTGGTGCTTTGCCTGCGCTGCAATGGCGGACTGATAGAGCAGCGGTTGCCGATTCACAACGTGCCGAAAAAGCGTATGTTTCTGATTAAAAGCCACACAGTTGTCAGGTATTTGATCTGTTTCATAGTTTTTAAAGGGTGTAGATGCCGACTTCGTGACCGGTTGAAAGTCACGGCCGAAGGATTTACTGTAAATTTGAGGTAGATTTGAGTGAGTGCGAGGGACAGGGTCCTGTCGAACAGCTTTATTTTTGAATGAGAAAGTCTGAGGAACGCCATGCAAACTCAACCAAACTTTCTCTCTCCAAAAGTCACTTCTGGTAGAGGTGCGATTTTTGCCGTCGCACATTTTTTCTGAGGAATTTTTTGTCTTTTCCCTTCTTTTGTTTGATTTCAATACGCGCTCAGTTTTACATGAAAAATACAGTGCCTCAACGTCCTCTCTTGAAATCAGAGTGCATTTAGCTGCATGGAAAGCTATAGAATTTATTGCTTTGAGCTTTCGCAGTTCCTCCAAATCACAGTGATGCTTCTTCACGTTTAAATGGTCCATTCGTTTGTGTACAGTAGTCCGCGGAATATTTTTCAAGAGGTCGGTGAAGACTTGAGAAAGGGCAAACATTTGTTTGCCTTTGATAACCAAATAGCCAAGCTTTACACCCTGCATTTCTTCAAAACCGGATTCCAAGTCCCCCATTTTCTTCATTGCATTAATTCCAACATTTAGAGCGACGGATGTCCTTAAAGTAGCTCTACTGCTGCTTCTTTATTTCAAGGCATTCTGCTGACCGGTCCAGCATGGGCTTTGACATGTCCACACTGCGTGTTGAACAAAAAGTTTTAAATAGAAAAATAAAAATGAAATGGCCTGTTTGAATTAAAACAATCAGTCCATTGACCTGAGCACTGCATGATCGATGGAATGTGTGTGATGTTGCCGACAGGCTGGCTGCTGCCTGTCTGAGCTCCTGTATACCTGCGCTCCCTCAGCTCCCTTCCCATTTGGCCATGAGGAAAAGAGGAAGGTGAACAGCACTGCCAGTGAAAAGGATAAAAAGCGAGGAGAGTAGGGAAGGGAAAAAGAGAGGGAGTGAGCGACAGAGAGAGCAAGAGAGAGAGGGGGAGGGAGAGAGAGAGAGAGAGAGAAATAGTGCCCAAAATGCAGCTGCTATTCCCGTTGCTGGTTTAGTCACAAATAAAATGACAGTGGGAACTGAGCAAGGCCGGAGACACCTTCATCAATTAATGCCCCCAAAGCCGACGCTGATTGGACGTTACTGACAGGTGATGCAATAAAAATGGATATTCCACCCATGGCCACCCCCATCCCCCTAGCTAATTACCATACTGTTGTAATCCCACCTCTCTTAGAGCAAATAATTCGCTAGTGATAAGTTCATGCTTAGAAATTAATATTAGTCATTTAGTCGGAGTATTGTTACAACTTTGTGTTGTCACGGTTGTGAAAAATTATTAATGCTGACATATGGGTATGTTGGGCAGCACATATAACGATGTGCAGCCTTTTACATTATTTATTTTATAAATTAAACATTGTCGTTATGTCATTATCGCATTTTAAAAATAAATGCGTTTTATCATTTTAAATAGATATCTTTATACACACTGCAAAATTTAATGCATCTATTTCAGGGAGATAAGCATTTAAACTCAAACAGAGATCAAACTTGGAATTTGAAGCAAACATTGTTAACAGTGGCAAGTTAAAAGCCGAATGAAAATATCGATGTTTGCATTTTACCAATCCAAAACTCGTTTGAATTCAGGAAAAAAAAAAAAGAAGAAAAAAAAAAGAGTCTAAACCATTGTGTGTATAGTGTTTTTTATTTCTTTGTTATTGCTTTGCATATGTAATGAATATGAATCACAATATACATTAATTGCAGCTAATGCTTTTTGTAATTTTGTGTGCGTGTGATATCTGCGTGTACGCACGCTCTCTAAGGTAACAGCATGTGCAGAATAAAAAAAATAGCCATGCTTTGAGAAATCTTCAGAGCTTTTTTTTTTTTTTTTCAAGTTGCAAGTTAATACATATATTCAAATTCTGAAACAAGAACTGTCGATCAAGATATGCGAATTGTAGAAGGAGCTAAGAATGCAATAAACGCGTGTATACAAAAAAAAAAAAAAAAAAAAGATTTGCACGTTAATCAGCATGTTCTAATACCTTCGTAATTGTTCAGTTTTACACTAGGTCTGTATAAGTGTGAGTTAGAAAGATAAGCTATTATTCATACTTTTTGCGGTCCATTTTTTTCACAGATCAGACAGGCCTCCATCCCACTTCCTATAACGTGAAAGAGAAAATAACGGGTCTTCACAAGCAAAGACTTCCCCCTCCCCCGGTTTGTGTCAGTGTAGAGACATATGCCGTTTTACAATGGTGAGGAAAGAGAATGAACAGAAAAAAAGTCATTTTAACTACAATACAGTACCGTTTTTTCAGGCATACATAATTTGACAGAAAATCCTTCTGCTAATCTTAAATGCATGTATAATATTTTACGAAACTCTTAGTAAAAACTTACAAACATGTGAAACACTACTGATACAGTATTCAGAATTTCCATTGTGTTCATTGCGGAATACGAAGTGATTCTGTAGATGAATGTTATGTTTTTCATGCAGTGTATAACCGGGCGGACGTATAAGGCCTTGCTTTTCAGGTGGTTCTTAAAACTCAAAAGGCCATCGATGTTTTGCTGCGAATGTTACATGGTAGGCTACAATAAAGATAAATAGATTATTCATGAAATTGTGCAATTTCAATCATTTGAATGCAAATGCCCTGTCCCCTATTATAAAAAAAGCAAACCAGCCGGGGCGAGCAAGCCTGCGCCATATTATGGGTTTGAACTTTACTGTGCATCATACGATTTACTGACGGTGCTTTCAACTTACATACACGTTTTTGCTGGAAGTGCTATTCAGGATGTCTATTTGTCATATTACTTAATATTAATTGATTATTGATATATTGGTTGAAATAGGTTTATGACAAAACAGTTTGGATCAGTTAAACCCTCATTGTCAAGTACTGCTCAAGTAATGAATTGTTATATTATGCTATATTGCATCCGCGTTTACCCGATTATGGCGTGCACAGGGAGCTATATGGGGCTATGTGGTGGAAGTGGTTCGTGTTAATCACCACAGCTCATTTAGTACCAAATTCGGCATCGGTATTTGTCAGAATGTACACGATCCCACCTCACTCATTCGCGAGGGGCGGTAACATAAATAGACTCTAGTTCATAAAGATTTTCAAGGGAGTGTATGTCACTCTATACTACAGGCTACCTTTCCTAGAAGTGAGTCCTGTTGATTCAGAGCACTCGGTCTCCTCTTAAACCTTCAGCGTTGAGTCCTAGTGCAGCTCCTTGTTACTGCTCCTGCTGCAACTGCTTTGTCAAACAAACGGACAAACAGAATGTTTATAGGCCTGAATGTCTGCAAATATTTAAACAACACTTTTACGGTTTTTTTTTAAATAAAATATGTAAAATAAATATTGTCTGCATAATATAGGCTATAAATATACATAGAAGATACAATTGTTAACTTTTTCATAAGCGTTTCATTTATGCTGCAGCTGCTCTATAATTATTCTCTCACTTGTAGAGTTTATTTACGCTCAGAGAGCGGCTAGGTAGTTGTTCTGACATGCAGTAAACAAATGTAGGCTATTTAACGATGGGAAAATTTCTCTAATGTTATTGGACCTGCAGTAATGAGCTGTTCCACGTGTTAGTGTATGCAATTTGATAGTTTTTTTCCCCCGCATATACACTGGTATTTGAACGTTCTGCCGTCTTGCACTGTTAATAGTCAATTTTATTCCAACCTCCGCTGAACTCTCTATAACTTTTATCCAAGGGGCACACATCATTTGAAAGACAACACGCAGGTCCTGGTCCTTTGATTCTGAAACCTCACAGCTTGAACAGCCCTCAATTGTGACATGAGTGATAATGATTGATCTTCGACCCAGTGTGTATCGTCGTGGGTGAAGAGTTGAGGGGTTTGCCTTCAGAAATGTTTTGTTGTCCCGTTTTAAGATTTATTTTAAAGTTGATCACTTTTGGAAAATCAGGATAACTCAGATTATTCATTGATCATATTATTAGGCTACTTCCAATGCAGTTTACTGGAAATGATTAGCCTATTTCCGCAGTCTGGAGAGCCGTCTTTAAATATATTTATTTATACGCACAGGATACATTATAGCCTAATATATGGGATGCAAATAAATGCATTAAATCAAAACACACACATCGTATATTAACAAAGCTGAGTTAATCTGACAACAATCACAAACGCAGTTTCATTTTGATCACCAGGAATAGGAAGTGTGTGCATACGCTGCAGTGAGGAAATGCGGTGATGAATTATCATTAAATATTAATATAAGGCTGTTACATTTACATGATTTCTGCCCATTTTACATGTGAATAAATCAACATTTTAAAACTCTTGCTGTTTTCATATGCGTGATTTATTTATAATTAAGAGAAGAATGAAATCTTTATGACTTGGTCGCTTCTGTTTTGAGACAGTTGAGAGTTGGACTCATTTATTGCAGTGAAATCAGGATGGGCCCTGGACCCTCAAACGTGACGGACTCGCCAAGTGGGGGTCCGCGTGGGCTACCTCACTACAACGTGCGCGGAGTCTCAAACAGCATGGCAAAGACGTCCGGTGACAAATAAAAAAAGCTCACTGCAATCCATTTATCATTAAGTTAAATTAAGTAAATGTGCGCGTACTTTTCGAAAAGGATCACGAGCTCAAAGTTTGATGAAGAAGATTCTCACATTAGAGAGAGTGAGGTAAGAGGACGTTTGTTCGTCGCGCTTTAGCTAACAATAGAAGAACAAAGAACACATTTCCTTTGCATTTAAGTTGTCTAGTAATTTTATACGGGGCAGCTCAAGTGTTTCAGCGATTTCGCATAAGTTTTTCTCTAATTTCTTTAAAGACACATTAAGCCAACTGTTTAGTTGACATTTTAGTAAAATGTTTTCCTTGTACGATAAATTGGCATACATAAAGTCACAGCAGAAGTAAAGAGATCTATATATGCCGTTGACGTTCTAGCACAAGCAAAACACTGCACGACTGCTCCACTAAATAACAGAAGTCGAAAATCTGCTTTCAAGATGATGTAGTAAATGTTGAACGACATTCAATAACATGATGCGAACATCTCGTGGGACGCATACATTCTAAACATAAATGGGGATAATCGTCTATTGTACACACACGTGCACACAGAACAATTTCATGATTGTAAGTCCAAAGTTTCTATCGTGTCTATGAAAATCATGAGGCACACTTTAAACACGACTCGCTAAACAATCCCTGTTCAACTCGAAACTAATCCATTTACATTTCTGAAACTAGCATTAAATATAGTGAGTTATTTAAATGCCAACAGTATGAATAGTTCCTTCCCATCTCAAACACATTCTTCTTTCAGAACGTATGAGTTGGTACATGCAACTTGAATTTACAGAGTGAGCTGGCTGGGGGTGGGCTGAAATAACCTTTCACCCTGCCGTGTCATATCTGCATGTGTATGTGCCTGCCCCTGAATTACCCACAAGTCTTTGCGCAAAAGAGAGCTCGTGCTATAGGCAAACAATTATTACTTAGACTCTGGATCATCCCTGCCTTTGACAGGGAAAAACACGTCGTCCATTGCACCCTCTCTGTTTGACATACAGACCTTATCGTTAGGGAAGATTATTTAATCGTAAAACTAGTAGCCTATGCCACTTCATGTGAAAAGAAAAAAAGAAAAAGAACGCCTATTCTTAAATATAGGTTATTAAAAAATGCACGTGTAATATTATATGTTCATCAGCCTGTTTAGATATAAGCTATGAAGTTACTGACTTTCTGTAGATGCAGAAAGTCTAGAAACCTACTGGCCTACGCATCAGTAAACTATAGGAGACTGCTTATTTCAATTTAAAAAAATAAATAAAATTAGTTACATGTCAAGGCTTTGTAAACTTTTTTGAAGCAACGTAATAATCTCTGATTACAAAAAAAAAAACTAAACAAAACATAGGTCTACATACAAATAGTATGGCATAGTTTGATTTAAGAACTGTGTCTAGTCTAATATCAGCTAATAAATCTTATCGTGTGTTCAAATGATAATTTTCTCTTTGCTTATGCCGATTTTACAGAACCAGACATTGGTATACGACAAAACTAACGCTATCAAAATATCAACGAAAATCAATTGTTTATTGCAGCGTATGCGTCAACTCAATTAGCTGAACTTGATGTTGTAAATGATTCCAACATTACAAATCAACATTGCCCCCACCACAATAAATTGCTCCGAGTCTGACAAGCCTCATACACAACCCCAAACTCTACCGTGAAAAGAAGCAGGGAAACCCCCAAAAGGACTAATTCTATAGAATATTAGAGCATTTCATTTCATATAGGAAGATTTCGTATAAATTAATAAAATTTCGTATTATTAAACATTGAACGTTATGCTCCGCGTGTAAAGTTAAATAATTTATGTAGCCTAACTGGGAAGGTTCTTGCATTAATATTGTACTGCGGGGGCAGCTTGTTTTGAATGACAAGTGGGCTACTCACCAACAAGCATATGAGAGAATTCTGATGGACATCATGACAGGTCGAAATATCTCTGACGGTTACCCAGGGTTGTCAGCCATAGCAACTGCGGAAGTGGCTTAACCAACTCTAACGGCTGAAATGTGCACCAAACACATTTCAAAATGTTATGAATTCACAGTCAGATCATGGTCATTTTAGACTGACCTGATCCAAAAACATCGAGCTGCCTTTCTTGAATTAAGGCTCATAAAATAGTGTCATCAATCAAAATAAAATATACTAAATTAATGTTGTGTAGCCTACTTATTATTCAAGTCACAAAAGGGGACGACGTTAAATAGGACGCCAAGTGTCAACATTAAAATAAAAACAAACAAACAAACAACTAGGAATATTCATATATGAGCGCCTCACCATGTAACTTAAATTCCACCGCGTATAAGAACACGAAGTTTCGTAGCCTACTGCTGGAGCCTATTACAGGTTTGTGTTGTGTAATGGGGCCATGGAAATCGGTTGGGTCAAGGTCTATGCCAAAACCATCGGTTCAGATTTGGTTTTAAAAGAGTTCATTTGTACGTTCACAAATTTGGCGAGTTAAGATGAAATAAGAATGATACATTGTTTACTTTTTTCGCGTTAATCAGCACTTTTGTTTGCATGGGCCCACTTGTCATAGGCTAAGCAAGCAGTCTTTTGACATTAATAAAGCTTTAAATAAAACTGAAAGCTACCTAAATGTTTGTTAGTTTTTAGGTTAATGCTGACAATAACCTCTAAAATTTGCCTGAAAAAAAAAAAAAAAAAGACAGGCAGTTTATATGTCCAACAGTACGCAAACCGGTCATAGGCTATAGCCAAACCGTGTGGAATTATTGTTATTATTATTTTCCCCTGTGAGATATGTATCCAGCACATAGCCAATAGGCTACTATGTAAATATCTTAGTACAGTATCTAAACTGATGAAACCTTAAATGGGATGTACCTATCCTATACTGCTTCACAATTCTCAGGAATTCCCAATAAATCTGTTATTCTTAGAATAAATGAGAATGAGCTTAAACGAGCACACTAATTCTAAGGGGCAAAACTCCACTATATACATAATTTGCCTTTATCTTCCACAACGTTTAAATAAATATATAAAGTTTAAGTTTCGGGGTAACCTTCTGAGGATAATTTTGACCTTAACAACAAATGTGAACAGAACCTGTTTCATGACTCTGTAAAGTAACGTTGTTTCAGTGTAAAAACAAAACTCTCAGAAGATCGTGCCTTGCGGTAGAAGTGCAGTGCACCGTAGCTCGTCCCCTGTTCGCGGTAAAATTCAATGGCGTTCGCCGCGTGGATCAAACAGCACCGCGAGGCCTCTTCCAGTCCGCTGCCTCCCCCGTTCGGCTTTTCCGCGCATGCGCGCACACGCGCGCCTCCACATCCCGAGAGCCTTCAGTACAGGGTTTGTGTGTTGAGCCAAAAAATAATACCGCCTTCAACAACAACGCAATGAAATATGGCTTTTCGTCGAAATGGGACATAAAATACGGCTTTCAGGGGAGATAGGGATTCGTGAGACAAACGCCCGACCGCCTTTTTGTTGGTCTTTGTGCGCTGCCGATGGTAGATGGTATCCAGCGAGCTGTATCTGGCAGAGGAAGACGACGACTCGGCGAGTAATATGAAGGAGATGATCGGAGGCTGCTGCGTCTGCTCAGATGAGAGAGGCTGGGCCGAAAACCCCCTAGTCTACTGCGACGGTCACGGCTGTAACGTCGCCGTCCACCAAGGTAAATATAAGCGTCTAGACATCTCCACACTGTTATTTTTCTTGAGGGGCGGGTTATTCAAGGCTGGTGTTTTGGTAAGTTCCCCTCTGTTGTGGTTCGAGAATTAGCTTAGCAAACATAGCCTAGCTTAGCTTAGCTCAACCGAACAGTCAGTGTGACCTAAGTTTAACCGCTGGAGCGTGTTTGAGTTATTGGGATGACAGTTGAGAAATTTAAAATATTTGGACGGTTAACTCGTGGTGTTTATACGATGTGTCGGTTGCTATGAACTGTGAAGTAACGGTTTGCCGCTGCAGGCCCGTCGGAGTGCTTATGTTATGTGTTAGCTCCAGCGCTACACGGCTGTAACAGCATGTCGCTCATGGCTGTTCATTATCTTCAGTTTCAGAACCAACAACGTGTCAGTCACAGCTATGGAAACAGAGATGAGTCACACTCAGACAAGCTCTGTAGGTCATTACAGCTTGGCTGATAGCACACATTTATGTCTAGTCAGCAAAGCTGTCAACTAATTCCGGGACTCTTAACAGGATCTCGACTGTTTTCTCCGCGTGTAGTTGTTTGTCTTGTGTTATTTTAGCTTGTATGACCCTTCAAATGACACATTCACATAAATAGTTCACATACAAAAGTACGGTATGAGTCAATAAGTGCAAGAGAAAAACTGAGCAAACAAACAGTTTGTTAGTGTTTGGACAAGCTTCTGATAAAGACATTGTTTTTAATGTTTTTGTATTGGCTGACTATTGTGAGTTTGTTGCGTGTCATTGATCTTTTCTGGTAAGTGGAACCATAACATCTATTTGGTTTTGCACAAAAATAACTATAAAGCAAAGATTGGAATTCTTGCGTGTATCTAAAGTATTTTATTCAGGGTATGATTTTTTTTCTCTCTCCACCAAATATAAATGATTAGTGTTTCACCAGCTATTTTATTTTTCCAGTTCAAATATATAAAATCATTTTTTAAATATGTAAAATTGAACAAACACGCAAAGACCTTTTTGTAAGTGGACCAAAAAAGTTTCTTCTCTGGCCTTGATAGTGAACTTGACTGTTTTTGGTGCACTTAACTTTTTATTCACACTGTTGTCTGTTTAGAACTTAGTTCAGGTTGACCCAAAAATGACAAAATACCCATTATAAGTGAACCTCAACATTCATGTATAAGACCAAATTCTGTGGAACTGGTGACACAAGAAAACATGGAAACTTCCCACACACTTTTTGTCTGCAAAGTTCACCAACATACAATCATACATGTATTTTCAAGCACATATCTTTGCATCTAGGCAGCAGCATTTCCTGTCATATGTCAGTTTGAGATGTGTTGCAGGTCACGTGCCATATAAGTTACCCACAACTGTGCAAAAATTACCCACATTTGGCTGATGGTGGGTGTTAATTTCATACCATGATGTTGTTGCAGTAGGAATACATCTCACACATTGCTTAAAATATAATTTTTAACACTCTCACATGTTAATCTCGAAACCTGACAGGACGAGATAGTCAAGCTGTCAGATTTACAGTAGTTGGAAGCAAGTCTTTTTAACTGATCTGTCCTTCATTCCTGTTGTTTCAGCTTGCTATGGAATTGTCCAAGTCCCCACAGGCCCCTGGTTCTGCAGGAAATGTGAATCACAGGAACGTGCTGCCAGGGTGGTGAGTTTCCTCATCTTTATATAAATCTTTCAGACTATATGTTTTGCTGAAGTCCAGATCTCCTTCCTCTTTTTGTATATTGTGGATTTGTTTGCAGTTTCCATTTGACCGATGATATTATTTATAATTGATACTTTGAACTGGTCAAAAAAGCTTCAAAAGCTTTGGTAGCCAGCATGAGGGATATATTATAATAAACATGGTTAAAGGCCAGGCAAAGGACATTTAGGCATTCAGTGAAATTCTCTTAAGGTCAGGGTGTGCATGGACAAACTTCATCTTTTCTTTTGAAGTTTTGTCTATGAGCTATTGCTGTACTGTTAAAGGGATAGTTTGTCCAAAAAATAAAATGAAGTTATTTTTTACTTTCACTTGTGTTGTTGTGATGCTGTATGTCTTTCTTTATTTTTCAGACCACAAAAGGAGAAATTTAAAGAAATATCCTGCTTGCCCATATAATGGCAGGGAATAGCGGGCAGTATTTTTTTAGAAAAAGACGCAAAAGTGTCACAGAATAATCGCATGCGACACATGCTGTATATTCCAAGTGTTCTGGTGATCTAGAATAGAGTTTGGTGAAAAACAAACTAAAATTTAATGGATTCTTTGGCTGTTGGTTTTTGTGCATGGCTGAGACTCTAAAACATTACATTTCAGTTTGTTTCTCACCAAACGTTATTGTATACCCCCAGAACACTTGGAATAGTGTAGTGTGGGACCATTCTGTAATACTTCTGCATCTTTTTTTAAAAGCTTGATGCTGGCCACTATTCTCAGCCATTATGTGGGTTAGCATGAGTGGGTCATTTCTTTAGATTTCTCTTTTTGATGACTTAATTTTCATTTTTGGTTGATCTGTCCCTTTAATGATGCATCACAGGCACATGAAATGGTCAAGGCATCACATACTATTTTACATTTACATATGGACTTTTCAGTTTTGTTCAGTGCATTTGGACAATTATAAATAAGTAGAATCTTAATGTTTCATCAGTATCTGGTTTGTATGCATGCACTTTTAGGATATTTAAGACCCCTAGAAGCAAATGAACTAGCCAGTTCCGTACAGAGTCAGTCTCTCTAATCTTCACTATGCACAATAGCACTATTGGACTCTGGGATAGTGTTGAATGTGTCACTTGTTTACTGCAAACAAATTATCAATGGTTCTTCTTACATTGTCATCTTTTTAACATTTAGCGTCATTCATAAAGTATATATGTCTGGTCAAGTGTTGTTTCAATCATGTATTTTCACAATATTTAATTTCATGGTCTTGTATTGGTAACTTAGATTCATATCAGTATTTTTATGTATTCATGTGTGTATTTGTATTATGTAATTATGAAGCAGGTTGTCCTTGTGAGACTGCAGTTTGTCTGTGTGATCTTTTAAAATGCTTAAAGTTTTTAGACTTGTGCACTTGAGATGTTTATAAAAACCATATAACCATTCAGAAATCATTGTGTCTGTGGGCTGAAGTGCTTAACCTTATATCACATGTATACCAATGTGTACTGAACAAACACCTGGTTTGTATGAATGCCATGTATATAAAAACAATATGACTTGGCAGGACTTTTAGGCCTGTATGTATAACAGATGTTAACTTTTTTGACATGTCTGAATGATAAGCGGTTTGAAATATCAGAATTGTACAAAAAGCTTCTTTATGACTCAGGCGCAAGTCTGTCCACTGTCTAGCTTCAGAGGTCATATGTCTTTTTTTCATCCATTATTCATTTAATCACTGTTTTGGCTATTTGTGGAGTAATTTGTATCATGTGGTAACATAGTGATTACATGAAATGAAAATAATAACTATTATGTAATATATATGCCAATACATTGTGCTTTTTTAATAAAGTTTTTCACGCAATAAATAGAAGTAGAAGATATAAAAAATATCAGAAATAATAGAATGCAGTAAATAAGACCATGTTTTAATTCGACATCCTTGTAGCACAATGAAAAAAGATTTACATTTACATTTAATCATTTACCATGCTTTTATCCAAAGTGACGAACAATAGAAGCAATCAGACCATCGAGAGTGCAGCAGTATACAAGTGCCATGACAAGTCTCAGTTAGTCCAGCACAGTACACGTAGTTAGTTTTTTTAAATATTTATTTTATTTTATTTTTTCATAAATAGAATAGGTAAGTGGTAGTACTAGTTGGTCAGGTGCTGGTGAAAAAGATGTCTTTAGATGATTTTTGAAAATGGCTAAAGACTCAGCTGTTCGAATTGAGATCGGGAGGTCATTCCACCAGCTGGGCACAGTCCAGGAAAAGGTCCGTGAGAGAGATTTGGTACCTCTTTGTGATGGCACCACAAGGCATCGTTCACTTGCAGAACGCAAGCTTCTGGAGGGTGCGTAAGTTTGAACTAGTGAGTTTAGATCTATTGGTGCAGCGCTAGTTGTTGTCTTGTAGGCAAACATCAGTACCTTGAATTTGATGCGAGCGGCTATTGGTAACCAGTGTAACCTGATGAAGAGAGGGGTAACGTGAGCTTTTTTTGGTTCATTAAAGACCACTCTGACTGCTGCATTCTGGATCAGTTGCAGAGGCTTGATAGTACTTGCGGGAAGGCTTGCCAAGAGCGCATTACAATAGTCCAGTCTGGAGAGAACAAGAGCTTGGACAAGGAGTTGTGTGGCTTGCTCTGACAGGAAGGGTCTAATCTTCCTAATGTTGTATAAGGCAAATCTGCAGGACTGGGCCGTTGTAGCAATATGGTCTGTGAAGCTTAACTGATCATTGATCACAACTCCAAGGTTCCTGGCTGTCCTGGAAGGAGCTATGGTTGAAGAACCCAGCTGTATAGAGAAGTTGTGGTGAAGTGATGGATTGGCTGAGACCACGAGCAGTTTGAGCTGAAGGTGATGGTCTTTCATCCAGCCAGAAATGTCACTTAGACAGGCTGCAATGCGAGCAGCTACTGTCGGATCATCTGGTTGGAATGAGAAGTAGAGTTGAATGTCATCAGCATAGCAGTGATAAGAAAAGCCATGCTTCTGAATGACCGATTCTAATGATGACATGTAGATGGAGAAGAGAAGTGGTCCAAGCACTGAGCCTTGTGGAACCCCAATAGCAAGAAGTTGTGACTTTGAAACCTCACCACTCCAAGACACCCTGAAGGACCTATCTGAGAGGTAAGACTCGAACCACAGGAGCGAGAGTAGGGCAGTCTCAGTAGAGTGGCCGCTTCTGAAGCCAGATTGGTTGTTGTCCAGAAGATTGTTCTGTGCAAGAAACAAAGAGAGTTGGTTGAACACAACTCGCTCAAGTGTCTTTGCAATGAATGGAAGAAGGGATACCAGTCTGTAGTTTTCTAAAAGTGCTGGATTAAGAGATGGTTTTTTAAGCAGTGGGGTTACCCGTGCCTGCTTAAATGCTGTGGGAAATGTACCAGTGTGAACAGAGGTGTTGATAATGTGAGTAAGCGCAGGTATGACTGAAGAAGAAATGGCCTGAAGGAGGTGAGTGGGGATAGGATCTAGCGGACAAGTAGTAGGATGATTGGAAAGGATGAGTTTGGAAACTTCTGTCCCCAAGAGAAGAGAGAAGGAGGTGAGAGAGTGTGTATTTGTCATTATGAAGTTATCAGTTTGTGGTGTGAGGAATTGGTCACTGATGGTTCTTGTTTTATTTGTGAAGAAAATTGCAAAGTCATCAGCTGTAAGAGTTGATGAAAGAGAAAGGGGGAGGAGGACAGAGAAGAGAAGAGAAAGTTTTGAAAAGTGTGCGAGAGTCAGAACAGTTGTTGATTTTTGTTGTGGTAGTATGGTGTTTTAGCAGTGGAGACATTTGCAGAGAAGGAAGAGAGGAAGTGACTGAAACGCACTAAGGTCAGTTGAGTTTTTTGATTTGTGACACTTCCTCTTTGCAGCCCTTAGTTTAGCGCGATGTTCACAGAGAACATCGGACAGCCAGGGGGCAGAGGGGTTAGTGTGTGCTGATCTGGATGAAAGGGGGCAAAAGTTGTCTAAGCAAGATGTTAGAGTGGAGCAAAGAGTGCCAGTAGCACTGTTTGTGTCCAGTGCTGAAGACTGAGAGGGTGAAGGAAGTGTGGATGAAACCATTGAGGAAAGGCAAGATGGGGAGAGAGAGCGTAGGTTATTGTGAAAGGTGACCTGTGGGGGAGTGTGTGCTTTGTCAGGAGTTAGTGTGAGGTTAGAAGTGGTCTGAGTTGTGCAGTGGAGTAACTAATGTGTTGTCAGTGGAGCAGTTGCGTGTGTAGATGAGGTCCAGTTGGTTACCTGATTTGTGAGTAGCCATAGTAGACACTCGCTTGAAGTCAAATGAAGTGAGAAGAGTGTTGGAAGTCAGCAGCCTGGGCTTTTTCTAGGTGGATGTTGAAGTCACCGAGCAGTACCAGAGGAGTACGATCCTCAGGAAAGTTTGACAGTAATACATCCAACTCCTCCAAGAAGTTACCCAGTTGACCTGGGGGACGATACACAACTACAAAGTGTATTTTAACAGGGTTGGTAATAGTAATTGCATGAGAATCAAATGAACTGTTGCCTGTAAGAGATGATAGAGGATCAAATTTCCATTAATGTGAAATAAGGAGACCTGTATCTTCACCCCTCACAGTTGTGCGAGGGGTGTGGGAAAAAGTGAAATTACATTGTAAAAAAAAAAAAAAGTTGAGCCAACTTAAAATTTTAAGGCAACAAACTTCAGCAGATTTTTGAGTTTTCTCAACTTGTTGTTTTAAGTTTATACAACAAATATTTGAGAATCTCCCACAAAAACAAGTTGAGCAAACTCAAAAATCTGCTGAAGCTGGTGAAAAATGTTTTTTTAAGTTCGCTCAACTTTTTTTTTTTTTTTTTTTTACAGTGTAGTGGAGAGAGCTGCAGGAGTGGCATTGTCCTCAGGTTTGATCCAAGTCTCAGTTAGGGCCATGAGGTTGAGACCGGAATGAGTAGCAATAGAAGGAATAAAGTCTGCTTTGTTTACAGCAGACTGGCAGTTCCAGAGACCAATTGGAATAGAGATTAAAGTAGTAGAAGACTCAGGGACAGGCCTTAGATTAGGAGGATTGGCCTGCCTCCAATGTACAGTATACATATATAGCCTTCCGAGTGTTAGTAGTAATAGTGGAGATTTGAAAGCACATAAGCCCAATTCGGACGGGACTAGTTTTCTAAACTACGTTTGAGTTTCGATTCTTGTCACCTGACGTCTGTGATTTTCATGTACCAATTCGGACAGGACTAACATCTCCGTGTTTATTACAGAGGTGGGAGGGTCTGTTTTGTACATCTGGGCGTTTCAGAGGTCACGCGCTCTGTATGCATGCATTGCGTGTCATTCGGATTGATTACCATTAGTATAACAGTTTTACTACAAATACCATGGTGAAGTATAGCAAAACCATGTTAATGTGTGGTTGCTTTAGTTTTACTTTAGTTATTTATTTGTAGTAAACCCGTGTTTAATTTTCATAAAGGTGCATATGTAATTAAAACATTATGTAATTGAGTGCAGAAATGAACGCGCGTAATTTTTACCAGATGCAAATATTACAATAGCCAGTCTGAATGGTTTACGTGATCTGACTCTTGATTTTGTTATTGTTTTTAATTTATTTACTTATTGTAACACAGTTCGTAGATCGGGAAGAAGGAGGCGGGAACCGGCGAACATTTAAACAAGGTTTTAATAAAATAAACAAACATAAAAGTAAAGCGGCAGCCCCTCACGGATGACTGCCGCACATAAAATACAAAATAAAAGTCCAGGCCTGGTCCTCTCTCGTCTTCCACTGTCGTCACTCCTCCTTTTATCCTTCCGGAGCTCCTCCGTGGGACTCGAGACCGGCGAGTGGCGCAGGTGTCGCTCATTATCATTAACTCCACCGGCCTCGCTCCGTTCCCACGGCTCTCGGCCCCGCCCCACTCGCCACACTTATTTTTTCCTTGCCGGGAGGCAAATATATCAAACATGAGCGCGGTAAGAGCGTCTACGGTAATTCACGTTGGCCAAAACACACAAGAAAACGCGTTGTGAAAAAAAATCTCACCAGCAATCACAGACATTCGCATTCGGACGGGATTAGTTTTCTCAGAGGATCACAGAGTTTGCTGAAAAACAGTAGGTAATTTGCTCTGGAATTATTACAGAGGTTGTGTGAGAAAAACACAGACATGACAGATTCGGACGGGATTAAAATCACCAAGTACGTCTGTGAAACACACATTTCTCTAACGACCCCCTGTAAAACTAGTCCCGTCCGAATAGGGCTATAGTGTGTACAATTGACTAAATAAGATCAAGTAGTACAAAAAGTAAAGAAAAGGAGAAAGCAATACACAAGTGCCTTGTCGGTGTTCTTGCTCGGTGGAGTCGCGCAAGGTAGAGTCGATCGTCTCTACGTCGGTCTCTACTCTCGTCGGTCTCTACTCTCGTCAGTCTTCACACAAAGAGGGCTTCAGCGCTGAAATCTAATAAGAAAACAAGACAAAACACTTACAAACTGCTGTTCTCTTCTGCTGCTCGACTGCTTCTTCTACAAGTGCTTCCGAATCAGGTAAATAAGTACGTTTACTGGCTTTGACCATGCCTTACTACTTAGCAAAACGAAGCTGGGAAATTCCCGCGACACTCACGACAACAAACACGGCTTGAGTTTTCCATGGTAAAACACAGTATAAGGCAAAAAGATGATTTGTTTGAATGTTATGCTACATGTTTGATGTGTTGTAGTCAATGTGAGTGTCCTACATAAAGACCCCGTTTCTTAAAACATGCTGTAGCTTAAAATAAATGTCATTCTTGTATTTATAAATAGAAGATGGTGGTTGGGGTAAAGGAAACATGAATGATTAGGATAGGCAAAGTTATGTTGGCAGTTACAGCAGTTTCCTTTGAGAGCTCTGCGATTTGATGGCTGTGCATGAGCTGTCAGCTAGCCATGAAACCTAAGTGGCAGTTTAGAGCAAAAGAATAGTGGGTCACAAGAAGGGGAAACTTGTTACACAACCCATCATGTGGCCATTTTTGTTGAAAGATCTGGATTCATGCCAAAACAAGGCGTCCCACATAAGGCCTTTTTGAGGTTAAAGACATTTTTCAATGCCAACTGCTCTCATTCTGAAAAGAAACAGGACTTCCCTATTTTTATCCACAGGTTTGTCACATGTGTAATATTTTTTGTGGCCTTTTTGCCACTTCTAACCAAGATTTGTGAAAACCATAGCTTACTGGAGCACTTTTCAAACTAAGCCTTTTCCCAAAGCATAATTATGAAACCAAATTTCTGCATTTGTCCTCATTCCTCCACTTACTAAAAATGAGCCCATTTTTTTTCCATTTGTGCCCTGCTCTGCCACCACATTCCCAAAGATTAAAGGGTGGAGGGGGAGAAAGCCGAGCTGGCAGACCCCTGAAGGAGGAGGACTGTCCACCACCTGTAACAAAGAGGAGGAGGACAGCAGACTGAGCAGAAGTTTAAAAACTTTGAACATAGTGGTATGTGGCAAGTAACGGCATGGTTCCAAGCACAATGTTATGCCCAAATATCTAACCCTGTTCAAGGATTTACAGATGAGTGAAATGTCATAGTGTATATGCATGTGTAATAGACCATGTGTCAGTGCCCATTTCTTTAGGACACTTTCAACCACATCTATTTTTGTTTGTTCAAAAGGGGTAGTAGCTGTCTTTATTCGATCATTCATTTTATATTCACAGGGTTGGTTTTATTTTCTTGTCCTGTCATTTGTTTCAGAAAAATGTTGTCTAAACCTGTTTTTCTCCGATAGCAGAACAGATCCTATTTTATCCTTGAATATAGAAGCAGCTCTTCAGGGATATTTTCCAGCTCCAGTCAACTATCAAAGGCTCTTGTCTACTGTTTCATTGATCAGTTTTGCCAAGATCCTCTCTTCTCTAGTTTGAGGAAAAAATGATGTCTAACCCTTAAACTCTGCTTTAGTTTGATGTCCATGTCAGAAGTAGAGTTCCTGAAAGCCCTCAGAGCTTGTGTCTGGTCCGCAGATGGTTGGATGGATTGTGGATTCATGTATTTCTCTTCTTTTCACAGAGGTGCGAGCTGTGTCCCCACAAAGACGGAGCACTGAAACGAACAGATAATGGAGGTAAGACTTTTTTATTTAATGCACTTGCTGAGGAAAAACATCTCTAGCATTAGGCCCACTCTAAATGTTGTTGACGAGAATAGACTGCAGTCACTCAGTTGCTAAATATAGGCCAGTAGCGTAAATGATGTTAGACATGGCAGCCATTGTTAACACATATGGTGCTGTGCTCGGTTTTGTAAAGCTTTATATTTTGCTGTAATTTTTTGATGATTGAGTCTGTATAATAGACCAATTATTTAATCAAATCGATGAAGAAAAAAAAACATTTGTTGGGTTTGTTACGTGGAACATTTAGTATTACCTCCACAACAAGAAAAATGTCATTGTTTTCAAATGGGCTAAGTCAGCCCAGTTTTATTGTGAGGTGATAAAATGATGCAAGCTCTTGAGAAGAACATATGCTCTGATGAGGATGACACCTTTCTATTTTTACGCCTCTAATGAAAGTCATAGTAAAAAAAAAAACAATGAAGTGAATTGATTTTCTCTTGTATGCAGTATTTCATTGCTATCCTCTGGCAGTTTTAATTATCACAGAAATGTTGCTGTCAAAAGGCTTTATTACCATATCTCTTCAATAAGCTGTTAATTAGTAAAAAATATCTTCATATGTCTCACCTAAATGATGTCAGGAAAATATTTCAATGAATAATGCAGAGTTCAGATGTATCTTTTAACGTTTCTTTTTAAAAAATGCATCTAAACTCCTTTTGAACAAGCCAAGAGTTTTACGTAATTTTTGGCACTAAATTTGCAGATTTTATCTGCTTATTTTCTTAAAGCAGTTGAGCAAAGGGGGTTAGGAAGTGTGCGTATTTATCTCTCTCACCTTGCTTTTATGGGTGGGCGGGCTCGGCGGGGTCATTGTGGGGCTGAGAGGAGTCTCCTCTTCTTCATGCTCCGGGTTCACGGCAAGGGCAGCTCAGAGACTGTAAACATGGCATGGGACACAGCTGCGGGACCATGCCCCATCTTTAGGGGTGGTGAGCTGTTTAACGGCCATGAGGGAAACATCATTGCCCCAGGCTTACGGTTTAGCTGTTTCAGACCGTGTAATCTCTTTTTTTTTTTTTTGGCCTGAATTTGAAAAGGCTTTTGAAATTCTTCGTGATAAACATTCCATGATTTGCCATTATTTATGAGTAGGAGTGAAGATTTCTGAAACATAAATTTTAGAAAGTATTTGTTTGAACCAGCAATGATCCCAGTAGTGAGATGTAGGTGTTTGTGATTTGCTTTTAAGATATCTATACATTTCGGCCAACTGAGGAGTGAAACTCAGCTGCAGTGACCAGACCAGCACACGGAGAGGTTTTTACAGTTGTTGCTTCTGTTAAGTTACGCAAACACAAGAATAATCCCAATTGAAAACACTTGAGCAGGGAATATACCTGGCCTAACAACATGTGTTGAAACGCATGCAAGGAAAATAAAAACTGAAAAACGCATCCTCCTCCTTCACTTGGAGCCTTCAGACCAGTTTTTGCCTCTCTGGTAGAACCTTTCAGGGTTTTTTTTATTTTTTATTGTTGCTTTAGTCCAAAAGTTTACAGTTATTCTGTCTAACTAGAATTTGAAGAACAAGATTATTTGAGTACTTTATGCTCAGCTAAAGACATCTTTGGCAAATCATTCTCTTTTTACGTTTGCCACCCTTCTGTCTGAGGGGTTTAGAAGTTCTTTGGGGTGTGCTTGGGTTTTATTGCCTGGTTTTATAGGCTTCTGCTGGATTCTTGGAGGGACTTCAAAACAACAAAATCCACCTCCCTGTCCCTTTAGGCTGGGGTCAAAGACAGTTCATGGGTTCACCTTTAAGTTTAGGCCTGTTATTGTGCCCTTACGCTGGATAAACAAAACTCATTTGCTCATTTCTTTTAGGTTCATTTCTACTTGATATCAGTAGCATCTGCACTCCTCTAACAAACATATTGCAGAATATGGTTAATAAATCTAAATCCTCACAGTTTGAGGGTTTTGTGGTTAAAAGACAGCTGATGTGGCTGATAAGGTTTAGTAGTTGCCTGAAATTATGATATAATATTTATGTATTGTGCTTGTGCTGACACCCTGTTTTTCAACACTTGGTCTAGACACTAGGCAGGAGAGAATATGCCTCTGCCTCTTCCAGTCCTGGGTGTTTCGTCTTTGCGGTCACACTCAGCCCACATGCTTTAATAAGTGTTTTTCACACTGTGGAGGAAGCCAGGCGTGCCCCATAGGCACGACTATGAGCAAACAAATGACCATGGTCTCGAATAAATTTGAAAACAGAAAGACAGAAGATGTGTTTGATATAAGAGCCTGCTATTTGGCATTATCCATCGTTTTAATATTGTAATTTTAATAGAAAACCATTTTATAAAAAATAAGTAAGAACAACAAAAATAATTTAAATAATTTTATTAATAATTTAAAACATTATTTGAATTTTTTTAAATTGAAAAATTGTAAAAGTATGTATATATATATATATATATAAAATAGAAAAAATACCAACAACTGGCTAAAATTATTGTCAAATGGATAAAACTATATATATATATATATAATATTATTATTATTATTACATACTTTTTTTTTGTACTGTTAAACCCAGTTCCATCTTTACAGCAGGTTTGCATAGAAATAAAGGAATAATTCAACCTTAGCCTCTTCATTTAACATCTACTGATTATTTGTCATGTGTCTTGTTTAGGTTGGGCCCATGTGGTTTGTGCTCTTTACATCCCAGAAGTCGAGTTCGCCAACGTATCCACCATGGAGCCCATTGTGCTTCAGTCTGTCCCTCATGAACGTTATAATAAGGTAAGTTCTCTAACCACTGAAAGACACATGCTGATAGTCTGGATATCAATGGGAAAACAAAGGCTCAACATAATAGCCTCATAAATCAGCTCAGCAATGTAAACAGTATGCATGTAAGGAGTTTAGGTCTATACTGTGAATGTGTTTTCTTAAGGGACCAAGTGCTACATTTATCAATCTTAGATAAACATAGAATGTTGCCATTAATTCTGCACCAAAGCTGAATGAATGAAAACTGAGATCCATGTTTTGGGAATTTACACTCACGTTCTGAAATGAAAAGAACCAACCATATTTATTTGTCATTGGATATCCTTATTCATCAAATATAAGAGTTGTTTTTTTTTTTTTTAAGTTGTCATTTCCAAGCCTGAAAAAGTAGTTAAAAGTCATGAGTGAATATTAATTTGTTTATTAAATACTTGCAGGTGTAGGTTTATAATACAACCGGTCACTGTAACTCAAGACTAATTGCAAAGTCCAAATGTTTAGATGTTAGCTTAAAACTTTTTCGCACAACCGTGAGGGTAAAGAAAACAATGTTCAATCAAGTACTAATGGGATATGCCATCATGACACCATTCTTTCATTTTTCATTTGAAAACCTAATTATGTTTTGTTTTCTATGGATGCCCTTCAATGCAGTAGATAAGTAAAATACAATCAGTTAGTGTTATATGATTTGGATTCAGTACTGTGTCTGATGACTCGCAGGACTAAGGAGCCAAGTTTAATCTCATGCTTGAAATAGTGGGTTTAAAATCTGGGATAAAATAGATTCAGCTCTGTTGGTAATTGAGTCCTCACTGTGAGCCAATTTAAAATGGCATGGTTATCACTTGCCTAATAATCGAGGCGCTGGGAAGGGCGGCTTCTGAGAGACTTGTTAAATTGGTAGAGCCTTCACGCTAAACAAGCTGTGGGCCGTGCAGCAATGCATTATATACCATAATAACTGCTTTCTGTATGTGAAGAATCACTTTGGTGACTGTTTTTTTTTCTATCTAGACATGCTACATCTGTGAGGAACAAGGCCGTGAGAGCAAAGCTGCTACTGGAGCTTGCATGACATGCAACAAACATGGCTGCCGACAGGCCTTTCATGTCACATGGTGAGTTGCAGAGCCCTAATATTCCAGCTATATGTCTTCATAAGCATGTTAATGTCCTTAATTATGCCATCTGTTAAGTGGAAAGGAATAGAAATGTTAAATATAACAGACTTCCCTTTAATTGATTTGAGACCCCTTTAATTGTCTAAAAATAATTGTAATCTACAGTCCTTTTAAAGTTGCTTTTTCTCTGTCTTTGAAAATAGCGCTCAGTTTGCTGGGTTATTGTGTGAAGAACAGGGCTCAGATGCTGATAATGTGAAATACTGTGGATACTGCAAGTACCATTACAGCAAACTGGTAAGAATCTGTTTTTTCTAAACTTTACTGTACTATCTGCATCACCCTGGCACAAAGCACCGCTCTTGTGGATCCCACAGGATTTATGCTTATGGTCGATGATATTGGAGAAATTCTGTCATTTGAAATTAAGGCATTAATGACGTCCAGGCTGAATATAAATAAAAGTTGCAGTACAGGACATCTGTATGGTATCTTTAAGTGGTTTTCAAGTTGATGTGCAGATAGATGCACTAGTGTTCAAAAAGATTGGGATCGGTATGATTCTTTTTTTAAATAATTTAATGCTTTTATTCAGCAAGGGTGTATTAAATTAATCAAAAGTTACAGTAAAGGCAAAAAGGTTTTTTTTATATTCTGTTCTTTCTATTCCTCAAAGAATCCTGAAAAAAACCCCATTACGGATTCCATAAAAATATTAAGCAGCACAACTTTTTTTTAACTGTAATTAACAATGATAAATGTTTCTTGAGAACCAAATCATGCCGATGCACTGAATACTGAGTACTGGCTTCTAAAAATTCAGTTTTGCATCACAAGAATAAATAATATTTTAAAATAGAAAGCAATTATATAAAATTAATAACATTTCACTGTTACTGTTTTTACTGTGTTTGGATTAAATAAATGCAGCCTCGTTCTTTCAAAAACGTTAAAAAAAAAATCTTACAGATCCCAGACTCCTCAGAACAGGAGTGTATGCGTTGTTTTTCCCACAAGTTACGTGTTTTAATAGTGAGTTAGTATTTGATGGTCATGGTTTGTGTATTTTGCCATTAGTGCTTCATATATTGAGGTATACTTCATGTCTCTAGTGCATTTCTGAAGCACTCAAGCTACTGATTTTTGCATTGGCCAGTACATGAATCATGTCGAGCACATCATTGTGACCATGTCATCATCGTTCAAGCTGTTCTTGCACATCCAGAATCGCACGTGAATGCAGAAAAAGACACACCCTCATCTGGAATACCTCTCATTTCTCGAATGTCTCGCACTCCTGGTCCAATTACAGCTGCTGAAAGCTGAGCTGTGGCATAAGCCCCCCCGTCCATCCCCAGCGGCCCCTGCCGCCCCCACCTCGATCTGCCTCAAACCCTTTAACCCCTTAATCTCGTTGACAATCAACAGCAACTCACTGGACCTTTGTCTGTGGTTCTCCTTCCCATCATCCCCCCCTTTCCTGCATTTCCCCCTTCACTCTGTCTTAATACCCCTCTCAGAAAAAGAGGGCTAAGGTTTCAGAGAGATACACGGACTGCCCAGTGGCAGCTCTCGGTGACAGCATAACGGCCTGTGGTTTTCTGTCCAGCTTCGCTCGGTCCTCGGTGTACTTGTGTGCTTGGGCGTTTGTGTGTGTGTGTGTGTGTGTGTGTGCGCGTGTGTGTATGGCAAGGGGTTTTACTCACTCCAGCCCTAGAGCTACACTGAGCTTTAGAGCCACAGCCCCCTGCTGCTTCTCAGATTTGTGCTGTGTATGTGTGTGTGTGTCTATCCTCCCACTCAACAAAGGCTTCTCAGATACTGCTAGTCCTCTACAGGTCTTCTGAGTAAGGGGCTGGAGGCAGGGCCAGCGCTTTGTGATGTTCTCATAGGGGATTGTAATGAGTTGAGGATGGCGGGATAGTGATGTTTATTTATGTATACACTGTTTTATTTCATTCAGGCATTTATGACTACTCTGGTTACTGGTGATAGATGCTGAAGTCAGTATTTCATGTTTTTTTTTCTTGTGTTAGTGTTGTGATTTTATGTGTTCATTCATATTTTACATTTTACATATTTTTCGTTTTTTTCATGGTTTTATTTGGGCTTTTTAGCATCATTGTTGGCTTATATATGAATATATATATTTATATAATCATGATTTAAAAATGTATAAATGTACACTACCTTTCAAAAGTTCAGAATGGGTGCATTTAAACTGATCAAAAGTGACAGTAAAGACATTTCTGTTTCAAATAAATGCTGTTTTATTACTTACTATTCATCAAAGAATGCTGAAACAATATCAAAGTTTGGACTTAATCAACTTAAATGGTAGTGTTCATTTATAGAAATATAATTAAGATATATAAATGTATATTTATTTATTTTTTATTTTTTTTGGCCATCTTCGATTTTGTTGTTTTGTCAGAATAAAGTGACAGCACATTGCTTGTTTTGTTTGTTGTCATCCATTGTGGTGGTTGCACTATTGTACATGACAGCATGATGTTTCTGGAGGATGTACCATGTCTCCCTGTCCCCATGTTAATGGACTGACAGCATCAGCACAGTCTCTTGGATTAATAGTTCAATAGCTGGCTACTAACCCCTGACTTTTCCATGTAGGCCTTTGTTTCAGTGGGCTGCTGGTAAACAAAGACCATTCTGTGACCTGAGGTTTTTATGTGGCATTTGTTGACAATAGCAGCATTAGATACCGTTGACTTTCAAAAGAAATGAGGCATATTTTACTAAGATTCTTTTTTTTTAAATCAATGGAGAAAAATATTAGGAAGAATTGAAATTGTGTTGTGAGAATATATGTGAAGTTGGTCAGTTTAAATGCGCATTTTTATATATATCAGCTGTTTCTGTTGGTAAGAAAATATTGTTGATTTGTATTTTTTTTTTAAATAGAGAAATTAAATATAATTGAAAGTTTAAAAGTATACTTTGGCTTTCCCAAACTAATATTCCTGTAAGTAAAATAGCCCTTGGTTGCTGCCATACTGTTACAATAAACAACCCTGCTGACAAATATTCTCATGCAAGTTGCTTTTTGACGGAATAGCTTCTCAAAATACAAAACTATCCTGATTGGTTATCAAGACAGTGTCTTTTTCCTTCTCTCCTTCCGTTATTGTCTTCTATTTGTTTCTTTTGTCTCAGTAAGGGCTATTTTCATTGTTGCTAAAAAAAAAGAAAGGCAGAAGTAGGAAATGGGAAAAAGAGATAATTGGACAGACTTTAAATGGTAACTCGAAGTTCCTCTTTCACCTTTTAGAGAAGGAGCAAAGGCCGTGGTAGTAGGGCTCAAAGCTTAAGTGATTCTTCCACTCACTCTTTGGATAAGCACCATGACAAGGAAAAGAAGGTAAGGCAGCCTCCAGATCTACCTCACTTCCTGCCATGTGTGATTGATGCCCCCCTCCTCACGACTTCAGACTATGAGGTTAACGCACAAAGCCAAAACTCTTGTTTGTCCGAAATATCCACCGCTGTGATTAGTTTTTTTTTTTTATTAAATCACACGAGCCACCGTCACCCTGTGCCGCCCCTCACATGCACACTTTTCATATCCCACAAAGCTTTTAAAGCCACGGGAGGGAGAAGAGTGCCTTTTATCACTCAAAGTGATTAGTATTTTGGTGCTGCCACAAATTATCAACATAAAGAGTGCTGTATTCATAGAGAAGCATCCGTCATGGCCATTAGTTCCACAGAGTACGTTTAATCAGTATTGATAGGTAGTGTTAGTCATTTGTTCCACTAATTTTCTATACGCAGCCATACCGAATGAAACATGTAGCATTATTAGCCCTGTTCGCCTTCCCATCTAATTCAATTAAGCGTAGGCCCTGTAACATGCCCTCATATCAATAAATGTGTACGTACCAGCAGAAGATGATCTGTACTGCGTGGAAAACATGTTTGATTGTGCCTCTGCCTCTATTTTTCTCTTCTTACTGTAAAAACGGTGGTATCTGAAATACTAATCCAGCAGACCTCATAGTGTGAAATGTGCGGAGGAGCTCATCACATCTATCCATAGTCATTAATAATTTTCTGCCTGTCCCTAGCAGATCCCACATATTTCAAATACTCAGCCTCTGTGCAGCCATCTTAATCAGCGATAGTTTGCCTGATTTGTTCTATACGAACGGGGTCATTAAAATGGCTCTCAATGTTGATTATACGTTTCTTTAAATCTTTCGTCGCATTTTTCACTTTTTGATGTTTGTTGGAAGAATTTACGTTTATTTATTTTCACATATTTACTATTTATTTAATATACTCATCATTTAAAAATTCTGCTTAATTTATTATTTTTATTATTATTTTCTAGTAGTGATATTTTTTTATTTTAAAGCTGCAGTCTGTAACTTTTGGCGCTCTAGCGGTTAATAAACAGAACAGAACTGTGTGCGTCTTGCGGAAGAACATTGTAGCCAGAGCTACTTCTCTCTGTTCTTGTCTATAACGAATCACGCAGGTACCGGGCTACTCCGCAGCGGTACCTACTCGAATCAGTCTAAATAGTCTAGAGTATAAACACTTATTATAGGTGTACTGTAGTGATTTAGGACAAGCCAAAAACACGGTTTGGAAAATGGATTCATGGTGTACTCGCTTATTATATAAATTTTGTAAATTTTGAACACAAAAAAGTTACGGACTGCAGCTTTAAATAAAGGGAATTTTATGACATTTTATGTCTTTTTTTGAATCCCCTTGAACTTTTAAGAAATGTAAATTCTTTTTTTGCTATTCTGCAAGCTTACCAGCTTATATATTAAGTCACAAATTAATTGTAAAGTGTGGAATCACACATGCATTTTTGTTTATATATCTAATTTGTTTTTTGTTTTTTTGTTTTTTGTAATATCTTGCTATTGTGTTTTGTATAATGAACAAAACAAATAGGCAAAAATAATTTCAGTCTTTATAAATCACATTTTAAAGTTATGTAAAGTAATAGACTGCATTTAAGGAATTGTATTCCATTCATGTATTAAATGTAAATCAGAAAGCTCACACTAGTCATATGAGCACTTACAGCGGGGAGTGGAGTAGAGGTCTTCACGGGTCCAAAAATTTGTACCCAAACCCGAAGATACCCGTAAATGTGCTGCACGGAACCGACCCGGACCCGTATTTTATTTGAAAGTGGGACCCGACCCCCGTGCAGACCTGAGAAATGCCTTAAATGTACTACCTGGACCTGACGCGGACCCGACCATTATTCGAAAGTTGGACCCTGGCTGGGAAGACTTTTTTTTTTTTTTAGCAAAAAAACGCACAGAACAAGAAGTGCGTTACATTTTACTGGGTGCGTCTTTAATAACAGGTGCGTCTCTTCAGTTTTGTTTCAGCATTTTTTTTTTTTCACATCACTCATGAAGGAATCCATGATCACCGTCCACTTGCAGGCTACTACATTAACTCTGCCTGCACTCTGCTTCTGGAGGCTGAGGTAATGCGTGTTGTTGTTGTTGTTTTTTTCACCTTATTTCCCGTTCACACTTTTCTCATCCTAATTTTACAAACTGCAAGTTACAAAGCACACTCATGCTGACTGACACTGATCTCTGGCGGGTGCGGTGTTCTCCGATCGACTCGGGTATTGCACACAATGTTAAATAGACCCGGGACCCAAAGTAATAGATTGGGACCCGACCCGGACCCGGCTGACCATTTAAAATATCGACCCGAACCTGTACGGGTCTCGGGTCCTCTGTGAAGACCTCTAGAGTGGAGGTCAGACATCGAGGCTGTTGGTTATTTGACACAAATTCACTAATTATTTGAATTGGTTTGAATGAGTTTGCATTGGAAATGCATACCAAAATGGAGTGGATGGTGCTCTGTAAAGCTGCTGAAAGACCGACTGTGCAGCCTGTGTAATCTAGGTCAGAGAAAGATTAAATATGAGATGCCATTTAAAGCTGTTTCTCCCAGAATTATTCTGATATTTAACTTCTTCGCCTTATTCTGCATTGAGAGGGGTTGACGTGAACAATGATTCGGGTTGGAGCCGTATTCTCGAAGATCTTGTTGTGGAGTGCTCTGTGCTCCGCCATGGCTATTGTTACGACGCCTGATTTGCATTAGCAAAGGGGGCCCATCCCCCCTACTCCACATTCCCAGGTCAAAGGTCGGGGGGCTCAGATGTATACCTAGCTAATTCCAAACCCCAGGGCCAAACAACAATAGAGGCTAAAAGCTTCTCAATTTGCAGCTAGTTCAGATGTGCTCTGAGAGGCCGTCGAGAGCGGCATCTGGGAATAAAATGATGTTTTCAATCTCTCTTCCTCCTCCTGCCTCACATATCTTAAATTCTGATCTGTTTGGATTTTTAGCTTTGTTTTCTGTATGATTAGTTTTCTTCTTTGTATTTAAACTTTATTTTATTTTAAGATTTATTATATTTATTCATTTCCGTAGTTGAATTTTAATAATTAGCCCGAAGCCTCAGGAGTGATTTCTTTGTTCATCCTGAAAGAGATTTGCTACAATTCACTAATCTGCTGAAGGCATTGATGAATTATGATAAATGTCTTGTTTTTTTGTTC
This sequence comes from Onychostoma macrolepis, assembly GCF_012432095.1. NCBI lineage: Eukaryota > Metazoa > Chordata > Actinopteri > Cypriniformes > Cyprinidae > Onychostoma > Onychostoma macrolepis. Next base: position 14,148,463 of record NC_081178.1, on the reverse strand, counting down.
TCTCTCTTTTGCACTCACCTCTGCCTGAACTATTCATCTTTGTATAATTAAGATAGCTGTCGTCTCATGTCAAACTTAGAATTTAAATTAGACCAGTAAACAGCAGATCATACCTGCGTTTTGTCATTACTTTAAATTTATTTATTTGATGGAAATGAGATGAATGTTATGTTGTGTATTTTTGTAATTTTTTTTTTTTCCATTCATAAACAGCCAAGTAGTAACGTGATTTTTTTTTTTTTTTTTCCTCTCACAGTAACACCCGCCCTGTCAACACCTTTAGAAACAATGTTAATTAAGACTTGGATTCTTGTCTTAGCATCCATTTAAAATTAGCACTTTTCTTAAGGAGCAAATGTGGCATTACAGAGCTTTATAATTTCAGTAAATGCTGTTATAATTTTAATTCTTTTGTCACGATTAATATACTTATCAATGCTTATACTTATAATGCTTATCAATTGTTTTGTGATTTTTTTTTTTTTTTTTTTTTTTAAATAACATTTTGTGATTTAGAGCATTAGGAAATTATTTTTAAAGTGTAAATGTAGCAGCCAGTCAAGTTGACATTATTTAGGAAAATAACTTCCATTTTAATAAAAAAATATATATAACAGACATGATTAATGAAACCATTTTAAAGAAAAAAAGGTTGGTTTGTTATAGCTTTTAGAGCAAGGGCGCCGCCATCTTGCAGTACCACAGCGTGTGACGTCACGGGGTTGGTTCGCTCCGATGGCCAGTATAGTAATATAAACATTTCTTTACATTTTGAACACACGCTTGTTTTGAAATGGAGGAAAATGACCTTGAAAGCACTGTTGAGTCCATAATAAATGCAATTGCCTATGCATTTGAGTCGATACAGCGATGGGACCGAGCAGTAATACTGTTAGGGGTTGGAGGAGTCGTGAACCTGCTGGTTTGGGGTAAAGTGCGGATCGGAAACAATACTCGTTTACATGGATACTCCTCAAGACTGTCATTCCGACGTGCTTTTGTGCGCATTTACTGATGAAGGCGCGAAAGAAAACTCAATTTGGTACTCGCGTGCTGTCCGAGCCGAGCTGTGGCTTGTTGTGTGTGTGCAGTGCCACCGGCGCGAACAGAAATGACATCACGAAATGACCGTGACAATCACAACGCGTGAGTACCGCATTTAAATCTCTTTCAGAAAAGGTCTGTCACAGCCTGTAAGTACCGCATTGAAATCTATTTCGTGCTGTCTCATGCTTGAATGGCTTAAAACACTTTAATATTTAAACTGACAAGGCTTAAAACACGTGAGAATGATCAACTTTGAAGCAGCACTGGCCCGATCGTTCAGATAAGTGACCAGTTAGTCACTTACTCACTTACTTAGTTAAACACTACGGCCTGTTAACAGCAGGAAAGCTAATTGTATTTGCAGGTGAACATAAAATATGATAAATACAACTGGTGAACCAGTCAATGTAATGCATATTTCTGAATGGTCTGAATAACAATAAAATGCGACATGAATGATACTGTATGAAGCGTTGTTTGTTTACATCAAGTTGCGCATCGCATTATGAAAACAATGTTTGGGATAGCACGATCAGAACTTGGCATATAGACAGTTTGATGTTGAATATTCATCCAAATGATGGTGAAAACCAAATTATTTGTGTGTTCAAAATGTAAAGAAATGCTTATATTACTATACTGGCTATCGGAGCGAACCAACCCCGTGACTTCACACGCTGTGGTACTGCAAGATGGCGGCGCCCTTGCTCTAAAAGCTAAAACAAAACAACCTTTTTTCTTTAAAATGGTTACATTAATCATGTTTGTTATACTTTTTCTTTTTTTAAATGGAAGTTGTTTTCATAAATAAATAATTTTCATAAATAATGAAACAGACTGTTTCACTTCCACTTTAAGCATAACAAAAACAGTGACATTTGGATCTGTACGTTGCAGATGAAAACCCATAGCATTGAGTATTCAATACAAATACAATCTTTTCCACCCACTTAAAAAAAAAAATCCCAGGGTGCTTATTCAAAACCTTCATTTCAAGTGTGTATGATTTTCCCATTCTAAGAAAATGGCATTTAAAATAGTATATGCAGGAAAATTGTAAACCGTGTAGAGGAAGCGGAAGCTCATTTTCATTTTCATTGGAAAACTTGAGCCTGAGGGCCTTTGGAATTGTCACCGCCACTTGCACTGAGAAGTAGCGTAAACCGTTATCATGTTCAGAATAATTGTCAATTCTAACTGAGACAATGGCTGGAAGATGACAGGAAGTGGCTAAAAAAAGATAGACGTTTGTATATCGCTCCAGTGGGGAATGTGTAAATATTCTTTACAAATGGTTCAGGATCACTGCATATTTTTACAGCAGCACTCTTAAGAACAGAAACGGAGAGGTTGGAGGTGTTCGATTGGAGTGCGAGGTGTAAATTTGTTCACGCTCCCGTTTCTCGGGCGCAAATAGAGCTGTGTGGAGCGTGGCACTAGACCGGGGTGTAAATTAAGCTGCAGTAGACTCTGGTCGGGCCTGCAATGTGAAACCTTACCCATCTACAGGAAAACCCTTTCTTTTTCTTTACACAAAGATCTTCATGGACCGCACAAGTGACTATCCTTGCTGGCTTTGAATGCATGCAAATGATTGACTTGTTCAGAATGAGACTTTTATTGTTTCACCTTTCTGATTTTCCCATCTTTCTGCCTCTTTGTTTCAGAAATGGCAGCGTAGGCTAAAGTCCTTCCCAAGCTGTACCGGCTTTAGTTAAGGCACTTACGGAACCATCTTCATTAATGTTTTTTTTTGTGTTGTTTCATCACAGAAACATAAAGAAAGAGATCGCCACAAACCAAAGCACAAAAAATCTTTGGAACTCTCACCTGCCTTGGTGCCAGCACTGATGGTGTCCTCTGAGAAGGTGAGTTAGATTATGATAAATGCATGAGAATTTTTTATTTGTTTTATTTATAATTTCTATTCATTTCATTCTTACAAAAAGCACTCTAAGTATTTTTGTCCATGTGTGCATTTCCCTTTTTGGCCACAGAGCTACAACAGCAACAGTGGTGGAAGTGTCTCCTCAATCTCCTCCACTCAGAAGCGATTGGACGACAGCGGAGGGCGTTTCACCAATGCCAACTTCCAGGAAGTTCCGTCTCACTCCAGTTCCAGCTCCAAGGATGGCAGCCTTTCTGATGGCAAGAGCTCAGATGGCAAAAGCAAGAAGTCCAGCAGTCACAGCACCAGCTCGAACTCTGGCTCCAGGGGCCGCAAATCTGTGCCGGGCAAACCCCACGGCCCTGTGGTCACCACAGCGACGTCATCCACAGCTCCCTCCTCAACCAGTCCTTTTCAGCAAGGTGAGATTTCCAAACATGCCAGCTTGACTTTCACTTCAGAAATGAGTTAGCATGTTCCCAAATTAAGCTGCCAGATTCAAGTCTCGTGTCAACTTCCTGTGTGTGACATTTGAGTGAGTCTGTTGTGACAGGGCTGGATGGAAGCCAGAAGCTGTAAGCTTGGCGTGTGTGTGTGATAAGGCTCTCGTCTGACTGGCTGCCGCTGCAATGTGGAGCGGCGAGTCTTTCTGAGCCGTTTGTGCTGTGGGTGGCGTCTCCTGTGTGTGTGAGTGTGTTTATGTGTGTTATGAGGGAGGTTTGGGAGTCAGAGGAGAAGCATGTTCCCTTCCTTTCTGCTATCAAGCCGTGATGGAGGGATTGAAGCAGAGGTCACGTCTGGAAAATTCAGACTAATCATTAATGTGTCAAAGTACGGCAGGGGCCTCCTCGCTGGAGTTACAGGCAAACTTCAAGGAACTCAGGAAGAAGAAACAACACAGTGTTTTCTCAGCAGAGCGCAATGAGATCAAAAGATGGTGGTGATTAACTATGGAGCCTAATCTTCTGCCTGGGAGTGTGTCATATTGTCTGGGCTCTTGTAACAACACCCGACACAGACCCAGGGTCGGTGAGCCACTCGACTGTTCTGTTCCGCTTCCCTGATGTAATATTCCAAGTATATGAGAGATTGCAATATCAGCAATTTTTTATTAAATTGAGCCCTTTGTGTTTGAGCTGTAGTAATATGGAAAGCTTTTTATAATGCAGAATATGGGAATCTTGTTGTTGTTGTTATAAGAAAGGCAGATAAAATCTAATATTCTTTTAGACAGGGTTTAGGTTGATCTCTGGGTCACTTGCTTAAATTCAGCTCTTTTTCACACATTTTTTGCTCGTCTTCAGAGAGAAATGGCAGGAAATGTATTGCAGTGGTTAATCTAGGATCCAGCGATAAGATATAGCAGAACTTCCTGGATGTGTTTTGGAAAGAATACAGAATGCTGCTAGTTATCTATTGGTTATGGCAGCTGTTTGTGTGACATTGGTTTATCTTTGAGACGTGTTAACTGGCATGCAAGCTCTGTGCATGTTTTAATGTTAGCGGGAGGCTCAAGGGATAGACCGTGTAGTAAAATTGGGAAGTAAAGCCTCAGCAGCCTCCTGCCACAGCTGTAAAAACATGCGTGTCGGAGTTGTTTCTCTGGCTTTGGTTAAAGGACGAGTCCTTGCCTGAGGGGAGGGCCCGGATGAACACCTAGATCTGGGTCACCCTTCTTGCCTACCTACATACCTGATTGATTGGCTTCCTGCAAGTTTGAATGGCCCACCTAGGAGTGGAAGATGATGGCATTGCTTGATTTCAGGTTCTGTAGGTTTATTTTCTGGTTTTGTAGAGGTTTTTTACTGAGTAAAATTTTTCCTTACACCCTACATGTAACATATCTTAAATGTTATTTTCAAGTCATTGTATTTTTGAATAAATGAACAGATCAGGACAAAAGAAAAAATTACCTTCAATCAGTACTTGGTCATTTTGGGCAACTGATATAGTAATTCACATGATAACTGAAATTGGTACAGTACACAGCCATTCAAAGGTTTATGGTCAGTCAGATTTTTTTAGGAAATTAATTAGTGTTGTCAAATGCTTAATTGCATCCAAAATAAGTTTTTGTTTACATAATATATGTGTTTGTATTGTGTATAATTATTATGTATATATAAATACACACACATACAGCATATATTTTGAAAATATTTACATGTGTATATTTATATTCATATAATTTCTATAATATATATATTTAATATATAAACGTAACATTTTTCTTAAATATATGCATGTGTGTGTGTTTATATATACATAATAAATATACACCGTACACACACATATATTATGTAAACAAAACATTTATTTTGGATGCGAGTAATTGCTTGACAGCACTAAAATTAATACTAATATTCAGCAAGGATTCATTAAATTGACTAAAGTACATTTTTAATGTTCTAAAAGAGTTCTATTTCAAATGAAAGCTGATCTTTAGAACTTTCTAGTTATTAAAGAATCTTGAGAAAATATGTATCATGGATTTCACAAAAATTACATCACAGCTGTTTTCACCATTTGTAATAATAAGAAATGTTTCTTTGACACCAAATTAGCATATTAAAATGATTTCTGAATGATCATGTAAAACTTAAGACTGGAGTAATGGCTGAAAAGCTTTGCCAAACTGAACAGATATGTTTGATGATAGTGTAATGAAACGGAGATTTTGAACTATTTTGCACTAAAATTGATTGGTTTATGTGCTACAGTGTTGCAAGCTCTTAGTAAAGATGATTGTAGTGCTGTTGTCCAGTTTAGCACTCCAGCTGTGCTGTGTTTGTGTGTATTTACAAAATTGTGGTTGCAAAAGGTCTTAGTTTTATGAGCACATGCCACCTCTTTGTGTTTTATGCTGTCTCTTTGTTAATGTGGTTGTGATATTAAGGTGCGCTTTCATCTTTACGTCTTCCTTTTTCTCTCGCAGGCCTTTTATTAGGCAGCAGCAGCAGTAAATCAGCCACTAGTGGGTCTGTGGTTCAGCCCACATCTGATTTCCTGAGCTTCTCCGATCCCAGCCTAAGGGCTGGCGACTCATACACGCCTCCATCCTTTAGCCGTTGCCACGTGAAGGGTGGTGCAGAAAGCACAGCCTCTGAAGGCATGGTGGCTCTCAACACCTTCGGCATGATGTCCCTCCCCCAAAGCTCAAGCTCAAGCTCAAGCTCAAGCAAGCATTACGAAAACTGTCACCCGGCCGGAGAGCTGGGAGGCCTGGCCTCAGCAGGCTACAAACGACCCCAGCCCTCCTCGTCTTCTTCCTCTGCAACATCGTCTTCATCTACTGGCGAGGATGGCGGGAAGAAGAAGAAGAGAGGGAACTGGAGGAACCGGTATGGACCGTGCTTCACCACCCAGGACAGTACGGGAGAGCACGGCTCCACAATGCCCTCATCCACTTCCCCCTCGCCATCCTCCATGAACACTATGGCCTGCCGCGGGAGTGCAGTCAGCAGTACCGGAGGTGTGGGAGCAGTGGTTGCTGGTAGCAGCAGTCTGGGGATTCAGAAGTCCCCGTCCCTTCTCAGGAATGGAAGCTTACAGGGTATGACTGTCAGCTCCCCATCTGCTGGACCAGGTGAGCAGACCTTATTCTGGATAAATGCCATCCATATTTCATTTGTTTTGCTATGGTGTACTGTCTTAAAGTCAACATGAAATTAATTAACATGTGAATTTTGTGACGCACAAAATTCTCACTAATAACAATATATATTTTCCTGTTATAGACAATAACTTAGTGCTGTTTTTAATAATTTTTGTTATATTGCATTGATAAGCCTCAATGAGTTTTAATGTTTGTGGTTGCCAGATGTAAAGAGTAGAAATCTCCAGTCAGTGATTTAATAATCATGATTTTGTTTTTGAGCAAAATTATTTATCACGATCAACGAAAATTAATTTTCAATGCTAAATATGAATTTAGGCATGTACATATATCGACTGAAAAGAAAAAAGCTATTAACTAATAAAAACTAAACAGTTTGGTCCTGCTGTGTTGTGCAGCATTATTCCAAAGAAGACATGGGTAACACTTTATTTCGATAGTCCACTTTGGACATTCTACTAACAGTAAGTAACTTTGCAATTACATGTCAACTAGCAGTCATTAGAGTATTAGTAGACTGTCTGCTTAATATCTTCTAACACTTTATTTTGATGGGTCCACAACATACTGACTATGAGAAACTTTGCAAGTATATGTCAACTTATTCTACTAACCCTAAACCTACCCTACTGAGAGTTAGTAGACATGTAGTTGCTAATTAATGAGAATTATTTGACATGTAGTTGACACGTGGTTAGTAGAATGTCTAAACTGGACTATCAAAATTAAGTGTAACCAAAACATGTTTTCATCCTTGCTTTCAAGTGACTTTCAGCTGACGCCACCAACCTTTCTTGTTTAACCATCTGCCATTTTGAGACCACTTTAGCTGATCTAGTCAAGTTCATTTCATTCTGAAATGCATCATAGAACAGATGTAAAAAGGGTTGTAAACATCATTTCTTGCTGACTTAGAGGTCCTTTGTTGCCCATCTTTCACATCCTCATTTTCATTCTTTTCAAATTACGTGACATCTACCATGACTGAATTTTTTTTTCTTTTTAATATGTTACATGCTCATAAATCTAAAAGATCTCTCCTAATATTTCCCAGTTTTCTTTCTTTTTTCATGGACTCTTATTCATAATTGTGCACGGAAGCCTATAAACATAGGCAATTATAAAATGGCTGAGATTATTATTTTTCAGGAATTACACATGGAGGGTCTTTTCAATATCGCATTCAGTTCAATTAATGTAATTCATCTAAATCTTTCCCTGAATCGCAATTTGTTCCATCTCTGTGTATTTAAAAAAATAAAAGGAATCCATTTGAGGTCCGCTCTTCTCAAAGAGAAGCCTGGGAACCAGCATGATGTTGTTTTGGTCTGTGCTGAAGCTCATTAGGGTAAAAGTGGATGGAGGTGCTCTCTAAAGTGCTTCCTCATTCCTACCTGATTGAGAGCTTAGAGTGGCCCGCTGAATCTCCATAGAGATGCACATTAACCTGTTGAGCCCGAGGGAGCTGGAGGAGGGAAGGAGCCTGTAACAGGCAATTAGTTAAAATTTTTATTTGTTCCTCCCTGACGTTGTCTTCTCTCGGGATCCAGAGTGAGCCGGCTTGAGATTGTGTGTAGAAATGCCCTGACCCCTACTGGCCTTCCCGCTCACTGAGCTGGAGCCAGAACACCTAAATACATGGTCACACCATTTTTTCTCACTCATTTGCAGGCACTTCCTCTCTCTCTCACCTGCTAAATCTCGCCATTGACATAAGTGCTCCACATACGCATGGCAGCTATAATGTTAAAGGGTCCTTATCTGTGGTGCTGCCTGTTACTTGGCAACCATCCGGGTGTTTTGTAGTTCCTTTCCTTCTGATTAGAACTTGAAAACTCTGGTGTGTTTCTTTCTCTGTCATTCCCTACTATGCACCATTTCACTATCGCACTATCTATTCTCTCAAGGCCATATGGGATTTTTGTGTTTGTTTGGGACTCGTTCTCCCACCCGTCCATGCCCTCACCTGTTCCTGGCCTTTGGCTGGACTGTAAATATTTAGCCATGGCTAATGCAGAGTGCTCCACCTCATCTATCTGTCTCACCCTCCCTCAACGGCTCCCAGCTTTTTTTTTTTTTTGCTTTTTTTTTGATGCATGGCTGGTTTATCAGGGGGAGCAGGGGGGGCTATTATTAAATGCAAACATCCATCTCAGCTCCGGCCGGGTGTAGGACTTTATAGGGTGTTATTTGGAGAGGAGGGGAACGATTCTTGTTGGTTTCCATCTGAAATTGGAAAGAAAAGCTTTGTGAGACAGAAGAGCGCAATGTACTGTAAAGGCTGGAATGCTCCTGTACAACGTTTAAATCCTAAACAGATTTGAAAACACTAGGGTTGCAGAAGAAAACTGGGCATTATACACTAAATGACTGACGATCACACACTACCACACTTTGAAGTTACTCCAAACACAACAAACTCATGCAGAAACATGCGCTTTGTTAATAGGGGATGCATGACAAATGTTTCTGTGAAATGTCAACTCCGACTGCCCAATATCTGCAGGCTGGTTCTAACTTTCAGCAAATAGCGTCGACTCCTCCAAACTGTAAATCGGGGCAAAAGTCGTGCAGTGTATTCCAGCCTTTGAAGGGTGGAAAGGCAGTTTCGTAGCTGCTTATCTTTTGTTTTGTTTTTTAATGGAAACATACTCTAGCACTCTAAAAATGTGGGACTCAAGTTAAAATTTTAAAACGCATGTCTTTTTTTTTTTTTTTTTTTCATTGCCCTGCGTCTTGCGTTTTTAAATGTAAAATTCATGTGTTACAGTGATTTTCTTTCTCTGCTTGAACACAAGTTGATATTGAAGAATGTTTCAACCATTTTTTTTAATCCACATATCGAAAGTCAACCCCTGAGTTCCCATTGACTTTCATTACATAGACATAAAACACTGAGACATTTTTCAGAATATCTTTTATGTTCCACAGAAGAATGTCACACAGGTTTGGAACAACCTGACTGAATGACAGAATTTTCATTCCTTTTAAACCTGCAAACTATGCAGCCTTCCTGTTCATTCAAATAAGCGTTTATGAGAAATGCATGCATTTGCTGCATTAACTGCAGCCATGCGCTATAACTTATCTTCGCTTTCGGTCGGCATGCTTTAGAAACGTCAAGCCCGTCTGTTCGCTTGTGATAGAACATATCTTGAAGCTAGTAACCCAACGCAAAACACTTCAAGACATCGATCACTGCTCAAGATACCACATTTAAATTAAAAACATCTGCCACGTCAAAGGCCTAAATATGTTCTGCCGGCATGCAACAATACCTCGAATCAGTCCCTGCTTTCTTCTCTCCGTCTGCAAGGAAAGTGCAGAGGATCCTTATCAGGTTCTGAGCCTCGTCATTAACCTCCCTCTGAACTCGCATGGATTTTCTGCTGAGAGAGGAGACAGGGGTTTGACTTGAAATGCTGGCTAATCTAATTTGAAATTTCCCCTCTCTTCCTCTGATTTGATAAGGGGGGTTTCAGGAGGAGATGTTAAGTCCTGATCGATCGGGCCCGTTCGATCAGCACCAGATAACAGGATCTTTGTCCTTGCTTTGTTTGGTCGCTCATGTCTTGTAACCTCTAATCAAATGCTCCGTTGGTTGACCTTTTCTGAAACGTTAATTATTAACCAGATTACCAGATCAACACTATGATTTAAAGATGAATCTAATCATTAATGAGCCAAGTTAGCTGTTGGTATTCACAAATCTCCCAAAAGTCTAACCAATTGGGATTAAATGGAATACCGTGACACAGCGATGTCTAAGCTACCTTTCTCTATTACATATTTCCAATGTGGAGTTCGGAGCTTGGTACTGTAAATGCTTCACGTGGTACGTCTCCGCCCAACAACGTTTCCTTGTTTCACCAGTGAATGTAGACTGCCGCGAGCCATTCATTCCTTTGTGTGGCAAGGGGGCCTCTCTCGTTCCTGCAACGGGTCAGCCTGGGCCATCAGCTGGGTTTATTTGAGATGGTGGCAGGGGAGGAGGGAGAGAGAAAAGGGGAAAAAATCAATAAAACAACAGCAACAACAAACAGCGTGCATGTCATGAACCGGCACATAAATATGAATGGGCCACACTCCTCCCCAGCCCTGCCTGAAAAGCCCTCAGTCATTTTTACAGAAGAAATAGTGAGTCGTCAGATTCAGGGAACTGTTTTCTGGGTCACCGGGAGGCCGGTGCAGAGTGCATGTTGAGAGGACTCCGAAATGCTTTGTGCTCGCTCTCGAAGTCTGCTGTGATGAGGGCCTGGTCAGACAGGCCATTCAAAGTCCACAAAGTTCATCTCAGGGGCAGCGGGAAAGATAGATGGATAACCAGTGAAGGTATATTGGAGGACAGAGGTTGCCCTTACAGCTATTAAAACTTTGCTTTTACCACGAGATTACAGGTCATAACCTGTGTTGGTTTGTTTCACATCCCCCAGTTGCTATGCCGGATCTCCTGCTGATAAACAAGACAGTGTTATTTTTGATTCTGTGGGAATCAAAAGAGTGATTATCATTGAAAGTGTGCTGTTTTACTTTAATCATTTGCTGTAATTGCTGTCTTTTTGCAGGTTCGTACTCCAGCAGTAGCGATGTAGCCTGCCCGTTGCCCAGTGCTGTGTTTGGAGGGTCTCTGTCCGGATCCAACTCCGAGTTACCTACTCATCAGTCAGTGGTCACTTCCATGACCACTCTCACCTCTCTGCCCCCGACCGCCCCGTTCACCAGCACCTCATCCACACATGTGAGTGTTTAATGGACCTTATTATGTATTCATGCTCAGTGCTCACTCTGTATGTGATTGTTTGATTATTTCAATACCCATTTGGTTTGGTTTTGTGGAAATGGGCAAATGAATGACTCCAGGCTAAATTAAATCTTTATTTGAGGTGTTTTTGTTTCGATTGAAATTGAACACAGTTTAAATTGATCCACTTGCAAATATAATGCAGTTCAAAAGTTTAATGGTCAGTTTTGAAAATAAATGAATACTTTTTTTTCACCAAGGTTGTATTAAATTGGTCAAAAGTGACAGTAAAGACATGTAAATATTTTTTTCAAATAAATACTATTCATTTTAACTTTTTGTTCATCAAAGAATCCTGAAAAAAAAGTATTACTTTTTCCAAAAAAGATTAAGCAGCATAACTGGTTTACACAGTGATAATTAAAAAGAATGGTTTTCTCGCTCACTAAATCAGCATATTAGAATGATTTCTGATGGAACGTGTGACACTGAAGACTGGAGTAATGACTGCTGATAATTCAGCTTTGCTTTCATCGGAATAAATTATTTGAAATTGTAATAATATTTCAAAATATTACTGTTTTTATTAAATGCATGCAGTCTTGGTGAGCATTGAAAAATCTTACCAACACCAAACATTTTAACAGAAGTGTATATCAGCGAAAAGTCCATACCTAGATTTTATTTAAAAAGCAACATACATCTGCGAAGAAAGATTGTACTGATAATCGCACAGAGCTTTCAGCTCACACGTATCCTTTATACATCGTCTCTCACAAAATTAACCAATTAAATAGAATTATACTCATCATCTTTGTACTGTGTGCTAATTTGCTCCAGTTTTATCAAGATAAATGCTGTTTGAGCATGTTCATGATGGCACAAATAGTAATTAACTCCTAAAAGGCTCAGATGTAAACGTTGGGTGCAGCTATTTATGTATTAAGTAACTCGTATTTTTCTTCATGACAGGATTTTTTTTCTTTCTACAGAACAAATGAATTTGGTTCGCAAGTGCCAGGGTTTGTGCTAATGCAATATTTATATAATTGCAGCAGTATATTAACCGTATGAAAGAGGCCGTGTTAGGGCCACAATGGTACATAACATGTCAGTGTAAGAAGTAAAGTTCGTCACTCACTCACCTCATTTTTCAGCTCTTGAAAAGACAGTGTTTTGAGTCATTTAGGGTATTTATGACTAGGCTGCTTAAGTATATGGTTTTAACAGATGAACGTCAGGGTGTTTCGATTGTGTTTGCATTAGCTACTCGGAGCAGTATGTGTGGTCAAATAAACAGAATGACACTGTGAGAACAGTGCCGAAATTGGCCTTATATTGGCTATATTATTATTGCTTTGAGTCAGTAATTTCATATGTATAGGAGTTTGAGGTTGGTAAGATTTTTTTTTGAAAAAGAAGTTTGTTTTTGAAAGAAGTCACTTATGCTTATCAAGGCTGCATTACTTGGATGAAAAAAAAATACAGTAAAAACAGCTTAAAGTAGCTATTTTTTATTTTTATACATTTTAAATTTAATTTATTCCTGTCATGGCAAAGCTGAATTATCAGCAGCCGTTACTCCAGTTTTCAGTGTCACATGATCCTTCAGAAATCATGTGCATGTGTTCAGATGACAATAATAAAGTCAAGTCATTCTTACTGGCTCCCAGCGCAGCTCCAAATGGGCCCTTTGGAAGCGCACTAGAGACTGAGCACCGTCTCTGCCGCTCTCCTGAGCATCTTTGTCTTGACTTGCGCTGCTGTAGCAACCAGTCGTTTCCAGGCAACAGGGCTTTGTTTGTGCAGATCTGCCCTCTCTGCAGGCAGGGTGGCCTTACATTAGGAGATGAAGTAGACCCACTGATGGCCTTAATGCTGCAGGGCTCCCAGCAGTCCAGCCCCTCCTTAAGCACGCTTGCAAATATATATCCCCCATTAGTCCTGAGCTTTATGGCATGGGAGATTTAATACAATGAGTTTTTTTCTTCACTATGTTGTAGTTAGCAGATCAGTAAACAGGTGATGTTTTTAAAACTATGTCCGGGGAATTAATTTTTATTAGATATATAACATGGTGTTTTATCAAATATAATCTATGCAAACAATCATCCTTTATTCCGTCAGCATGACTGTCCCTGAGATGTTTGCCATTTTTTTTTTTTTTTTTTTTCTTCCTCTCCATCCCTAACTCTCCCTTTGTGGATTGAAGAATGGTTGGATGAAAAAATTCAGTGGTTGCAAGCAGGGCAGCAGTAACCTTCGACCCCAGCGCACACCCCCTAGGCCCACCTCTGTCCCACTCTTCGTTAACCTCCACAATGGTGCTGAGAGCCCTAAGCCTCAAACAATCCGGCTGTCCCTCTTTTCCCTGTGCGGGCGCATTGAGCCCGGCTCGCTGATGGGATGAGGGCTGACAGGCTGGACAGAGAGCTGTGTAGTGGGATGAGGGGTTCTCTTCACACTGGTCATGCTCCCTCCTCTCTCCACACGGCCTGAAAGAGGAGTCTGAGGAATGGGGAGGGCCTGCGGGGCCGTGAGGGGCCAGGGGAATGTAGGATATCTTTTTTTTTTTTTTTTTTTGTAGTAAATTAATATTAATTATTTTTATTAGTATTATATAATTAATAATAATAATTATTAAATTTTTAGTTTTTTGAATAGCTAAGGCAGCTAAATGTCACGTTTAGGATTAAAGTACCTTTTGTCTTTAGACATCCCAACCATGTCTTAGGACCATAAATCACATTTTTATATCCTTTAGTTGTTAGCAGAAGATCCATAAAGGGAAGCATGTTTTCAAGGTTGGTTTAAACATTGGCATTGTATGGTTGTCTATTCACTGGTCACTTGGAGGTGTGATTTTCAATATGTTTTAGTCGAATATGGTCAATAAGACATGGTCAATAAGACATTATTCTATAGGAACAGAGCAAGAAATCCAATACATTGTAATTTCAGCTAGCGTTATTTCCTGTTTGGATCAGATAAGGCCTTGATGTAGATAAAGGCGAGCAAAGGAAGAGGAAAGAATTTATTGATTTCATCAAAATAGTCAGTGAGTGAAAGGACCGAATATATTGGATGTGTTGTATGTCCATGACTATGCTTTTTTTTTTTTTTTTTTTTTTTTTTTTAAGGACCAAGATTATATTTATTTGATGGAAAATACAGTAAAAACATTAATATTGTAAAATATTATTACAATTTAAATGAACTGTATTTAATTTTTGATTAAAATGTATTTTTTTTCTTGTGATGGCAATGTTGAATTTTCAGTAGCATTTACTCCAGGCTTTAGTGTCACATGATCCTTCAGAAATCATTTAATATGCTAATTTGGTGTTCAAGAGACATTTACTATTATTACCAATTTTGAACTTTTTTTTTCTTTGTTCAAAAGAACAGCATTTATTTGAAATAGAAATCTTTTCTAATGAATAAATGTCTTTGCTTTTACTTTTGATCAATATATTGCATCCTTGTTGAATAAATGGTAGTGTCATCTGTAAATTGGAATAAATGAGTAATCATGTATATTTATGTAAAATTTTGAGTAAAAATTCTTCAACTTTCCCAACAATTCCCTGCAATTTACAACACTGTTCCACTGCAAAAAGTGTTATTTTAGTGCAAATCATGTGAACCTTTCTGTGGTTTACACCGTGCACCAAGTTTGTTGTTGCACACATGCTGCTACCTCAGAAGCAACACCGCAACCAATCCCAACCATTATTAGGGAAATGGCTTAATTGGATTAAATAATTAGCTGCAGAAGCACATGGTCTGTATGTTGTTCAGGGCTGTGGATCTGCTGTTGCAGGCTCAGCCAATTCTCCTGGCTCACAGGAAATACAGCTGACATGGTGTTTTATCATCCAGCTCTTTGGCCCAGCACTCTCGCACACATTCATATACACGCATGCAGAGACGCATACTTGCGCTCTTACAGTGTTCCATAGTCTAACTCTCTTTATGTGTTTCTTCCTTAGTCAAACTCTCTACCGGGATCCTTTAACTTGGCGCCATCCCATATGTTCGGAAACAGGCTGAATCCGAATTCCGCCATGGCTGCACTGATCGCCCAGTCCGAGGGCTCTCCGGCAGGTGAGACACACAAACGAGGAACCACGCTGATCTTTAGCCAGTACCTCCCACTGGCGCAGGATTACCTTCTCAAATCCTTTCCTCCTGCTTCCTGCGCTCTTCTCCCATTTCTCCTCATCCTCCCATTCTTTCTCCGCTCCCCTGTGCATATGGAATGTGTGGTCAGCTGTATCCCCCCCCACCTAACCTCCTCAGGTCGCAGAGAGAGGGAGAGGCAGAGAACAAAACTCCCCGGGACAGAAAGCTGAAAGTGTGCATACCTGTTAAATGAAGCATGCTACCACTCAAACATTTCATTAATCTGCACAATGACCGCAGTGATGACACAGAGGGGATTGCCCTGGGTTTAGGAGGCAGGCTTACCTTACACTCAGCCTCTCCCTCCTCCTTCCCTCCATCCCGGACCACTCAACACTTTCCCCGTACCCTGCCTAAACCCTGGGGGTCTCAGTCATGAGCGAATGGGCTTGCAGGACCCTGTCATGGGGGTTGGGGTGGGGACCAGTTGAAAGCAAGAGGGAGAGAGGAAAAAAGAGGAACACAGCCTTTGAGGAATAATGGATCAGTCATGCCCTCCTCCTCAAACAGAGGTCAGGGGGTCATTTGACTAACAATAGGAGGAAGAACACCCGTCCTTAAAGAGACCACCGCTCAAGACTGCAAAGCTTGCATGCTCTTAGCATAAGCCCAGCTCTTGTCTGGCATTAGTTCACAGCGCAGCACTTAAAAAGTAGGGCATACATATTGAACAGGTTAATGATTTGGCATATATGCTGACATTTTGAGATATATTCTTTCTGAAGTTTAGTACAATTTTTAAAAAAGAATTGAATACTTTTATTTAGTAAGAATGCATTAAATTGTGAAAGTAAAGCATTTATGAATGGTTTTTAAAAATTATATTTCAAATAAATACTGTTCTATTTAACTTTTTATTCATCAAAGAATCTTGAAGAAAAAAAAAAAGTTCAGTTTCCACAAAAATATAAATAAGCACAACTGTTTTTAACATTGGAAAATAATCAGAAATGTTATTTTAGTACCAGATCAGCATATTAGGATGATTTCTGAAAGAGCATGTGACACTGAAGCCTGGAGTAATGGCTGCAGAAAATTCAGCTTTGCCATTGCAGAAATAAATTACATTTATAAAATATATTAAAATAGATTTTCAATTTTAAGAATAATAATTTATAATATTACTGTTTTACGGTATTTTTCATCAAATAAATGCAGTCTTGGAGAGCATAAGAGACTTCTTTTAATGGTTGTCTGTGTATATACACACACAGATGTACGTATTTATAGTTTATAATATATAAATATTCTAAATGTAAATCAGTTATAATATGTTGTATTTTTTTTAATAATATAAATTAATTGTATTAATATACATTTTAGTGCATTTTCGAATAAATATTTTATCAAAATTGAGCAAATTTCTTACACCTCATCTAATTTGCTGTCATTTAATAACTGTCAGGTGTATATATCAGCCGTTGGCCACCCTGTTGTCTAGATATTGGCATTGGTCAATTAAAAAAAAAATAGTCTAAAAATGTATAGTGAGGCTGTGAAGCAAGGCTTGTTTACTTTGGCAAAGTACTTGTGCTTTCCTCTCAACGCTGGTCACCTGTTGCTCCTCATAGGTTTCCACTGTGTCGTTCAATCCCTGTTCGTTCTGTCTTTTTTATTTTATTTTGTAATGTGATACCCGATGCTTTCGGGTCCAGTCTGCACTGCAGCCCCGGGGCTGATCCAGGGTCAGGCAAGGGGTCAGCGCCATAATAAGTCAGACCAGACCTTGGGCGGCTTGTTCTGATGTGCCCACACCCCCACTGGAGCCAGCCTGCGCTCGAGGTGGTAGTGGGCTGGAAAGTGTTAAAAAGAACAAGACGGGATGAAAAAGGAAAAGAAGGGGGGAAGGAAGCAGGAGGAAGAGAAAAATGGGATTGGCTAACTGTGACTAGAGGGGGGTGGGGAGGAAAAAAAAAAGAGAGAGAGAGAAAGGAGGGAGGGGGTTGTGCTTGGTGAGGCGCATATGTGATTCATTACTTTCACTGCAGAAAATGAAAAGCAGTGTCTGGCATGGGGCCTGCAGGCAGGGTGATGGGAGCCTCCACGGGGAAGAAAGAGTTGGAGGGAGAGGGAGGGGGAGAGAGAGAGAGGCGACTCAGTGACACACTCAGTGGTGTCAGTGTGCAAGCTGAGCCGCCAGAGAGACCACTCTGCCGCCCCTAGATGGATTTCTGTGAGGAAGATATGATGGCTACCAGGCTCACTTTGGATCGAGCCGCCCGTCCCTGTATTTCCCAGGCTCCTCTAACGCCCACATCTTCACGCCGGCTCCTTATCGACTGCTCTCTGTTTACCTTTCAGATCAGGAGCTTGGAGACGGAGCTCTCGGCTTCTCCAGAAGAGGAAACTCACCAAAGACAAACCTCTCCCCTCGGTAAGTCCTATTTACATTCCAGAGCTAGACTTCCCCTCCTCCAGGCTCTGAGATTTCGCTCGCCCTCCCTCCCTCCCCCACAGAACACACTCATTCACTCACTCCGTTTCCTCCCTTGCACGCTCGCCTTCCGAACAGCAGGCATTTTGAGCACTCAGCTGTTGTCCATATCGCAGTTACAAACCGGCTTCAGAGTTCGACGTGGCGGCGATGTCTTCGAACGCAGAAAGAAACATTGCATTTGTTTTCTGTAACCTGAGTTGTGGCCTTTTTTGCGCTGTGAATGAGGATATAAAACGGATTTATAAGGGAGCATATATATACTGGACAAAAATTCCTCCGGGATATATGTTTGGTTGAAAAGGTATGTAGATTTAGTAAGTCTGTTATTTAAGAAGAGGGTTTATTTGGTGTACTTTCATTGCTGCTTTAGTATATTTAATGTATGGATATTAGTATTAATATAAAAATGCTGTATTTGACTTTTTTAGATCAGTTTTGTATTTTTTTGTCAAAATGTGAGTTTGAGAAATGCATTTAGCACAATATCGCTATAAACTTACAAGCTTGTCAGTTTGTGTTTGCATGGCTGCATTTTCAGTACTAAAGGTACAAGAAACCGTTCACACTAAATGGGTGTTTGCATTCCGAAGTGTTGCTTTTCGATTGTTTTTCTATGTAAACGTGCTAGATGGACGTGTTTATCTGCTGATCTCGTATTTTGCATCTTTTACAGCGTCTCGCACATGACACAGCGTTTTAAAAACAGGTTGCTTAATGTAAAAATGTAAAAACTCTTTAAAAAAAAAAATAAACATGCCTTTTTTAAATTCCATTGCCGTGTGACTCACGTTTTTAAATGTAAAAAACACATTATTTGTGAAGGGGCTTTAAATGTGTGCCAAATGTCCATGAATCTCATTCAGAAGAGCTCTGCACCATCGTCAGATTAAATGCGAATATCTGTATGTGCTGTGTCTGTGATCTGCACCGGGGCAGCCATGCAGGGTGATTTGGCTTCACAGTCCTGTGCTGGAGATTTATTGCCTGGTGGAGAAGATCTCAGCCCAGCCGTAATTACCCCAGAGATAGATTCACGTTCGCTCGAGAGCCCTGATGTAGAGCCCAGGGTTGGATGCATTCATAATAACACAGATCGCTGTCTGTCCAAACAAGAGCGTACTGAGATTTATGGTGTCAGAGAGGCAGGCCCAGGCTCTCTCACTTGGACGAGCTGTGAACTCTGTTTGGCTTTACTGAGCAGCGCGTCTGCCTCTGAAGGCAGGACGCCAAACCAGGAGTTCAGCTGTGTTGTTAATATAGTCACAGCCTAGTGTGTATTTATAAGTGAAAGATGATTATTTATGAATTAAATTGTACTAATGTGAACAGATCTGACATGCATATCCATTTTAATTTCATGACAATGAATTTTGATAAACTTGTGTGTATATATACATCTCACTTGTTTTCTATGAATGACTTTAGGTCTCCGTTAAGTGGGCTTCATATCCGGTATGACTCGTCAGGGCCGTTGGTTCCGGGGCTCGGATCTGGTTCGGATACGTTGCCCCCGGTGGCCACCAGCATCGACCAGCTGCTGGACCGGCAATGGAACGAAGGACAGCAGTTCCTTCTACAACAGGGCTCGCAAGGAGATGGTGAGAGGCTTTCTTACACACATATAATGATGCATGTTGCTTCCGTATACAATTACATTAAACCACAACTCAAGCACAGAGCTGTTTGGTTGTGTGTTGTGTGGTTGTCATTGCGCTGGTCTTGCTGTGGATGTTGTTGAGCCATAGGATCCTGTCAGTTCTAAAACTGTTGTGTTTCTGAACATAAGCCTGCACTGGTGTTAATTTTGGGACCTATATTTTTAAATTGGTGTCAAATGTCTTTGTTAGCTTTTATAATATGCAGTCATCTTTAACTTGCTTTTTGTTAGTCAAGTTTTAGTTGACAAAGTCTGGGCATTTTAGTCTAGTTTGAGTCAATCAGAACTGTGGATATTTTAGTAACATTTTAGTCGCATTCGGTTATGAGGCACAATAATGGTTAAATTGATAATCATGATTATTTTGCTCAGTTTTAATCACTGTTATTAATAATTATTGTTGTCCTTTGAGAAAATTGCATTACACAGGAAAGGAAGAAGTTGTTTGCGCTATCCAATAGATGGATTGGAATGAAAAAAAGTTTGTTTTTAAATTACATTCAAATAATTTTTTTCAACAATATTGCATGTTGATATAGTTACAGTTATTGTTTGATGAAGTTGTCTTCTCATCACCATGTTGTCTTAGTCATAGAAAAAAGGTTGTAGACACACATTTTTCATCATGGTTTTCATTATACGAAATCAACACAAGGCCACATGGGTGTTTTTTTTTTATCAGCTAATGAAGGTTGTGCTGGTGTTGTTAGTGGTGCATGCTTAGGACGAAGCTTGCTTGAGGATAAAACTTTGCCAAACTCATCCACGAAATAGAGTGCTGCAGCCCTGACGTCAAAACCCGGGAGTCTAATTCTACTTAGGTTCCCTCAGGAATTTCCTAGTGGTTTCTATAATGTTTTTTTATTTATTTGTGAGTAAAACAAGGTCTGTGGTAAATATAAAATGCTGATATTTGTTTGTTTTGCTCTACAGTATGAAATGTGAATTTTGAAGGTGTTATGTTTAAGTAACTACATAAGTTTGGATTGTGAGTGAATGCACTTTGTTATACAACACAATGGCCAAGTATCGTCAAGTTATACAGAACTTATTTTACTCATAAATTGAAAAACCCAGTGGGAAAATTTCAAGGGAATACATGGTGGATTAGACTTCAGGTTTTGCACTCTGAGCGACAGACAAGAATAATACCTTAAATCATGTGGCTTGAGAAGGCAAGTGCTTCTGTTTTTTTTTTTAAGTGACACGAGTTTTAGGATTTTCACCTGATAAAAGGAGCCAAAAAAAACAAAACGTTGAACTTGCATTAAACGAAAAAGCAGAGTCAAATATAGAGACCAGAATGTCATAGAGACTTGAAAGTTGACACTTTTGACCTGGGGCAGTAAATAACCACCCAGAAGACCTTAGCAACCACATGGCAACATGCTAAAACCCACTCAGAACAACTTATAGCAATGTCCTGGAAACCCACTTAACACACCCTAGCGTCATTGTGATAACTTTTAATTTGCATGTAAAATCAATTAATTCCTGTTATAACAATTTCATAGTCTAGCTGAGAGGGTTTACAGATTTGCTAAAGGAGGTTGTAGAGATATCAAAAGGCATTTTAAATGAATTTCTCATTAGTACGCTAAAAGCCTTTATTAATTATGGTCATTGAAAATGGGCTACATTTAAATTCTGTCTAATTTGTCCATTTTAATCTCAGGGTGCATAGTGATAAACCTGGGTCTGTTGCCTTCACTGAAAATATTTTATTTAAAGTAAAAATAATTGCATCATAAACCTTATTTTACTGCATGTCAATCAAATAATATGCCGGGTTTGAAGCCTGTAATTACATCCATCCCCGTAATGTGGGTAATTGATGCATTGGTTAATACCACAGTAATTATGAGCTTTATTACCTGTATTTTGTCTGTGTGTAACTTGTGTACTTAGTAGCGAATCTTTCAGTAGCAGCAGGTTGGTTTGTAGTGTCACAATTGTGTGAATGAGCTGCAGCTGTTTCTGTTATGATAGAGGCTCTTCTGGCGACGGGGGGGGAGTCTGACAAACGCGCAGAGCAGGAAGCGGTAGGACGGTTGTGTTTCTGTTCACCACTGATATGAGACCAGTTGTGCGGTTTTGCTGACACTGCATCTGGTATGCATTTGGCTTGGGGTTGCTGGCCCCCGATCAGTACCGTGTGATCCTCCGAGAGCGGAAGTCTGTCGTTGTAGTTTTTTCTGGAGGTCTTGAACCACACGTGTGCCAGTGCAGTTTTCGGGCTTGTGGTATTGGGTTCGCTGCTTCATCTCGGTGGTTTTTAACCACTTCTATTTTGCTGTCAAATCTTGATGCATATGTTTTGTGTGTCTGCTCTTTTATGTCTAGTTCTGGGAATGCTGAAGTCCCTGCACCAGCTGCAGGTGGAAAACCGGCGGCTGGAGGAACAAATCCGAACTCTCACCATGAAGAAAGAACGACTGCAGCTCTTGAGCGCTCAGCTCTCTGTGCCTTTCACCCCCGCGAGCACCACGGCCACCACTGCCTCCTCTCCTCTGTACCCCAGCAACACTCACGCAGGTTAGACACACATGCTATCTACCCGTACAGTTTTCACACACTCCATCTGGACCGTCACAGTCTAATCCCACCCCAAACACACCCCCCCACCCCGATCCACATATTCACACATACATGCACACGAGCCCACCTCTCACCCCCCCCGTCAGACTCCCTTCCTCCCCCTCTGTTCTGCTCACGGAGCCTCCTCTCCCAGCTCAACTCTAGCTAATCTGGTCTCCGCATTCATGTCAAGTTGCAAAATCTCTCTCTCCTCCAGACATGCTGCACAGCAAGAGCATTCAGCTAGGCAGCAGTGTTTTAACAGAGTCCTCTCAACCCTTGCCCACTCAGGTAACTTCCTCTACCCCTGCTCTGCAGATGCCATCTGCTGGGACTGAGCACCTCTTTAGTTGAGTCAAGTGTTATATTATGTATATCTGTACATAGTTGAGTGTGTGGCAGTGATGTGATGGTGTAGTACGTAATTGCATCGTAATGACAGATTCATGGGATAATTGGTGGCTGTGTGATGCATAAATCTGATTGGAATGATGCTATATCTATTTGGTTGGACAGGTACAGGAGGCGCCTCTCTCACGTTGACCTCTCTTTTCTCTCTCTCTCTCACGCTCTTGTGCTTTCTCTATTCTTTCTCTTTCTTTCAGGATCCCCTGTCTGGTGGCCATAGTAGCGGAAGTAGCACGTCCTCTCTCTCCACCCCTCCGTCTGCGGCCCACAGTCCCCCCCAGCAGCAGGTGAACGGAGTCGGCATGGCCGGGGTGGCCATCCAGCCTGGCAATGCCAACTCGACCCTCCCTGCCATAGCCGGGGTGACAGGTCTGATGGGCGCTCTGCAGGGGAACCACCTGGCCATAAGTGGCATCGTGGGTGCCCTAAACGGAGTCATCCAAACCTCCCCCAACCTGGCCCAGAATAGCAGCCCCTTGCCCCATCCCTCAGCAGCTACCAGCACATCCCTGCCCATGTCCAACAGTCTCAGTAACAGGTACAAACTGGCACTTGCCGCCTTAGACTTTGCATTGAGAGTCCTTTTTGTTAAATAGTACGTTTGATTACTTTGCTTGAGGATCCATATTTCAGGGTTATGATGGTGGTATCTGGATTAGTAATAAACATGGGTGGGTGCTGATGAAGATGTGGATTTGTGGGTAAATCTCACGAAAACTGTCAGGAAATTGCCCAGGCCATATTTTACCCCCAGAGCAAAAGAGAAATGGAATATGTGTTATGCTTTATATATGTTACAAAAAAAAGTAATTGGGATTTTTTTTATCTCTAAATTCTTGACTTTTGTTCTCAGAATTGCTAGTTTATATCTTGCAATTCTGACTTTATAACATGCAATTGCGAGGTAAGTCAGAGTTGTGAGATATAAACTCTCAATTACCTTTTAAAAAAATAAATTTTAATTCAGTGGTGCGGGCTTCCATGTATAACATTTATTTGATCAGTGAAAACAGTATTATTATGAAATATTATGAATGTTTATTATGAAAGAATATAATGAAAGTTTTCTATTTTAATATAAAATGTAATTTATTCCTGTGATGGTAAAGCAAAATCTCTTGTTAAAAACAGTTTTGCTGCTTAAATCTTACTGACGTTTTAAAAAACTTTTTCATATTTTATGCTTTTTGAAAAATATATATTAAAGTGTATTTATATATTGCACTTTTTATTTAAATTTTATTTTGGGGTGAATTGTGACTTGGACATGTTCGTTAGATTCATCCATACTACTTGGCATTGTGTGCTGCATTCATATTTTCTTCATCTTTTCTGCTTCCCGATCTCTCTTTTGCTTGCGCTTTGGAATGCAGCAGCTTGACCACTGCGAAAACCAGGTGAGGATTGGCTTGCTTCGCCTTTTTTTTTTTTTCTCACTTGCTCATTTTGTTTCTCGGCTGCCTGCGAGTCTTGCGCCTGTACATCTGCCTCTGAAACAGAATTGTGTACTTAAGATTGAACCGCTGATGTTTTCTTAGCAAGGTCCAGCTTAAACAGCCCTCCCTTTGTCAAAAACAAGACCATTAGCTATGATAACAGTCTCTTTACTTTAGTATACAGAGGGGTTTTATTTCACGTGTAATACTTTTCTGTGGCCATGGCCAAGAAGTTTTTGAAATGATGAAACTTTTGTTTGCTTATGAAGGTTTATGCATGTGTTTGCAGTGCGCCAAGGCTTTTCAACGATCAGCACAGACAGATCCTCCTCCATCAGCACCAACTTCAGCAGCTTTTCAGCTCCCAGCAGGCCAAACCGGTAAGAGGAGCACCAACACACACACTCAATTACACAGCCACAATTCTTCATGTGACTTGTACTTATTTTGGCCATGATCCTTGTTATTAGATTCTGTCTGAAAGAAGTATAATGTAACATTTAAGGCCGAATAAATCTAAAATAATGCATTAATTCCAAGACCAAAAAATATATGCGTGTTTGCTTACAAAACACCTTATCTTTTGGTGATTCGATGCCACACAACTCTCACATGTCACAATGGCTTCTCCCTCAGAATTGTTTATTTTAGCATCCTGGCAGCTTGGAATTGCAATTTTGAGGAAATTCTTGCCACTATTCTGTGCAATATGCATCATATGGTCCGTGGGCAGTCTGTGGGTGTGCCGTCTTTGTCTAGACATCTCATCATACTCTGTTTGTCTGTCTGTGTTTAGGAACAGCAGCACGCTCTGCTCTATCAGTTAATGCAACAACAACAGCAGCAACAACAGCAGCAGCAGAATGACATACAGCTACAGCAGCTGCCAATCAGCAGCCTCCTGCCCGCCACACAGCCAGCCATCACTACAAACCCCTTCCTAGCCATGCACAACGACAGCAACACTCCTAAAACTGGAGTTAGTACTGCAACTATCAAACAGACAAAAGTATTAACTTATAATATTCATGAATTCATTTTGAAGTATTTTTATTTTAAGTGTGTATATAATTAATATATGAATGAGTTAATGAATATATATAATTGTGGTAATATTATTATTTAGAATTGATAATTGTTATTGTAAATGTATTTACATTAAAGGTATGTATGTGTGTATGTTAACATGCATTATTTTATTAATGTAATGCATTTACAATAATAATTATAAGAAAATAAAATTATATAACATTTATAATGTTATATAATATTAATATAGTAATATAAATGTTCATATATTTTAATAATAATAATATTTTAATATTATAATATGTGACCCTGGACCACAAAACCAGTCTTAAGTAGCACAGGTATATTTGTAGCAATAGCCAACAATACATTGTATGGGTCAAAATTATTGATTTTTCTTTTATGTCAAAAATCATAAGGATATTAAGTAAAGATCATGTTTCATGAAGATATTTTGTAAATTTCCTACCGTAAATATATCAAAACTTAATTTTTGATTAGTAATATGCATTGCTAAGAACTTCATTTGGACAACTTTAAAGGCGATTTTCTCAATATTTAGATTTTTTGCACCCTCAGATTCCAGATTTTCAAATAGTTGCATCCTAACAAACCATACATCAATGGAAAGCTTATTTATTCAGCTTATTTATAAATCTTAATTTTAAAAAAATTTACCCTTATGACTGGTTTTGTTGTCCAGGGTCACATATAATATAAAGTATAATTGCATTATTATAATACTTATATTATTTTTATTGTATTTACAATAATTCTAATTTTGTATTATGATTTAGTATCAATTCATAATATTGTATTATTTGTATAATTGTATATCTTTATACCAATGAAATAGGTTTCTTGTAAAACTTTATGTATTTGTTATAAAAATTCTTTTATTTCTGTATTTTATTTGATAGATTTTGAGGATCACTTATTGAAATTGTGCTTGTGTTTTATTCAGAGACTGGGGGAGAAGGCTGTGTCTTTGACGGGACAGGAAAAGACCTGATGTAGAAAACAACATTTTGGAGGAGTTCTGCCTTATGGGTCCCTCTCATCTGCGCACCCCAAGAGGCTTGCAATCTGAGCAGCAAGACCAGAAATTCAGCCACCGCACGAAACCCTTACCAGCACCAGCCTTCATATGTACACACACTTGCCGGTTTGATGCCCATCTGGCAAACAACATGCTGCACTGAGTTTGAGTAAATCACTTGCTGTAAACGTACTGGATCCCATGGGGGCCAAAAGACACACGCACAGTCTCTCTCACCCTGCCAGTGTGCTGAAAATGACACGCTGGTGCGCGTCGCTGTGGGCGGAAAGCGTAGACTGAGGTCTTGGATGGGGACTGCAAGATGGAGATGCTTCTGGAACAGTATCTGCTCTCCGCTGTTACCTCTCTGTACCCCTTTAACAAGAAACACACAACGATAATCTCGATTTTTCGTGTTTGTCCGTGTCGTGTATTTAAAGGCGTCAAATATTTCAAAGCTGAAGCGATCAGACATTTGTGCACCATGAAGGCCTTCTCTGCATCCTGATCTTGAGCTTCCCCCGTGAGGAGGCGTCCCAAAGGTCCACAAACCTGTCTCACTGACCCTGCTGCACTCTTTGAAGAGCAACTACCTCTCAAGCCAGGACACACAGACCAGGCCCTAAACCCAAGTGCCTGGCCCCGATCTCCAAGCTCTCAGCTAGGGGCTGCGCGCTGGAGACGCTGCCAGTCTCTCTCCTTCCCTTTTTATTTTCTTCCTCCAGTCGATCCATTTTTTTTGTGAAATGATTTGATACCAATCGGCGTCGCTCAGGCAATACCAGTTCAGAGATTCCCAAAGATCTCTGCCTGTACAGTGACTACACTGAAAAAAACTGATTTCGAATGTTTGCGCTGCATTGATCCTTTTTGAAGCCAACTTTCTATTATTCCTTTTTTATTTATTTGCATTCGTTGCATGTTGGGCGCAAGGTAATATATTCTAACGCTCAACTGGCAAAAATGTTTTTATACTACTGTACAAAATTCTCAGCTCTTCTGAGTCTTGTAAAAAGTTTGATGAACATGTCTGGTGTTTGAAGTTATAAAAAAGAAAAAAGCCTACTTGATGATTTTGTGGTCTTGTAAATACGCCTGTTTTTCCCCCTTTTCCTTTTGTTGTTATGTAAATCTACAAATGCATATTGGATTAAGAATAAGCTGTCAGAATAAATAAGATTTAGTTTAGCACACTTTTACCTCTTTTCTGTTGTAAATACATATTTGTGATTCACTTAGTGGTGCGAAGGACTGTTTTGAAGCACTGTCAGTGTGTTCAGATCTTTTCCAACAGGCTTTCCACGAGACTGGTGACTGGATAAAGTGTATTAATTTATTTTTGTATGTGCAGGGACTTTTTTTTTTGCACCGTTTTATTGATGTGGTTTTATACGTTATAGATATGGTATGTCCATGTTCTCATGCATCTGTACAGAAATTATGCAAAATCTCTAAAGTTTGTATTTAAAACATCAAAAGTGAAACCACACAAGTCCTGCTTCATATTAAGAAATTCTGAACACTGAGATTGTAGTGTTGCGCCTTTTTCAGTGATAAATTAAAATCTGTTTATTACAATCTTGCAGTGCCTTTTTATTTAACAGTCTGTTTGTTTGTTTTTACTGAGTTTCAGTATTGCTTTTAAATCCTTGCAAAGAAGTGCTTACAAATTATGCTAGAATAGACTTGCAAACCACTTTTCATTAAAAGTTCGTAATACAGACTCCTGACAAGTATTCCAATTACAGGGCTCTCCGGGCTCTAGATTATAATTAAAATAAACATCTTTACATAATTTAAAGCGATAGTTCACCCAAAAATGAAAATTCTTTCTATCATTGTTTACTCATCTTCATATCGTTCCAAACCTGTCTGCATTTCTTTTTGCTGAACACTAAAAGACGATGTTTTGAAGAATGTTTATAACAACCAGTTTCAGATGCATGTATTTTTTTGTCCATACAATGGAAGTCAATTGAAAAAAAAGAGTTACCAATATTCTTCAAAACATCTTCATTGGTGCTCAACATAAGAAAGAAAGACATACAGGTTTGAAGCAACATGAGGTTGTGTAAATTACAGAATTTAATTTTTTTTTGTGACCCTTTTCATATTTCCAGGGTTTTTAGTTGCGAAAGTCATCATAGTTGGGTCATTTTGTTTAGTGGTGAACGGAAACTACAAATTTTTAGTTAGTTAGTTAGTGTTCCCATTTGCCCCAATAATAAAAGAAAAATACACAACAGTATCTCTACGATTTTCCAAAGGAGGAAAAAATACAAAGAGATTGATTACATTGGAAAAAGAGAGAAAGATGTCAACTTTGTCATCACTCCTAGTTTTCTGATATGAATGCACTAAAACACAAAGTACAAATAGTATAAATGTACATTATTAAAAAAAAAAAAAAAAAAACTTAGATTGGTAGATCTACAAAATTAAAAATCCATCACAGTCAGTGAAAATGTCCATAGTATGAAAATCACACAGCTTTGAGGCAGATGCCGAACTAAAACCGTATGAAAGTAACATAAAAATTGAATGAAATAGATGTCAGTCACATCCATTTATCTCAAACTCAAAAATTACACTACTTGTGCTGGAAATATCAGGTTCAATGCATCAGCCACGTGCATATTTCTTCCATTATGAGCCAGGAAACAGCCACTAAACTCCGTCGTCCCTTTCCCCCCCATTCATACACTCGAGAACCCCCATATTTCTGCAGTCTGTCCTTGTGTTTGCTATTTGCTGAGTGGAACCCATTTCTCAGTGTGACCCCCAGGGACCTGCCCACTGTCCCTGCCCAGCTCTGAGCGCTCCTGCTGTGGGAACAGCAGGCCCCTCTCTCCCCTCAGCTTCATCAAGCTGTCCACACTACTGACCACCCACTGACCCCTGACCCCTCCACCCCAGCCTGATACGCTCAAAGCGGCACGCACACAATGGGGCCAGTGACAGCATTCACGCATCTGAAAAATCTTCGCTTTATTTTAATCAGATGAAAGCATTCTTGGAAATTTGTAAAACGTCACATTTTGTGGGGCGCCGTCTCGCTTTTCCCATGATTAAATAAGGAACTCTTTTACAACCTAAACGTGAGTTCTTCAATAAGCCTCTAACAATATTTTTATTACAATCGCACGGCAGTGATAAATCAAATATTTAGTTATTTAGTCCTTTCCCACCCAGTTAGTGATGGCTTTGTATTAATGCCCGCTCAGAGAGCAGATGGGGTAATAGGAGGCTGAGGGCAGAGAGTGTCGCTCACTCTTTCTCTACCAGGTGCACCGGAGGGGGTGATCCGCGGAAGATCCTTAGGGACGATTCATTTTCACCCCTGCTGCCTGTAAGGAATGGATTCAGCTTACAGGTAGGTAACAAAAGCTGCTAACTGACAGATCTGGAAGGGAGGTGACTGATTTATGGTTCTTTTCTTTCTGGTTCTCGCCACAACTGTAACCCCGAATGGCCGTGTCAAATTGAAATTTAGGAATATTATTAGACCACAGTGAAAAGTTGTGTTTTGAGCTCCAGCCTGTTAATTAATTATACCATTAAAGACGCCGTGTCTTTAAAAATGTGGGGGAGGCAGAGACAGGTTTTATTATGTTCATGTTTAATTTACTGATAATTACTCAAAGGATGAGACAAATATTTGAGGTGAACAGAAATCTTACCCTGCTTTACTTCAGTTCATTTTAATGTTTCCAATTCATCCTCTTCCTGTACTCATCTGTACCTAAATGTTAATGTTATTTAATAATATTATTTGCTGTAACTAATTAATTTATATAATGTATGACATGTTTTTTTGGATTATTACTCAAAAATATGTGTAACTGCACAATTATTATTTTCATTGTCATTCTTACATGAGTCATTTTATTTCAATATATACGCATACATCTTCATACTCATTTGTCCCTCAAATTTTCTGTTGTTCTGTCAGGTTATTTTATATATATATATATATATATATATATATATATATATATATATTTGTGTGTGTAATTATGTGATAAATGATAATTACGTAACTACATACTGTGGGAAATAAATAAAGTTTAGTGTTTTAAAATAAAAAAATGCATACATTATTAAGTGGGATTATTAGCGGGAGATATGTGTTTGGTTGCTGATTTATTTGCATGTTTTCTAATGTTCTAGTTAGTTTGTAGTTTATTTAATTTACATGGTATATCTCAAACAACAAACGGCAAAATGACTCATTAGCAAAAGATTAGGAAAAGAATGATAGGAAAAACAAACAAACCGTAAATAAATCGTATATCAAAAGTACAATTGTCAATAACAGCAACAATTTCTTTGTCACATTCCTCTTTTTGGTTCTTCATCAAAATCCAGTTGTCATTCATCCATATTTATGCTGACGAGCTGAATAGGATTAAAAACCCAATCAAACATCCTTCCAGATGATTCTGAATCATTGTTCTATTAGTACTATTAAATCATATATAATCTAATAAGCATCTAATGCATCACACTGTCCACTTTCTTTCTTTCTTTCCTCTTCTCCCCACCCACCTTTATTTCTCCTCCCTGTTTGGTTCGTGCTGATGATTTCCAGCTGCTCAGGCACCATTCTGTTACATCTGCTTCTGCTTTAGTAATTAATAGCTCACTTTCCTCTCCCAGTCAGATTGAGAGACTGATCCCCCTCCACCCCTCCACCCCTCCACCCTCTCACACACACTCTTCTCTCTCCTGCCTTATCAGACCTGTCAATCACGTCCGGGCTGTTTAAACATGCCGTTGCCACCCCCCTCCTCTTGCTTGCTTTCTCACTTGCTCTCTATTTTTCTCCACCGCTTGCTTTCTCTCTAACTTATTTTCTCTCTCTCTCTTTTCTCTTGCTTGTTCTGTGCTCTATCTTTCTCCACTTCTTAGCTGCACCCCTCCTCCTCCTCCTCCTCCTCTGGGTTTATTCATTCACATCTTGGGAGTTTGGACACACCCCCTCTTCAGTCCCATCCCCCTTGTTTCCAGCTGAACTCCTGTCCAACATCAACGGTTTCAATCAGTCTGCCAGAGGCCTATCGGGACACCGGCTCTGGCTCTCCTGGGTAGCCAATAAAGGGCCTCTTCTGTCCATTTGGGTGCCTGAATAAAAATATTTGTTTGTTTGATTGTTTAGAAATAATTGTTTAGATTTATACTTAAATAAATAAGCGAGATATTGTGTGCTGTGTGTTCAGAGTTGAAAATATGCATTAATTGTTTGGTGGGATTATTAGCAGAAGATTTGTTTGCTTGATTAATTATTTATGTTTATTCATTTTCTAATTTTGTTAAGTGTTTGTTTGATTTACAGGGAAGATCTCAAACAATAAACAACAAAAGCACTCTGAAAAACAAAAGAGTATTGATACAATTGTGATTATATCAAAAAAATCTTGATCAAACCGTAAATTATTTTCAAATGATGTTTTCTACTAAAAATGTTACACGTCTTGTTTTAGTGTTTGAAAAGCTATAAATAATAACATAGACAAAAAGTATAAATATAATTGTGATCATATCATTATTTTCAAGTATTTTTTGGTGTTTTTGAAAAATGTTACACACCTTGTTTCAGTGTTTGTAAAAAGTATAAATAATAATATTACAGAAAGAAATATGAATGCATGAAATTACAAAGCTTAGAGGAGAAAAATCTTTATCATATTTTTTATTCATAAATTATTTCAAAAAATGAATTAGTGTGCTACTAAAAAATGCTATACTTTTTCAGTGTTTGTCAGAAAAGTATAAATAATAGATAAAGTGTGATTTATTCAATCACAAAGCTTAAAGGAAAAAAAAATCTTTATATTTTCGGTTCATAAATTATTTTCTAATTTCTTATGTTTTATTAGTGTGTTACTAAAAATCTTGTTTCAGTGTTTGTAAAAAGTATAAATAATAATATTATAGATATAAAAAATATGAACATACTGATTTATTAAATCACAAAGCTTATCTTTGATTTGTTAATTATTTTCAAACAGTGTATTATTATTTATTGTCTATCAGGCTTCAGAGTTGCTCAGGGCCGTGTTCACATTCTGGATTCCTCCTGTGCAGTTGTATTTCGCCGTGTTTCAAGCTCTTCGGCCAGCTCGAGGGGCCCCATCTTACACTCTCCACCTCCTCTCCGTCCTTACAGTATGTGTCCTCCCCCGCCATTGAGGGAGATTAGCGGGGCTGGGTACAGGGACTACAGTCCTGAGCCTCCCCCAAACTCATCACTGCCTCCCTCCCACTGCTCCTGCCACGGACCCCCACAGGTTTCACTCCTGTTGGATAATGGTCCCAGTGTGGCCCGGTGGGACTCAGACACATCTTTCTTCATACGCAGACAAGCTTATTCTTCTTCCGAAGTAACGCCACCCCCCCACCCCTTAAACCCCTAAACCGATGGGACCAAGAAATACACACTAATAAGTTTAGAGCAACTGATGAGAACCAATACTGAAGAAGACATGCCAAATTATTTGTTCTCATACAGGCTTGTGATATTACTGGGAAAACAGGCGACATTTTTCCAGTGCGTTTACAATTTTTAAAAAAAAGCTGTTATACATTTTGTAACTCTTTTTTGCATTGTATGCCACAAACTATATCCCATATTTATCTGCTACAAATCAAAGCAGTTTAGAAATCTCTTACTTATCATTAAACTGTGTAAATTAGTGTAAAATACAAAACAAATCCTGCCTCTACAGCTACTTCACTATAGGAGTGGGCTTTAATGCAATAGAAAACAGACATTTTAATTTGTATTAGAATTTATAGAATGCAATCTACTTGTTCATATTGATTATGGTTTTCTTCATAAACAACCCCACTTCATTTTAATTCATAAACACAAACAAATAGGAAATAACAAAATCATGATGCATCAACTAACAGCTATAAAAACATAATATACAGAATGTGTGTGTGTGTGTGTGTGTGTGTGTGTGTGTTTTAAACGTAAATAGTCCTATACACACTGCCATTTTGTACACTGGACGGTTTTACAACCTTCTCAGTCTGGTCAGGCATTATATTTCTAGTGTTTTAACATGCAATCAAATACATAAACAAACCCCTAACCCTCTATGAAAGTGATTTTACCTCTGTAGCTAATTTGTAATTGGTTAAACTTAGGTGTTTCCCGTAAATAATTAAGTGTTCGTTTTCATTTCAAACTAAAAGAACAGTAGTATTTCTTACAAATAAAATACAAGATCAATGCGAATAGAGTAAAAATTTGATCCGTTCTGTAAAGCCACCATTTGAATCTCCGCGGTGGTTTAGTTCCAGGCGGTTGGAGGCAGAGTGAGTGCGGAGGGAACTGACCTCTGCATGGGGGAGAGAGGGGGGACTGAGCCCCTGCGTGACATTAATCTGCCCTGTCACCCTGTCTCTGGGATCTGCACAGGAGCATACGGCACAGGAAGCATGTCCTAACTGGAAGTAAATCGCTCTAATCAATAATGTCACATACTGCTTTTTCATTTTGTGGAGGCTGCACATAAACACCTTTCCATCATATCCATAAATAACGCGTACATAAACACAAACGTGTATTTCTATTCCCAATTCGCTTAATTCTCCCCGGTTATCATTCTGCCGGGGTCTGCACGCTCGCGTTGAGGCACACACACACTCTTTCTGTGTGCTCCTCCGGTCGTGCTCGGTAACAGCAGGCCTCTCAGCGGTGTGTGCTGATTTTCCCTGCCGCCTCTGACTGCCGCAGCCGGAGCTGAACAGCAGCGAGGAACAGGAGCTCAGCGAGCGCGCTAGAAAGCCTCCAAACGCACGCTGATACACTGATAATTATCCATAAATGTAGAAAATAATGACTAAATATGAACTTAATCTGTAAGGTATAATTGAAAAAATACACGTGCATTTTGTCATGCATGTATTACAAAGGACATATAATAGGCTGTATAAATGGTTGTGTTATTTATGCTGGCCGTTAAAGCTGTTATAAGAACACTGTGGAATTGACAGTAATTTTAACGGGAAGAGAATGCAAAAATTCTACAGTAAAACATGTTAATTAGCTTACCTTTCACGGTAAAATGAATGAATGCTATTTCAAAATACACTATGCATTTTTACAGTAAAAATGTGTAAAAACGTTTTTAGACTTACAATGTTTGAAGTAGGCCTATCAATTCAGGGGAAGCTGGAGGATGACCTTGCATTTTATCCTTTATATCAGTATTTTAGTGTGTTGATGGTGTTTTGTGTTTATGTGGGTCTAATGTTGTTATTAGGCAACAGTTGCTGGAAAGGCCAAGTTTGAGATATTGTGTCATCACGTGGCTTTCCATTGTGCACGTGAGATATTTTCCATACATTTTATGGTGACTTACAGATTTTTATAAGCTGCTATATGGACAATATACGATTTAATGCCATAAGGCCTAGGATTTGTAACAGTCAACAAAATACCATGCTGTAATGTTTTGTAGCATTGTAACTTTATTATTAACTACAGTAACGTTGCGTTCTAAACCACAGTTTGGCCTACCCCCTTTTAAAAAAATTTTTTTTTAGTAAATTTAACAGCAATAACATTAAAATGAAAGTGTAGGTTTGCCCGTCAAACAAACAAACATATACGATAGACATATATTATACGAGGTAATAAATACAAAATATTCTTGTTTTGTTGCATTCTACATTTTACTTAAAATACATTTTGTAGGCTATATGTAGCCTAAAGAAAAATAAAATAAAACAAGGAAAATAATTTTAATGCAAATCAGCCTCTTTAGCACAGATAAATTATAATTCCAGGCAACTTGATAAATGTGACAGACTATAGTGTTGAAACATCATGTATTAATCGGGTAAAAATAGATATCAGTTCATTATCTGAGCAGCCCCCATCATAATTAATAAAATAGTCAGAAGGCGGTGGGGGTGTAGGCTACTTTAAATTATTCTTATTCCCCATAATGTCCCAGAGAAGGAGTAAATTGCATATAATTTCTTGATACAAGACGAGCTATTCATTTTGTTCTGGGTCAGGGGAGACATGCAGTGATAGGCTCACCTGCCGCAAGCTTGTTAATTATGGAAATGTGAGTTAGAATCAGCTGTCACTATTATGCTGCGGAGCCATTCTCACGAGGGAGCGATGTGTGTGTGTGTGTGTGTGTGTGTGTGTGTGTGTGTGTATGAGTAAGCAGGCTCTTTCATTTTAAGCCGTGCAGTGAACATGCATGTCATGGACAGGGCCTGCTTTGGGCCACTGCACATCTCAGGAGACTTCATTAATTATTCAACCCTTTAACTCCCAGTGAGACAAGCCCGTTCGCTGTATGTGGCCGGTAACCCCAGAAAAAGACCATTACATACAGGTTACCTGAGTATATGCAGAATAGAGATGATGCGTTGCTATGGAACCAGCGACAGGAAGATTCGGAGCATTTAATAACAAGAACAGCGGCAGAACTGGGTACAGTACGCCGAAAGAAGCGCGTATGTATGCAGAAGCAACCAGAAGTGCATCTGGGGTGGAAGAAGCGGCCAGCTCATGCTGATTTTATACGGTTAAAGTTGAAGTATGGGCACAGAATTGACATGTAAAACTTGATTTAAATTAAATAAATTAATAATTCAATTATATATTAAATGATTAAATACATAAATATTTAATTTAATAATTTGTATATTGAATATATAAATTATAAAATTAAATAAATGTATATATCAAATACAATTACATTATAAATTATTAAATGATTATTAAAATATAAAATATAATACAAATTATTTAAATTAAATTAAATTAAAATTCTAATTAATTTGTTAGACTTAATCAGATCGCGCTGAATGCTGGTATTTTAAATTGTGTAGGGATCTGATATTCAGCGTAGACGCCATATTTAATTTTTCACGAAGGAAACCGAGGCTGCGAGGGATACACTTAAACTCCCATATCAAGTCAAAAGATATCTTCTGAGTAGCTGGATTATCGACAGACAGGTATGGCGTCTGCCTCGAGTAGGGTACATAAGTTTGAACACATTAAATAAACATTAATAAACATATTAGTCAATGGAGTCAACGGAAAATCCCCACCGTGAGAGAAAAATAAACGCGCGCGTTTGTGTGTGTGTGTGTGTGTGTGTGTGAAGGACGGGGTTGACTAAATGCCTCCAGCGTGTTCCGCTTGTGAAATTTTATGCCTTTAAAACAATGCTATGTATTTTGAGGATGTACATTTTACTGGCGTTTTTACGAGAAGCATAAATAGGCTACAGATGGTTACATCAACAAACAGTTCAAGTATTATAAACTCTGAACTTTCTAATATTACATATTAAACGTTGCGCCTGATTAAATGACACAACAGAGGAACCTTTCAAGTAAAATTTCTCAGTCTTCTATCATGCCTCTTATAATTCGGATCAGTTTGAGGGAGCACATATTTGCAACATAACTTTAGAGAGACGCTTTCAGTGTCGAAAACAATGTTATTCAGATATATCAGACAAGGGAATGCATCTTGTATGACAACTACTCTGTTATTGAAAACCCCTGTAAATTCCACAGCATTTTCCATTTAAAACATGGTCAACCTAAGGCTGACATATAAAAAGGATGAGGTCATCGAATGCCAGGTGTGCATTTATCAATGTAATCTATGAGTGCAGGGACCTCCCACAAACTCACTGGCCTATAAGAGCACAGCGAATTGAAAGAAGCAATGAAATCAAGTTTTTACCACAGTATGACATAAATAAATATAAAAACATGCACACAAATCAGAATCTGAACCCTTAAGCCTCCAGAGTCCACTACATCTTTTCTCAATCTATGATAAAAAAAAAAAAAAAGTTTGGTTGCCTTTTAATTCTTTGGCAATAGACATCTGTTGAGCCACATGGCCAGTATTTTGCAGAGTGGAGGACACTTGTTTTGAAGGATTAGCTGACTAAGACATTCTCTGTGTCTTCCCTGGCTAGCCATGTTTTATTGTTATTGGTTTTGGGCATGATAGGAAAGTTTGTAACTACAGGTGTTGGACACATGAGAGACAGGGACCAAATCAAGTTCATCACAAAAGATAACAAAATGTGTTTTATGTCCTTCAGGATGTGAATGGTTTGGATGCTTTTAGATTTGCTGGGAGAGAAACTGTGCTTAAGGTTAAGGGAGAGGGGCCGTTCGAACACTGGCAGCTACACAACACCCACAATTAGTGGTGTTTGCTGTGCTTTGTCTGCATGAAGCTGCAGCACAGGACACATAATGGCCACCGTCAGGCCGGGGAGAGGGATCGAGAGAAAGAACTGCTGCTTTTCAGCTCAGAAACAATGAGGCCCAGGCTGGAATAGCCTCTCCCCACAATATGTGAAAGGCCCATCTAGGATTTGATTGCATAACTTGTAATAGAAAATGACTTGAAGAAATACACCGGCCAAATTCTTGTCTTTAATGAACTAGGTTCAGTGAGTCTGTTTTGAAACTACCGCAATTAACTGGTTACAGTCATGGTAGGACAATTAATTTACTTTTACATTTTTACATGGATTAGCACTGAGGTTAATTTTAAATAACTGCTTTACAATCACAATCATCTCGGAGAGTGGTAATGGGTCCTTAGAAAATGGTTGTTTTGATTGGATAATTTCCAAAGCTCTGCATTTCAAACAAACTAAATGATATTTTTCATACCATTAGGTTGATGAAATCTTGAAAAAAATTATATATATTTGCACCTAAAAACGGCTTTGTCCCTTTTTCTTAAAAAAAAAACAAAATGCTGGGCAGAAGGTTCCAATCTTTTAAGAGTCATAAGAACAATTCAATAAACATTTAAAAGCAGAAATGTGAAGCTTATAATTTCATAAAAGCACTAAATATTGTTTAAGCTGTAAAGCTGTTTAAATCATCAATTTTAGTCGTTTTAGGGTTTATGGCGTTACATTGTCATGCCGACTAAGTTGTAAAATTGGATGTAACTTTAAACAGAAAGGGTTAAATCTTTTTCACGCTAAAATCATATTATCATATTATCAACTATTGTTGGCTATACTGTATTTTAACGTTTGGATTAACCCATTCAGTTCCATTGTAAGTACCTTACTGTAACTGATTTTTGCTTTTGTTTAGGAAAAGGAGAGATGATTGGAAATTAATTTTTGCAGTAATCACCATTATA
The DNA here is from genome assembly GCF_012432095.1 of Onychostoma macrolepis. Classification (NCBI taxonomy): domain Eukaryota; kingdom Metazoa; phylum Chordata; class Actinopteri; order Cypriniformes; family Cyprinidae; genus Onychostoma; species Onychostoma macrolepis. Next base: position 14,110,225 of record NC_081178.1, on the reverse strand, counting down.
CCACAACTGCTGTCGATCTTTTTCAGAATTCTTGATAATTTTCTCCAAACTAACAGCACCTTACGGGACATTTGGAATGAGGGGTTAGTGCGCTCTGGACTACGGCTGCCTTTGTGGTCACTGGAGAGGGAGGGCCCTCTTTGTTCTGTCAAGGACTTATCACAATCAGAATGTACAGTGTGTCAGGCACACACCGGCATATATCAACTTCAATCTCTTTTTAATGAGAAATTCTGCCCTCTTTAATATGTGCAAATTAACCTTCCCCCCTCCACTCCTGAAACCTCTGTATATGCACACCCTTCTCTCTATATCTGTCCCTCTCTTTTTCCCTCCCCACCTCCCTCTCTGCTTTTCCCCCTGGGGGCAGAACCCTACGATGGACATAGTGCTAGATTAACCATCAGGCTGAGTAGAGCACGAGAAGCTTTGACTATGAAGCCAACACTATTCAGGCCCATACCAGCTGCCTGCCTGGCCCTTATATTATTACCATCATTATTCTAACTATTATCAATTTTATATTCAAGCCATGTTGATTATAATTTTTGAATTACAGCTAATAAGGAATTTTTAAAAACAGAGAGTGGCTCCAAGCCTGGCACGGTGGTGTGCCATAATTTAATAGATTTCCTGGTAAGGGATCCATTTCCCTACAGTGTGCCCAGCGTGAGGTCCAGGGAGCTGCCAGCATCCTACTATTTTTTTCCCCCTCTTACGCTTTTTACTTAATAGGCAAAAAATATTGTTTGACTGTCTCTGTAAAATAGCAAATAAATAAATAAAAAAATAAAAACAAAATAAATAAAAATCTGGCAAAACACTTGATTTGGAATTATATTTATATCAACAGTTAAGTGAAGGCTTTAGTAAGCAGGCCTATAGATATTTTTATTTTCAATCTGAAATTGGTTCAAATTGAAATCTAAGGTGTTAAATTATTATTATTATTAGTAGTAGTAGTATTTAGAATAAATGCTGCATCTCAAAATAAACTCCTTGGTTTCACAAAACAATGGGCAATAATATTTTTTACGAAATAATTTTGCCCCTGTCTTGTTCTAATTGTAATACTTATTCATTTTAATAGCCAGTGCAGGACAAAGACCCTTTCCTCACTTCTAAGAATCTCTATATTTCTTTTATGCTTGTGGAAAATGTACATGCAAATTGAAGCCATCAACAGCCAGTGACGAAGTGAGAGTACATATTGTAAACAGTGTGTGCCGTTGCTATGGTACCCATTTTCACTTCAGAAGTGGGGAGGGAGCGAGTGTGCGGCGGGGAGACTGTCCATGCGTCTCCATAGTGATCAAGATGCCATGCAATCCTGCTATTCTCCACAGCAACTTCTGTGTTTCCAATCACACAGACAAAGAAACTTTCAATTTATATAGTGAATGTGCAACTATAAAGACATTATAAGTAATATTTCTGAAAAATGAGATATAACATTTGCAGTAAATACTGATTTCTACGAGCATTTTTCCTTCAAAACCAATTTCTCTAATAAGACTGAACTGAATTACAGAATATATTCCACCAATTAAGTGAAATGGTCTGTTGACCCAGTAGCGTAAGCACCGACCTGCATGTTCAGGGAACAGGCAATTAGGAGAAAAATGTAAACTTCTCCAGATCATCATTAGGCGATTCAGTCTCAGAGGAAATTGATTTTTTTTTTCTTATTCGACCCTTCCTCCTTTCAAATTCCATTTAAACCTCTCTCCATTTTCAATCCATAGGGTTTCTGCACACGTTGCCATCAGGACTGAATTTACTGAGGCAGAAAGAGTCTTAAGTCTCTCTCGTTCCAGGTTAGTTTCTTTCTTTTTCTTTCTCTAGTGTTTTAAAGGCATGGTTCACCCAAAAATTAAAATCTGTCATTAATTGCTAATCTTCATGTCGTTCCAAACCCGTAAGACCTTTGTTCATCTTCAGAACACAAATTAAGATATTTTGGATGAAATCCGAGAGCTGACCCTCGATAGACAGCAATGTTACTGAAACGTTTTATGGCCCAGAAAGGTAGTAAGGACATCATTAAAATAGTCCATGTGACATCAATGGTTCAACCTTAATTTTATGAAGTTACGAGGATAATTTTTGTACGCAAAGAAAACAAAAATAACCACTTTATTCAACAATTCTTCTTCCCTGCATCACATCGGCAACCATAATGTATTCTCAAAGTACTCTCGTAATAAAATTAAGGTTGAACCACTGATGTCACATGGACTATTTTAATGATGTTCATACTGTGTTTCTGGGCCTTGAATGTGTCAGTTGCTTTGCTGTCTATGCAAGGTAAGAAAGCAGATTTCATCAAAAAATATCTTAATATGTGTTCCAAAGATGAACTAAGTTCTTACAGGTTTGGAACGACATGAGGGTGAGTAATTAATGACAGAATTTTCATTTTTGGGTGAACTGTCCCTTTAAAACCCGATTCACCTTCCACTATTTTCCTGATAACTCTTTCACCACCTCTTTTTTTATTCTTTTTCCTTTACTCCCATTCTTTATTTTACTTCCCCTTCTATTACTCTCTGAACACTAGGCTGAGAATCAATGCCACATTGATTTTCCTATCAATAGACATTATCATAGATCAGGCATCTGCTAGCACTGGCCTCAATCCACGTGCCGCCTGTTGCCACGGGGACAGAGAGATTTCATCACTCCTCGCTCTCTGACAGACAGACAGACAGAGAGAGATGGCTAAAAAGCAAGGGATGGCAGGGAAATGCATGCACACACGCAGGGTAGAGGATCAATACCTGAAGTGCAAAGGATATTGAGTCAGAGGGGATGTTGGATTTGACTACCGGAGGAAAAAAAGTGCAGCTTTTGTCACCGAGCAAGCAGGTTTCAGAGATCTCCTGGAGTTTGCACATAAAATGCACCAAAACCATAAAACAGGTATCCCTGATTGTGTGATGGCTCCATGAAAGAAAAATATCTGGCAACAGAATATGATTAGCCAAAAAAACATGCACAAACTCACTCTATGCACATATTCATAAACATACATAATTATCGAATACCAGCATCTGAGAGATATAAGCTGTAGATCGATCCTTTGCGGAGACACTGACAACACATTCATGGGAAAATGACAAATACAAAAATCAGCTCATATCTGCAAAACATGGAACGCCTCCTTACAAAGCCGCTTGAGGTGTTGAAGCATATATGGTTAGAGGAAGATAATTTCCTCAATGTGTGTGTTTGTGAATGTTTGATTTCCTCAATCCCCAGTGGAAGCTGTGAAGCCTGAGGCCTAATGACCATTTCAGAGCTCTCTCGCTTAAACATGACATCCACTTTCCTCTGTCTCACACCCCCCGGTGCTTGAATTTGTGCAGTATGACTCATGGACGTACAAGTGACACCTTGCGGATTGTGTGGACTGGGTTCAAGCAAACAGACAGAAGCTCTGGGCACCTGAGGCTGTGCAGGTAACCCATGGAGGGCACGGTAGAGGATTAGTCCAGTGGAGGAGGAGGGTGGGAAGCAGGGAAACCTTTCCACCACTGCTGTACCACTACACAAAATTCATGTAGTGCATGCTCAAACATTTGCTTCAAAAATAAGTAGTTGTTTTAAATAGAGTGCTGCAATGATGATGTATTTTTGAAGGCCATCCTAGAATTTAGCATCACCCTGATTGCCTCAACAGAAAACCAATATCATTTTCCATGAGCTTTTGAATATTGCAGAAAATAAGCTCTGTGACCAACAAGTTTGATTATTACACATTTTGTTCATCGTGATAATCTTCACAAATGAACACATTTTTTAAAGCCTAAATACAATCACCAGAAGTAAAAATCTAAAAATAGGCATCACCATGTCACCACAACTCTGTATTTAAAATACATTTTCCCTGAAAGTTTGAGTTAAAATTGTTTGCAAGAGTGGGATTATAAACAGTGAAGCAAACTAGTAAGAAAATTAGTTTCGGTGTGTTGATGTTTAATATCCCCAACAACCTCTGTAGTTCCATTTAGCAACTTATTAAGCGACTGCTTTTTCAAGACAATTAAAAGCTTTAAAAAAATTCACAAGGGGTATACTGATGCATTTTATGTCGTAGAATAAAACGTGAAAATATCATGAGCTTGTGTTAGACTTTTTCAGGCATTTAACAGAAAAATCCAAGTGCTAAAATGCTAACCCATTTCTGGGTTTTGGCCTACAAAAATACATTATCCCTGCCGCACTATAGCTTGACCTGTATTTGTACCATTAGTTGTATGAATGAGAAAAATAATTCCTTTAGATGATCTGATTTTCCGTTTTATTCATTTTTAATTTTCTATTACTTAATTTTTAAAGGTTGACTTATATTTTGATAACAACATTTATACAGTGTTTATAGATGATAATCAGCATTTTCTTGTATGTGAAAGTTATGTTAAAACTATATTCAAATTTTATGAGTCAAGTCTGTATGTGGTCTGGAAATGTGGCTACATTTCTACTATACATAAAAAAATGTAAATTAAAATTAAAAAACAATTCAATCTAAAACAGAGCTTCAAAACAATACATTTTAAAGCTATTTGGCTAAAACTATAAAGACAAACCAAACATTCAGCATTATGTGTTATGAGTAGCTTGCTCATTCTTGTTTTGTCTAACAGGAGGTTGTCAGGTCAGGGGCATGCATGCAGTGGGCCATCCGTCTGTTTGCAGCAGAGTGCTTTTAAAGACCGATAGAAACACAAAGCATGGCCTGTCAATCAGAGCACCCCGGTCCCCTGGTGTAGCAATGGAGAGGCCTACTGAGAGAAAAGGAAGGAGGGCAGCAACACCACTTTCTCTTTGGTAATGGGTGTTGTAAGATGTGGGCTGAAATGATGTCTGAAATGTTGAGAGAAATCACATAGATATTGAAAATGATTTCTCTCTGTGGTGTTATTCAGCTGGTATGTAATGTTTATTTGTGTATGTGAATTTTTTAACAGATTTTTGTAGCGTGAACATGAACACAACAAGGTTTATTTATATATAGCCTACATAGCATTTATCTGCACGCACACACACACACACACACACACACACACACACACACACACACACACACACACACACACATATATATACTACACGGTTTCTGTTTACACATCTACCATTTTTTAGAAGAGAAGCTCGTGCACATTTATTTGTTTCAAGCAGAAAAGCAAAGCGACAAAAATAAAAATAAAAACTTCTGAAAGGGGTTAGAGAGGAGGGGAACAAAGAGAACACTTTGCGTTAAAGCGCGCATATGAAAGCCGATCCCTCGCCTCAGAGCTGCTCGGACCTCCTGCACTAGGAATTTGAGAGCCCGTGGTCCGCGTGAGCCTGATTGTAAAATGCTTTCATTTGTGCCGCATTAGTAGTCGAGAGGGAAATGGCACAGAAATCACCCTCAGAGCTTCAATAGAAAAGGAAACTTTGTCATTTCAGTTTAATTTGACTGGTTGCGAACATGATAAAGCCCACTGATTGATATGTGTGTGTGTGTGTGTGTGTTGCAAAGAGTGAGAGACAAAGAAAACCCCCAATAACATCACTATTAGCCATATTTGTATCAACTCCGCTGAATACCTTGTTTCGTGGTCGTATCCATTGTTGTTCTGAGGGCCTTGAAAACTGAATGATTAGTTAAACCCAAGCTGAAGCATCAGTGCGCGCACATTTACAGCAGGCCGACGTCAACCATTCGAATCCACATTAAAATGTTCCCATTTCTATTTTACAAAGTCCTAAACACACAGGCAAAAACTCCAGGTCTATAGTTAAACACAAGAATGAAGGCATGAAGCTACGACGATAGGAGTTACATAATCAATTTATAACTGAAGAAGATCTTTGCAACAGCCTATTGTAGTATCAGGATGTCGTGTTAAAACTGAAATTAATGTCTAACGCCTTGGTGTAGGCTAATGCCTCTAGATGCATTTTTAAAGGAATAAAAAGTTGTTTTTGCTCACGTTTAAAAGTCAATTCAACAAATTTGCTTCTGTGAGATAAATGTTAAGTCTCTTTAGCCTGTGCGAAAACAACAACTGATACAAAAACTAAGCAGTCTTTTATGAAGTGGGCTATAGTTCAACAGCGATTCCTTAAACGTTTACTTTAGAGTAACATAACTTGAAGGAATAGCACTGTAAAAAAGAGTGACTCAAATGAACGGTGAGCATGTAAGTTCCTGGAAGTATGAAATGAGGGAAGAGCAGGAACAATTCCAAATGTGTCAAAAAGACCTTATCCCGGGATGCCGATTTTTCCGTTCCGCTGAATGCAAAGGAACAGCGGGTAATGCAGTGTGCTCGAACGGCTGCTTTTCCCACTCACGGTCACAGGAAAATCGCAGCGGCGGCGTTGTAAAACCGGGCTTGCCTGACAAGCAAATAAAATCAGACCGCAAAGCAGCATTTGGGGTGTACGTGCACCGCGTATCTTTGAAAATATGCGACATCTTTAACATATCGATTAGGCTAAGCTGCATGTTTATGGAAACTTTATGGATTGTAGGCTATAGTGCATCTACAAAAATAACAGAAGTCCAAGCAAGCTTATTATTGTATTTACAGTAGCATATTAGGTCGAAGAAGAGATGCAAAATTTATTTTTTTTAAATGATTTTTTTTAAAGCAATATGATTTTTTTTTCAAATTTGGGTAATATTTGTATTTTCAAATATGCTAACGTAGCCCATTTAATAACGCTTATTTAATTAACTCTTCTTATTAACACCATCTTCCTTAAGTCTTAACATTTGGTTTGCGTACCAAATGAATTAGCCTATTCAACCGACATAACACAAAGTATGAAGTAGCAGCAAGAGAAGCATTGAGACAGCCTACTAAGCAATATGTCCGTAATAAACGGAATTGGTGACAGATAATTTCAGAAATTGTAACAATACAGTAGCAAACCGGACCGTTCTGAATTGTGCAACACTACTCTTCGCTGGTTGTGAATTTCCGCCATAGTGAATTTCAGTTTTTGACTGCCCAGCCGTTTGGTCTTAGTATTTGGCCATTACGGTCAAAAAACGACGTCTTTTCTGATTCAACGCCCACACTTGTATCCCACCACTGCCATCAAGCGGCCACGGCTGCGCCCCTGTTTATTCTATCATTATATCTGTATGTCTGTATGCGCGCGGGTCTGCGGCCTACGCGTGCTATTCGCACGAAAAAGGGCACTTTATGATTTTTGGTACGTGGTGTTCGTTATGCAACTAAATAAATGATTTTATCTCTTTAATAGGTTTAGGTTAAAATGAAGGGAAAGATAAGGGTTATGTTAAAAACGTGTTAGAAGAATAACCTACTCTTTGACAAATATGCCTGAATGAGTGATAATTCACAAATAAAATTAAATCCAAGGTTTATATAAAAATCGTGTTAAGGAACTGGACCAGAAGTCAATGTCAGTGCATTCGGTCAGTTTTGCTGACCAGTTGTCACCGCAACAAAAGCATTATTTTAAAGTAAATTTGCAGATTAATTTAATTTGACAGTTTACATATTTACAATTTATTGTCAAGTACTAAGGAGATTTTGACCAGGCCTTCATTTTTATTTATTTATTTATTTTTTGCCTGGTCAAATTCAATGGCTCATTTCGTCTTGACAAATTGTTGTTTTGATTGATCGTGGGCAAAACAATTTGCAATTAAATATTTATGGTCGAAAACATACACATTGTTCAAGCATCAACGTCATAAAAGCTCAACAAAGCTAAATCAAGTCAAATTTATTTGTATAGCGCATAAACGAACAAGGTAGCTAGCCGCACACCGAATCCAATACAGACTGAAAAAGATTAGCAAAACTTTTTTTGTTGTTTTATAAATTGCATCGTGCAAAAAGTGCAGAGACCATGTAAGTTAAAAACAAGTGGACACGAGTAAGCAAACGATTCAGCAAAGTGCTATCTCTAGTGCTCCAGTGCTTTGTAGGCTATAGTGCATTACATCGTTTCAAATCAGCGTTACAGAATTTATTATTACCTATGAGTTTTGAGCTTAAAATTGGGGTGTACTTTATCCCTTTGATTTGGTTGTCTTTTGATTGCTCGAGATGTTATAAAGCAACATTGCAGAAAAAAAGTTGTACCTGACTGATTTGAATTTGGTCCACAACAAAAAGAGAGGGATTTAGTTCCTATAGGGGGCAGAGTCACTCTCTGAAACCACGTCCAGACACACACACACACACACACACACACACACACACACACACTGTGAGGCTGTTTAAACCACGTACCATGTTTTTTCTGCATCCAGAATGTTGCTACATGGCATCTCTCGAGCAACATCTTGAAGGTTAAAGTAGCTTACTGGAATCAAAAGAGACCACCCCTCTTTTAAAGCTCAAAACTGAGAGATAATCAGATTTTGTAAATCATTTTGAGTTCTGAATTCTGCACATTATATAAGTTCTGCATTCGGCGCATTGTGGCACCATCGTTTTAATACGGAGATATAAAGCAACAAGTCTTGCCCGGCTCGTGATCTGTTTACTCCTTAACGAATAAGATGTAGGACTAGAGGGGAGGGGCGGAGACTCACAGCACTAACGTTTGGCACTGTGCCCACAATGAATGAGCTAGAGCAAGGGGTTGGCACGAAGAACCATTAGGATTTCCCAAACCTCACTAATAAACTGCCCACAGTTCACAGGATGAAGCAACACAGCGGCTTGTAAAATGGAGGGGGCAAAGTCATTAGTAGTATCAGTGGGAAGTGAGCAAACGTGTATTTTATTATACGTTCAGTCTTTGCAAGTGGTGAGTGAACAAATAGACCTCACGAGCCTGAGTTAAACGCTTTGCCAAAGCAAACAGGATTATTGTGAGTTGAGGCTAATCGTAATTGCGGTGTTGCGGTACAAGATGTGTTCGTCTGTCTTCGCAGATTTACAGTGGTCTTCACAAAATGTCGTTGAGGATCGTGGGAATTAATTGCATTTTTCGACAACAACAATTTAAATAAATACGTGGTGTGAAAATGAAAGCAAAGTTCTAATCTCGACAAAATTACTTGAGGCAATAAAATGGGTATAAACCTACAAAAGGCACGTAAGGTTTTCTATCAAAACTAACGTTTCCTCACATGCCTTTTCTGTATCTTTAGCCTACTTTTATTTACCAGACAACTGGGATTGGCGAAGTGCATCGACGATTCAAAGAAAATCATTACATTCTTATATTTAGCCTAATATAACATGATGCTCGTGTGCAGTGCCAGTGGTCGGATATGAACTAACATGATTTACTCTAAGTACAAAACAAATAACAAAACTTCCTTCTCCTGTGTCTTAAAGGAGACGTAGCTTAACCATTAGTCCTCCCCTCCCACCTCACAGTGCAGCCAACTTTCTTTATCTTTGCACTGATGATCGACAGGCCTGTCATTTTATGCTGTTGAAGCATCTCACAAGAGATGCCCTGACAGCTATTCTGATATAATTGAAAGGTTTTGTTTTTGTTTTTTAAATGTTGTGCAGCCCCAGTATTAATTAGGTAGTAGCCTAAATATTAGTTAAATAATTTAGCCTATATTTTACAACATTGACAGCCAAAGCTGTAAAACTTATTTTATATAAACTTTTTTTTTTAAATCTGAAAAGTATTTATGTTTCTGACAGTTTTTTTTCTTCCTGGTTTCATTTTTGTTTTCTGATTTATTTATCTTATTATTATCTGTTTTCTTATCCTTCTTTGTCTTCCTGTTAAACAATTAACATATATTCTATAAATATTATTCCCCCCTTATGAATGCTAAATATAGATTCTCTTAGTAATTAGAGAAACCTAAAATCAAGTCACTTCAAGATTAGTTACATTGTCATACAACTGTAGCTGCAACAAGCTGTATTATCAGAAACGCAGCAGTTTTCTTGGGTTAATTTATCAGGTTTATTCATTCATACTAAGAAAATATATAAGTGTTAGATGAAGTTCAAAAAGAAAAGAAAAAAAGTTTAAAGATCAATCTTGACTGTGATATGCATGCGTGGCCAAACACATTTAGGCCACCACATGATTCCTTTATCACACGCGAAACGCGTTTAAATATAAATAAATACATTAAATATTTTATTGACTTGCTTTTCAAATAAATAAATTAAAATATTAGATGATGCAAAAATGGCTTTTTAAATTTTTGTTTAGCCTAGTTTTGTTTATTTGTATAGGATCTCGTATATATTGTTGAATATTATGGCTTATTTCCTTAAATGAGAGATTTAAGAGATTAATTTCAGATAGGAGTGCAGCGTAGTTAAAAACAAATTTAATTCAGTGATTTAACGAATTTATTACATTTAAACTACATATATGCTGATTTCTAAAATAAAAAGGAGCAATAAATAAACGCATTTATGCAACCAATAATGCCTTTTCATTTCAAAGAAATACTGCCCTACCGAGCGAAATAAAATTGGTCAGACTTTAGGAAATTTTATCTTTCGTTTTAACACTTTTACACTTACTTTTTTCACTATATAGTGCCAATTTTCTCTCAACTTTATAGGGTATATTACAGTTGGATCATATTCATATTACTTCCAAAGCATTGCTGTATGCTTTGCTATCAGCTCTCCATATTGACCCTAGAGCTTTTGCTGTATGGTGTGAAGACAATGACGAAGCAATAAAATTGTTATTTTAACAAAACAGCCCATAACAATAGGCTAATGGCTATTAAATATCTCCTCCCCCTAATAAAAAGCACCAGTGGCGCAAAAGGTTAATTGAAACATAGAGTTTTCCCCTATTTGCATGAACTTTCTTCTAAACATTTGCTGTCGAAGAACCCCCTTAGTTAACAGCTGGTTGTTTGGTATCTGAAAGTTTTTCAGTGAAACGCTTAATAAGTACACATGTCACATCCATTTTGTTGCACAATCTTGTCTGGGCATTACCCAAAATGGCCGCTGTTCTGTTTGAGGGTTCCAAAAAATACATCTTCACCTAGATGTATTGCATATAATGAGGTTGATAAACTTTATTGAAATTCTTTTAAAAACGCTTTATTTGTCACTTTTCCTGTTGTATTCTATGAAAAGTGATTGGAAGCGATTAACTGCTTTGTGTCTTTGAGGAACTTCCTCTGAAATGACAAGGTCGACAGACAGGCAATGTTTTAATGACAGCAGTTTATTTTCGGGCTGCAGTTCAGCCTTAAAACGGTGCTCGGAGCTCTTATTCTGGCATCAGTTAGAGCAATGACCTTAATAAGACTGTTTTATTTTTCTTCTACATTTGGTGTGCTTCTTTAACTAAAACAAACTGGATAATATGGGTCATCATGCATATTCTATAGCCTATGCCATTTGACGTCGGGGTGATAACGCAAATAGCCTGACCAACTCTTTTGCGTATCATAAAATCGAGGAAAGTTTTTTCCCCCATAGAGAATCTTAAGGCTTCTCTCAAATATCAAAAGGTTGCAAAGCAAGGTTTCCCGATTAACAGAATGTTTTTAACCGAGTACATGCATGGTCCGATGTTAAAAAATATTAAAATTATAAAACACCCGTAATATAATATTAACATTTATTGCATAACCTCTTGATATCGCATGATCAGTGTGAGAAAATGTTTGACCAAACATATATGAATAAAAATAAAACATTATACAATAAAAGTGTTAGTATTACTAAATTATAAATGATAAATTAAATTATAAATAATAAATAAATAATAAATAAATTCATATTAATATATAATTATAAAAATAAATAATAATAAATTATTTATATAATAAATTATATATAGATTATCTCGTTAAGAGGTTGTACTTTGTTAAAGAATATTTCATGTAGCTTGAACGAATGAATGAATTAACGAAATAAATAAATAAAAATAAAATAAACAAAAAAATAAATAAATGTAACAGAATAAACATGCGAATACATATAAGGACATCATCATTCATTTAGTATTTTTTGAAGATTAAATATAGCCTAATAATTAAACAACTACATATTTGATGAACACCACTGATTCTATCCAAATAGCGGCGAGCAGATCATCTGCCAAACTTATTGAAAACCAACAAAAGGAGAGCAAATTTTAACTTTAATTTGACTAAAATCTCTATGTATCTCATATTATCAATACTCCGTTTAAATTGTCTGACAGATTCTACTTTCTGTAGACCTTTGTCTAATCTTTTTTTTTTTTTTTATAAAATTGGAACATTGCTTCAGAAATGTTGAATGTAAAGAGACAAAATAATTGTATTTATATATAGTAAAATATTTTGCACTTGTCTATTCTATATCTGAACACATATATTCTATATTCACCTATATTAGGAATACTAATTTAGTATAACATTTATGAATTAAGGTTTTGCTTCTTCAGTGCTGATCGACGCTCGAAATGACAACTTTGTTAAGCTGATTTGTAATTAACCACTACATAAAAATAAAGGTTCCCTTTAGAGCAAAAATAGAATTTAGCTACAAACCGGATGTCATACGAGACATTTGAGTTTTTGGAGTTACTTCTGTTTTAAAGAACGCAGAAACCACTAATCTGTGACATAAATAACTTATATATATATATATATATATATACAGCGAAAAACCTTTTAAATGGTGTAAATGTTTAAGAGCGTAATAGCTATAAAACCATATAATAATAATAATAATAAAAAAGTTTAAGTAGGTTGTGCCTTGCAAAATTTCAGATCTTCCCTCATTACTTGGCTTTTGGAAACTATGGTTGAAAGTAGATTTGTTTCTGTATTTTGTAAAACAATGTTACTTTTTTGTAGTAAAAGAGCTGTCTAAGAGGAGTAACTTATAGCTAAGGTTTATCTTAGGTGATAAAAGGTGATCCAAAGGTGACAGACAGAGTAACGGAGCTGCCGTCGCTCGTCAGAACTGCGCCTGTCAAGTGGACAAACAGCTACAGAATGTTTTATGTAGCTTAACAAATAATGAGGTGCCTGCAAGCGGTATAAAATTTGTTGAATAAAAAGCTGCGCTAAAGCCTTTTAGAATTCTGCCTCCTCAAGAATCATATTCTAATATATTTTTTTGGAATATAAAAGACATGCAGTGGTAGAAATACGGATGCGCTGGACAAAAGTCTACCTGCATGAAGGACTGAAAATGCGGAAACGATCTTGCTTCAGTCGTTAACAACCATTTATATGTGAGTGCTTTTATCTTGGTTATATATCAGTAACATAATGCAAAACAGCAAGTATATAGGCCTTTGCGTTGTGTATCAGTACTGTGTCTCATTCTCCGACAATTCAAGTCTTGAGATCAGCTGACGCGCTCATGTGACCAAGGCTCGCGAGTCTGCTCAAAATGGAGTTGTCGGAATCAGTGATGAAAGGGCTTCAAACCCTGGCCGATCCAAATGTGTTCAACCTGAAATCATTTACGATATTCACGGAGGCCGCATTCGACAGTCTGGTCTCCTCTCGAGGCGAAAGCGTTCTAGGTAAGATGGTTGAGCTTTTTTTCTTTGTGCTGCATTACTTCCGGTGCTTTCCAGACAAGAAGGAAGTAGCGCTGCGCTGTGTCTGTTGCTGATGTTATTTTCTAAGACTGCACATATTATATATCACCTAGCCCTAAAGCTATGCAAGGGCTGACAGACTGTGGTCGCTATCCTTGCTTGTGGCTTGCATACTGTGCTAACACAGTATAGTCTAATGAATCTTCCGCTTAGCCGTATTAGCTAAGCTAATAACACATATAACGTTAACATGGTGTTATAACCGATGCATTCTTCTTCTTTAAGAACTGAAATGTGTATAAGGACTCGTGAATATTTACTTGGTTATGGTCAAACGTAGCCTGCATGTCTTTCATCTAAGTAAAATACCTCATCTGCGCGAGTTATGTCGCTAAGCATGTGTTTTGTCTCTTTTTTTCGCTTATCTAAGTTATGTCTCAGTTTGTATTTAATGCGCTTAAGTGGCATGGCAAATAGTTGTACGTTTGTATTCCCAAATCACTGTTAGTTTAGTTGGCTCAGTTCAAAACAACTCACGTACGTGTTTTGTGAGCTCTCCCTTGTTATCTTTCGCGCACGTACAAAAGCTTCTCTTGAGAGCAATTTTTCATCTCTCGCAGGTCACCCAGAATTGAGGCACATCGACCAGACTACCTTGAAACACTGTCATACCGCGGCAACGACCTTCATTCTGGAAGGCGTTAAGCAAAATGCAGATAAATCAACTATTAGGTAACATGATCCGAAATGGTCTTCTGAAGATTATATGAAACTGTTTAGCACTTAAAAATAAAAATAAAAAAACACTTTTCCATTCTAAATATCTCGTGTGCTCTTTTAGCTCATGTCTTGAAGACGTCAGATTCCAGAATGAAAGAGTGGATACATTTTATAATTCATTCCAGGTAATGTTTTGTATGCCGATGATCCGCATCCTCTGAATGAAAGTACAGTTGCACTGCAGCACATTAAATGTTTGTTTTCTTTTAGAAACACAAGAAAAATTTGGAATCTTTGTTGTCAAGGTGAGAAATTTTATTTAGGCAATATTTTGTTTACTACAACCAATTAGGTAGTGTATTTTCCTGTTTTGCAGAGTGTGATGAATCATGCAAAATCTGTGTAACTCTAATGGCCGCAGCGATAGTTTATTTATTTATTATTTATTTATGCTCCTCAGCATTGATACATGTCCTCCCTATATAACGGATGCTGAATGGCGTCTTGAGTATTGTATAAAGGTACGTTGTTTCTATAAGTTAGTGTTTCTAATATTTACATTATTATCTCATAACCATTGTTTTTCTCGACAGAATAGTCATGTGCATAAAGTCAATCAGCCGTCATACCTGATTTCCTTAAACACCGAGGTATGTAGTACATAGCTATGTCCAGTAATTGCTGCTGTTTTTTTCTTCACTTTGAATAAACTTTGGTTACTTTTGCAGAGGGCTGGCGCTTCTTCGGAAATTAATTTTAGTTGCACCATGGACCAACTTCAGGTATTTATTGTGAACGACAAAGTTGCATGATCATTAGTTTGATTTACCCTCAAGTAATTAGTATTAAAGACACGTTAACATGACATGGTTCACATCGCTGATCAAGAGGTTATTTAAGGCTTGGGTAAAATATACTGTTTTATTATATTGATTAAATTTCTTTAATCCTCCATAGAGGTCACTTTGTCTTCCTACAGTTACATTTTGTGGGCCATCCTAATTGTACGAGAAGTCCTGGTCTAAAGAAACATACAAGCGCAATTGAGACTTGAAATAAATTATTAAACAATTATCTATTGTTTTTATTAATTACTGTCCGTTAATTGATATAACCCATTGATTATATGGTAAGCTATATTGAAATGTCAGCTTTGGGTTTCTGCCTCTGTAAAAGCCTGCTTGGTAATTTTATTATCTTAGTCATTACACAGATGCCTGTGTTTGTTGTAGGGGTGACACAAAGGTGAATTGTCCGAAAGATCAAGTCATAAAATTCTCATGCACTCAATCATGGTCACTATCACGTAACAAATATCCCAGCAGCTCACTTTTTGAATCGGCCCACAAGTTTTAGCAAACTGAAACCAGAAGGTTCCATAATGTTATTAACTTGTTTGCGTAAAACTCAAAGCTTGTGAGGATTACAGTGACAACCAACTGATTATTTTGAAATGAAAGAGTGCTTTGGCACTTAAGACTATACCGCATAACCTGGATGTAAGACTATATTAGCCTACATGAACAGTGTTGCAGCGCAAGTTTTGATTTTATGTTTAGCTCAGAGAGAGAAATTTGACTTTGCAAAATAATGGTGGGAAATAACATGTCCACATATTTGCTGGTGGATAATCTGGATTGTTTGAATTGTGTCTAGGATTTGGTTGGAAAAATGAAGGACGCAGCAAAAAGTCTCGAGAGAGCAACCCAGTCCTGATTCCTGGATTCTTGGATCTCTAGATTTTGGATGCCAAGGATTAATGAGCGAAACGCGTCTTTCCTTCGGGACGCAGTGCCCCATCAGTTATTATTTTCTTTGTTGAATTATTCTTGCATATATCGACTAGTATTCTGTAGCTTCTTTTCATAAAATGTACAATAAAAAATCACTTTGATCTAAGAAAAGCTGCATTTGTGTAATTGTTTTAGAGCTCAGTCAGCTGTCTTTGTTGATAAACGCATGTTTCCGAAAAAAAAAAAAAAATCGACATTTAGTGTCTGATCTCCGGATCCCGTTGTCGGATACAAAAAACGCATTGTGTCTCTATATACTATAGAAACTAAACATTCTTAAGGCTAAGGGTCAGGACAGGTTTTTATAGGCTAATACGTTGAAGTTAATGAGAATATGCGGAATTGTGTTACTCTCCGAAACTGTTATTGAGTCATATTTGTAGCAGCAAAAATAGCACTTAATTTCTATGTGAACTCCCGGCCATAAGTGGAACCTGCGCAGATTTCTTACTGCCTTCTGCATTACATTCACCACCATGAATTAATTTAGAAACAGACTATCGGGTTAGGTAGTCTTAACATGTGATTGGCTATGTAACTGCTTCCTCAACGCCTTTGCGCTATTTAGTTTAACCGACTCTCTATGAATAGACCATCTAGGTGACTCGAATTTTATCGTAAGTTGATAATGTCTCCGTTAAGAATTACCTACATTCTTCAAAGCTGTTGAGGGATAGAGATCATTTTACAGACAAAAGTAGCAAACGGTTCAAAGCTGACCTACAAGAACCTATTCTGTTGTGTAAACCTTACAAGCTGGACCGCGGTCAAACAGACTTTGAAACGCAATTCTTTGTTATTTGCTGAACACGAGCAGCGCTGAATACACCGACACATATTCCCAGGCCACCCTTAAGGAATTAGATCACGTGATGCACGGGGCGGTCGAACTACAAGCCATTTTGGGGACGGTGTCAGTTTCCACTGAACCATCAGCGCAGCATTTTTCGAAGAGAAGACTGAAGGCGCTAGCCCAGAGAAAACGCACATCAGCCTGGCCGTTTCACTGGCGGGAGGTCTACATTCAAGAGCGCTTGCAAATCACCGAGCACAGCACGCACATCGACAACCGGACCTTTTCAATATTTTTTTTATTATTGAAATGCGCCCTGCTCCGCCGTTCTCTTATTGCAATTGACAGCGTCTGCAGCCCTTTTCAAGATGGCCGCTTGGCTCGTATTCATTTTCTACTGATCGCCTCCTAACTTTCATTGTCTAACCACCTCCAGGCTCGACTATTCGCTCCTGCTCAGTAAGGTATGTGTTCTTCGATATCTTCCCTTACCAATGTCTAATTTCACACTCTGTGCTCTACATGCATCTGTGTTTTTGTGAGCGTAAAATGGAGACGTGTGTTAGAGTGGATGCGGGAACTGACAGGCTCGCGTACGCAACACTGGCTCCGTCTCTCCGCGTGCTTATAGATTTTAGTTATTTTATCTAGTAATATCGTATTCTGTCTGTGCGAATGATTCCTGTTTTGTTGTATGATATTCAGTTATGGGCATCATTATGTTCGCTTGGCGTTTCTGGCTAATTGAAACGGTTTAGTTAATAATGAATCCTCATGTGCACGCGAAATCGGGTAGGAACGGGTCGACTGTTCATGTGAGGCTGATTTCTAAAGGATTTTCTGTTTGTTGTCTCATTGAGCAGTTATCTGATTTTATAGATATACGATCTGTATGATGTTTACGACCGGATAAACTCGTCGTTTTGCTGAATCGTACCTATTTGTGTGTTTTCTTAACTTAAATTTACACGGTAACCTAAACGTGTCATGTTGTCGGAGATACAGGACAAAGCTTTCAGCGGTTGACACAAACATTCACTTCACGGATGATGTGTGGTTGATTAAACAACACACATTTATAAACTAAGGTACTTATTTAACACATTTAAAATGTTTTTAGTGTTTTTTTTTCATTTGTTCAAATGACCTGAAGAATGCTTCTCTAGATACCCTGGCTTACACAGGGGTTTGGTTCTTATAACAGTTTGTTGGACTTTGACAAACACATTTGTCACATTTGTCAAAGTACTGTACTTTACCATTCAGATAAAAAAAATAAGCTCAAACAATAATTTTTCGCTTATTTATTTATCTACTATAACGTAGGCTAAGCCTTACTGTGACTTGTCACGTCAAGAAGAAAAATGTTTTAATATTGAATTTTTTCGGCATCTTGTTTTAGGTTTTTTTTTTTTATTAATAAGGTTATTCACTTGCGCATATGTTTTTTTATTTAGAAACCGCAATTTGTATACCTGAGACTTGGGTGAATAATTTTGTTTAATATCACTTCTCTGACTCCCTGTAGTTGTGAATGTTAGAGCTAAATATAAAGTGACATGTTATTTATAGGCTAATATTGATGACTTTAACACGGTCTGCCGGCATTTCGAGTATTCTGTCATCTGCTTAATCAGGTGGAATTTCATGGTGGTAGGCTACCTGTATTCATCAAAATAGGCCAGACAGGGCTTTGTAAACTCGGCACTTTCCCACGTGGCACAGTTCATGTGTAAGGGTCATTTCCTCTTTTTGACAGTTATTTATTCTATAGCCTACGCATACTACCACCACATAGAATGCTTGTCTAGTCAGAGTTCAAAAACAGAGTTTGTGGTTTTGTTTTTATAACCAACCGAAAGGCTTGTTGCAAGAACAAACAGCGCTGCATCAGTTCTGTGACTGGTGGATGTTTTACTAAATAAATGTTAGATCACGAACGCCTATATTTATTTAATAAGCAAGGGCACAGGTTGACATTTTTTCCTCTGTAGATTAATCTGGGCTTGAAAGTTGTCTTGCAGATGTGTATATTCATCATATGTTTTGAGACCC
Source organism: Onychostoma macrolepis (assembly GCF_012432095.1). Lineage (NCBI taxonomy): Eukaryota > Metazoa > Chordata > Actinopteri > Cypriniformes > Cyprinidae > Onychostoma > Onychostoma macrolepis. The sequence goes on along the minus strand of NC_081178.1, from coordinate 14,091,373 downwards.
TCTCGCGTGAAATTAGAATTAGTATCGGGTGCTTGGTTTTCTCGCGTGTTCTTAAAATCGTTTTGTATAGTCCGATGGCTTAACTTCTAATTGCCATACAGATGACATCACCCTTTAATGCATGATTATCTTACAGCAAGTTACATAACCTTTAAAACGCATTTTATAACTACTTGCAGTAACCTACTTTTGGTATGCTTCATCCAGCACGAGTTTGAGAACATGTAACGGGTTGACTGAAAGTTATTTCTTACTCTGGTCGTTTTCGCACGGTTGTGAGCTCCTTCTGCGCTTCATAGCACTCGTCTTCGGCTCTTAGAGAATGCCCCGACGTAATAAGGGGTTTCAAAAACAGGATTTGTGACAAACGTAAATAAACTTCATACATAGCAACGTATGACGACAATCATGATGTCAAATGGGTATCAGTTTAATGCAAGGTGCATTCATGGGCAATGAACGACTGCAACATTAGGGATCCAGGAGGGAGAGAATGTCAAAGCATAGCCAAGATCAGCATCATCAATAACATGAATGTTCAGTCTTTTATTTCAACTCTTTAAGCGAGATCTTAAGATACAATGTCATTTTGAAAGGCCGTTATAACATTTTTAATGGGGGAAATGCTTATTTTAAATCGAAATTTCCACTTTCACTGCTTTCTACGCGGAATGCTCAGTTTCAGCTGCTTGGTACGTTGCCACGTAACGCAGCTTTAGTTGCTATAGAAACCGTAAGAAGTGTACGTCACGTAAAGTTCATTTACGCAGACTGTCCTCATAACTGATTCAGTATATTGGTGCGTTGTGAAGTGCTATGTAGTGTGTAGTATAGCGGATCTGACTTTGCTGCGATGTAACGATCGTTTACATCGCAATCGTGCCGTTTCACAGCCCCGAAGACCCGTGTGTAAGAGATGATCTAAAAATTGCGCCAATTCTGTTATTCCGTAAATATACGCAACAGCACATAATAACAAAATGGTATGGTCTCAGGTAATGAAGTCCTCATAATTGTTTCCATTGGCAGTTGTTTATTGTTACAAATCTTTATCATCTTATTTTGATGCACCTGCAGGGTCTATTCTATCCCATGACGATGCATCGTACAACAAGGATCAAGATTACGGAGCTCAATCCCCATTTGATGTGTGTCTTGTGTGGTGGATATTTCATAGATGCAACAACAATCATAGAATGCTTGCACTCATGTGAGTATATGAGTTGTGCTGCTCTATTTTTCTATAGGCCTATCTATAATAAATCATGCAACATACCCAGACCATGTGTCTTATCCTCTGACATTTTTCTAATCCTCAGTTTGTAAAATGTGCATTGTCCGGTACCTGGAAACCAGTAAATACTGTCCCATATGTGATGTACAGGTCCACAAAACGAAGCCACTTCTCAATATTCGGTAACCTTTAAAATCACTGTCTGTTCCATCTTTCCACTTTTTGTAAATAGTTATTCATAGTAATAATTAATTCTGATTATGCATACATCTGACATCTTGTTTGTTTCTTTCTCAAATGCTGTATATTGTGTTTTCTGTTCATGCCTTTTAATGTGAGAATTAGGAAATAACATTGATTTGAGTAGATTGCAGCAGCAGCATTGTTTGAAGTGCATAGTCCCCCCCCCCAAAAAAAGGTTTGACCAACACCCCTCCCCCCACAGGTCTGACAAAACTCTACAGGACATTGTATACAAGTTGGTTCCTGGTCTTTTCAAAAGTAAGTCAGTCACTGTGGAAGATTACTTTTATTGTTTGTAATTATTTACACAAGCTTTGATCTGGAAATTTCTTTTTCTGTGCAGATGAAATGAAGCGTAGGAGAGATTTTTATGCTGAACACCCATCTGTTGATGGTAAGTATTTAATGTACCTAAGTAAATAAGTTGGTTTTGTTAGGATGACCATTTGAGCACACTGTGTTGTGTAATTGTTTAGTCTAATTGTTGAAATTTGTTTAAATTTAAGCTATGATTCATCATCTTTTTTTTTTTCAAAGCTGCAAATGGATCAAATGAGGATCGAGGAGAAGTTGCTGATGAAGACAAGCGAATCATCACAGATGATGAAATTATCAGTCTGTCAATTGAGTTTTTTGATCAAAGGTATGTGTTTACATGTCTGTATAAAGTGATTTTTGCTGTCAGTGTATCTGTCTGTGCTGTTACAAGAGTTTTAAAAATGTGTACAAAAATTTGAAGTGGCCATTCTCTAGCGTAAAGATATTTTATTTGAAACATGAGAAGTTATAGTTTAGTATTTAATTTACAACAATTGTACTATTTATTGTTAAGGGCCCAACAGCAAGGCAGCACAGATGAGAGGCAAAAAGAAGAGGTAATTAAGAAGTACTTGCTAATGCTGAAAATCCTTTTTTCTCTGTAATGATGGTGATACAGATTACACCAATAGTAAAGCTTATCTGAATAATATATGTGTGTGTTATTTATTTTATTATTAACCACACAGGTTAATAATAAAAGATACTTACAGTGCCCTGCTGCAATGACTGTGATGCATTTGAGGAAATTTCTGAGAAGCAAAATGGATATACCTCCTACTTTTCAGGTAATGTGATCTGTGTTATTACAGATGACGTTTCTGGCATTTTTTGAAATCTGTTTGTTACAGTGGAAGTTTAGTAGTTCAGTGTTTCATCACATAATTTTATAGAAAGAGGGTATTGTTATTTATTTATCTGCTGATCTTGAATTATCCATTACGGTGTGATATTGATTGACTGGTGCTTGTTTTTTAATATTATTGTTCTTTGTTCTAATAGATTGAAGTTATGTATGAGGATGAGCCTTTGAAGGATTACTACACATTAATGGACATTGCCTACATCTACACTTGGAGAAGAGTAAGTTCTCACGTTGTTGTTTTTTTTTTTTTACTGTCAAATCTGACTGCTGACTGTTACTTTACACACTTGGTCTTAAATCTCGAAGTAAGTGAAATATTCAAGCAGGTAATTTATTTATCTTTCGTTAATTTGAGTTGTTCAGTATCCACCGTTCAATAAAAAGGTGCCTTCTGTTATTTTTGCACATTCCATAGAATGGACCATTGCCTCTGAAATACCGCGTGCGGCCCAGCTGTAAAAAAATGAAGATAACCCATCCACAAGATGGCGTGAACAATACAAACCGCTCTGAAAGCGATTCAGCCAGCGATAAGGCCAGCAGTCCCGCTGGAGTTCCATCCACCTCCTCACCACTACCGAGTCCAAGCACACTGGTTCAGCCTTCACAACCTCATTTCACCCATATTTCCAATCCTATAAACGGCACAACGATGACGAGCCCAAATCGACAGTTCACCTTTGGCAACAAAGTGCGAAAGACGGCGCTGAACGGATCTTCCACATCGTCGGGATGATGAGGGAATACACGATGAAGCCAACGCCAGATATAATCCAGCTATTTCCATGCCAACGTAGTGTCATGTAGATACATTTCTTTTTGTCATTATTATCAATATATTATACGTGTAACTTTAACGTAGTGGAAATTACGCACTTCATTCGACACATTGCTGGAATTTCTAAGTTTGCGTGAGAACGTTAGAGGCCCATCTGATTGCAAAGTGGAGAGTGGAGCCCAGAGCGACGGTTGTGGCATTTCAAAATGCAAAAATGACTGAATTATACCTACCTTTTTATATATTTTTACTTTCGGTCTACAGTTTCTCTAAACAAATTGCGTTATCTGTTGCTTGTATTTTACATGTGTATTATATTGTTCTTTAAAAGCATGATAAAAAAAGCATTTACTTTTGATTTTAGTTTGCCTTTTCTGGGGTAGTTACTAAACATTCCTGGTATATTCTGGCCTTTAATAATGTATCAAAGAAAGGCATATATAGTTAAAAATTAAAGGACAAAATACTATATTAGGACTGCGTGTTAAAAGGGATGAAAAAATGCAACGTTAAGTTGTAGTCGGCGTAATAATTGTTATTATTCAAAGTTCTTGGAAATTCAAGTTTAATCTTTGCAGTTATTGTACGATTTGCTCCACTGTGCCGGTTCGGGTCCGTAAGTTTGGTCTTGAGGTCATGCTCCAGTCCTGTAGCCTAGCATGCACACACCCTGTATCTTTCAGACTGCTTTCAAGCGATTACATACACGAATTTGTCAGAAGACAAACAGCCACTTGTTATACCCCAAACTTCTTATTCTGGACAACATTTTGATGTCTTCAGTGTTCATTGTCTTATTGGTCGATTGTAGACTATTGACAGCTATTGTATTGTGACTGTTGCACAGTATAAAACATCTAAATAAAACATTTTACACTTTCAATCGTTTTCTTGCGTTTTAATGCTGCTGCTTCTTCAAAGAGAGAGAGAGAGAGAAATCTACATACACCTTAAAATCTTCATGAATTTGCACAATATCCGAATATATTTATTCAGACTTTTATGTAAAATAAGTATTATGTGTGAACAAACTTGACGTTTTAGTATTCAAGAGGACACTTTTCCCTTTCCAGTATTAGCTCATCTCTCAGTAGACAATACACTTAGAGAAATAATAATAAAGTGTGGTCCAGTAGAGAACTGCCGTGTATTAGCCTATTATTTATTTATCTATTTATTTTTGACGCATAAAGACAGCCTACATCCTTAAGCGCGGATGCCAATATATTAAATGCCTGTGCGGTAAACTGCTAATAAACGTGAAGAAGTTAATCAGATTAATTTACGATCAAATCCATTTGACCATGTCTGTTGCGAAGAAGGTATTGTGAGGCAGGTGCTGACTTCACGAACTGTAGCTCAAACAGATGACAAGCTTTTAAGTAGCCTTTAAGTACCCAGTCAGACCTTTTTTGTGCAAAGTACCAGTCAGTCGTCAGAAACGGAGAATTTGTCGTGAATCTCTCCGTGAGGCGAGGAGTGCTTGACTGAATAGGCTACTTACACTGAGGTAATGAAAGCAATTTATTTTAACGGGGTGTGCAGTTCGTCTGTTATATTGACAGTTTCAGTAATAATCTGGTACTTCGACATGGTCTTCAAAGACTTCAGTATAGAATAAGGCAGTTTCTCAGCACATTAAGTCGGTGCTGGGACTTCCGTAGTCTGACTGATTATCTTTCAAGGCTGGAATCTTTTTTTTTTTTTTTGCCCACTCAGACTTGCAAGGCGATAGTATCTTATAAAACTAATTTGGACCTAATAATAATATAAATCGCTTTAGTTATTATAGAATAAACAAAACATAAGAAAATCCCTACCACCAGTGATGTTGACCGAACTTAGTAGTGACTTTAGAGGTGGAAATGAACAAAGGCTAGTATTGTGGTCATGTTTTACATTGATTTTGTGACATTCAAAACAATCTATTTTTTAAAATGAAGAAAATGTTTGAGAAAATTGCTTTTTCCAAAAATGTATTCATCTATGCTCACTTTGCCTTGCTCCAGCTGATGTCATGATGAACCGTATAATGTAGGCCTACATGTACTTAATTACATTCAACAGCATTTAAACAAATTCGTTTAAAAGCCTTGCTCATTACGAGAGCATGTCTTTGTCAGAAGTGACTTTTAAGTTAATGGATACACTTCTCAGATTTGAGCTGGCGTTTAAAAGTCCAGTCTGTTTGAAATGCTTTTTTTTTTTTTTTTTTTTTTTTAGAGGTGTAGAACCTTAATAAATTGATTACTTATCCAATAATGGTCCAGATATAACAATATAAATGACAAGCTTATATTTTTACCATTTGCAGATATAACAATCTAAATGACAAGCTTATATTTTTACCATTTTAGTCCCATATAACTAGATACAGAATAATTTCTAATGTTTTAAGTGAGCCAAACACTCAGTGTAATCATGTTAAAGGACAGAAAGTGCGTGAAATGCAACATATACGCCTAGAGACGAGAAAATATGAAAGGCATCCGGGAAATAATGAATTCATAACTATTTGGTAACCTGCTCAAATTACCGCATTATTAAAGTTTGAAGAGGCTTAAACAATAATAAACTAGTAGAGCGACAACTCTCAAGTGAACAGTCACGTACGGAAAGTTTGTATTCTCTTTGACGATAGACTAATTTTTGCCTACATGATGCACGAACTATAACAAGCACATGTTGTAAATTACCAGTAAATACTAAATATCAGTGCTGCTGTGCCTGTGACTGCAGTTATCTCTGCGATAACCATGTAGAAGCTAATGTGGGGGCAGCTGTTCCCTCTCGCAGCTGCTCTGTCCCGATATCCCACATTCATCGACCGCTTCTGAATTTTATATAATATCCCAAACTAATTAGGGATTATTTTACCTGCTATTGCATCTGGACACCAACTGCATGCGGTACTGTCCCTGACTTGAACATATGCGCGTTTCAGCACGAAACATTTGAAGAACATTGACAGCAAGCTCACCGAACGAACGCGGTGCCTATCACTTCCGGTTTGTTGCCAAGACAACGGTTGCAAGCCTCCTCTAAACTCAAAGTCACAACAAACGCTCTTTCCTAATGGAAGCTTAAACGTACTTTTTTTTTTTGTCGCGTTCACACACCTTTTTGTCGTTTTTTGTTCCGATTTGAGATACTCATATAACTATGAGCCAACGACAGATTTTGCAAGGTGAGAAAGTGAGATCCGTCGAAGTAGCCAAAAATGTAAAAGCTTAATTATAAAACTGCTGGTAGTTCTTACTGTTCTTACTTTTGCAGTTTGTTGCTATAATTGTGGGCACTGATTCGCCTTATTTTGTCTGTTATTATTATTATGCAGTGTTTGAGCAGTACCAGAAGGCAAGAACACAATTTGTGCAAACTGTAGCAGATCTTGCAGCAAGACCACAAAATACTGAAACACTTCAAAATGCTGGTGAGTGTTTAAAATTTATATTTTGTTTAAGGGAGGTTTCTGCATGAAGAGTGGCCTGGCATTTGCTTGTAAATACTTATTATATAATATTTATATAATTTCTAATTTAATAATTTAAACAATTTTACCTTTTTTTTTTTTTTTTTTCAAATTTTCCAAATTCCATCCTTCACATAACTCAAGTAAATTCAAATTTTAGTTTATTTATCCATTTCTTTGTTTGTCCTTACCTACAATGTTAGAGAAGAAGCATTTATTTCAAACCTTTCAACACTCAGGACTGATGGTGGTAAAAAAGAGGCCATAGCAAAAGTTTCTTTGTGCATGGATCTAAAACAATATCTCATTTTCTCCCAAACACAGTACAATGAATGTTTCTGGACAACAAGTCTTTAAAAGAAGTTACCAAGTTGCATTTTTTAATTAATATTACAGAAATAAGGAATACATACGCTCATGTTTACCCTGATCTCTTTTGGAACTTAGAAGAACGTTTTGTTTGATATATTTTATTACATGATTTGAATCTTTGAAAGTATATCCTCCCCTCATCTGCTCTCGAGTGTCTTTCCACTCCTGTTTTCTCCCCTGCACAAATGCGCTCACTCTCTTTGGCTTAGGTGTAATGTCCCTTTTGAGGCCTCTCCTTTTGGATGCAGTCCCAACTATTCAGCAGACAGCAGCTCTGGCTCTCGGAAGGCTTGCCAACTATAACGATGACCTGGCTGAGGCTGTAGTAAAGGGAGACATTCTTCCTCAGCTTGTGTACTCCCTGGCTGAGCAAAACGTGAGTTTCTTTAGCTGTGCCTCTCAGCTCTAATTTAAATGAATAGGTTTGCGTTGAGGTGTCGAACTTTAATGCCTACATTTGATTTTGCACAGTGCAAAAAATTTCCATTAACACTGTCAGTCAAGCAATTCATGCTTAAATAATTTCCATTTTAACATATTTCATGCGCTGTTATTCTTTAAATGTTTTTAACAAAGCCAAAACCGTTTGTTTGCACTATTTAAATTCAATGACTTCAAACAGTAACAGGACTTAGGACTTTTGGCAGGTACTGAAAATGTACATGTTTCATTATGAAAATTGAAAGTTCATGGTAGTACAACATCTCCAGATCTCAGACCATGTCTCTTTTGCCAGGAGAAGAATTGTTCAGAACAAGTCAAGTCAAGTTGATTTATTTACTTGAACAAATACAGAAAAATAACAGAATTGATGTAAATCATTCAAATTCTGTTATTAAGCAGCTATAAGTGTCATTATGCAACTGCATTCAGTTCTGTGTTGATTTAGTTCAGTTCAATATCTGTTAAGTTAATTTATTAAACAAGTTCAATTCAGTGATAAGAAGACAGTAGTTTGGTTATTCGGCTTAAGTCAGTTAAATTTTGATTCAATTCAGTTCAATAACAGTGTCAATGTTGCAAAATTCATGAATTATGAACAAATTGAATTCATCTATTAAGCAGTAGACAATAGTGTCATTATTCAGCTCAATTCACCCGACAGTGTCAGTGCTGGCAAATTTATGTCTTTTAGACCCCAGCTAAACAAGCCAAAGGCAACAGTGCCAAGACAGAATCCAAACTCCATCAGGTGACAGAAATTGAAAGAAAAAAAAAACACCCTTGGGAGAAACCAGGCTCTGTTGGGATCCAGTTCTCCTCTGGCCTAAATAAATGGACATGGTGTGATATTGCTCTGCTCCAGCAGAGAAAACAAAACACTATAAAGTGGCGGTCCAAAGGCTTTGCTCTAAAACTCATTGTTAGAATGCTATTACGCTGTCAGAGAGGCCTCATCAGAAGTATAAAACACTTTCCACAGAAGGTCCTTTTATGTAACTGAATAATATAGAATGTGATATATCACTTACTGTTTATTAAAGGCAGATTTTCTGGTGATTTGTGAACATTCTAGAGTGTATTTACTGGTCAATTGTTTTTCCTCTGGATTACTGGGATATGAAAGACACAGCGTTTCTATAAGAAAGCTGCAGCATTCGTGCTTCGGGCTGTTGCTAAGCACTCCCCTGAACTGGCCCAGGCTGTGGTGGACTGTGGAGCACTGGACGCTCTTGTCATCTCCCTGGAGGAGTTTGACCCTGGGGTCAAAGAGGCTGCTGCATGGGCAATAAGCTACATTGCCAGACATAATGCACGTAAGTTTGCATAAAAAGGTCATTTTTTATTCTTTCTCGCAATTCGTCAATGTTCCTTTTGTTAATTTCTTCTCCTGCTGTGCAGAGCTGTCTCAGGCAGTGGTTGATGCTGGAGTTGTGCCTCTGCTCGTGTTATGCATCCAGGAACCTGAAATCGCCCTGAAGAGGGTTGCAGCTTCCGCTCTGAGCGACATAGCCAAACACTCCCCAGAGCTGGCTCAAACCGTGGTGGACACTGGGGCAATCGCCCACCTAGCACAGATGATCCTAAACCCAGATGCCAAATTGAAGGTGACACAGGCTACAGATTTTGTAATCAATGACATGCAGGCTTAATTTGCCAGTACATTTTTTTTCCTCCTCTTTACAGAGGCAGGTTTTTTCAGCTCTCAGCCAAATCGCCAAGCACTCCGTAGACGTAGCCGAGATGGTGGTGGAGGCAGAGATATTCCCCGCCACACTGGTTTGCCTAAAGGACCCGGATGAATATGTTCGGAAGAATGTCGCCACTCTTATTCGGGAAATCACAAAACACACCCCCGAGGTACCTACCACATACATAACACAGCCACTAAATGATTTCAAGATGCTTGGGTAAGTTTGGAATCTCCACTTTGTCAGCTCTTTGACACCCCCTGTTTAAGTAACATGGTGTGAGGCAGCTAGTCTGTAAAACATGGAGAATGTGGGTCTGTTATTTATCACCAGTGCAACACAGGAAACAAGACAATTGGAAACCGCATTGCATCACCAATTTTTTTCACCTGCCCAAAACTGTTTTGCTTTTCTGGTCTGCCTCACTAATTGTTTATCATTATGTCACACTAGCTTATGTGTTTGCATGTTTGTATCGTGTGTTTCCTACTCAGCTGTCCCAGATAATAGTGAATGTGGGGGGCGTAGCAGCTGTGATTGACTACCTCGGGGACTCCAAAGGGAATGTACGCCTGCCGGGGATCATGATGCTGGGCTATGTGGCTACACACTCCGAGAACTTAGCCATGGCTGTGATTGTATCTAAAGTCTGTTATCACATCCTTTCATAAGCTTACACATAAAATTTGAATTTAACTACACATAACACATAACTACACAAAAGTTTGGGGTCAGTATAATTTCTTTTTTGACGGAAATGAATCCTTTTATTCAGCAAGGATGCATTCAATTGAACAAAAGTGAGAGTTTTACATTGTTACAATAAATTACATTTCAAATAAATGCTGTTCTTTTGAGCTTTCTATTGATCAAACAATCCTGAAAAAATGGTATCATGGTTTTCACATACATATTGAGCAGTACAAACATTTTCAACTGTGATAATAATTGTAAAAAAAAAAAAAAATGCTTCTTGAGCACCAAATCAGCTTTTTAGAATGACTTCTGAAGGATCAAATGATACTGAATTCTGGAATAATGACTGCTGAAAATTCAGACTTGCCATCACTGGAATACATTACATTTTTATAAATATAAAAAAAAAGACAACAGTTATTTTAAATTGTAATAATATTTCAGAATATTACTGCTCTTACTGTATTTTGATTACTGTATCTTGGTGAGCATAAGAGACTTACCAACCCCAAACTTTTGAACAGTAGTGTATTTGTCTCATAATACTGATTATTATCATAATTAATTCTCCACTTCTGTAGGGAGTGTCACAGTTGGCTATCTGTCTGGAGGAAGAGCAAGATCATCACACCAAAGCAGCAACAGCTTGGGCATTTGGCCAGATCGGCCGACACACACCCGAGCACGCAAAAGCTGTTGCTGTGGCCAATGTGTTCCCTAAACTCCTAAATCTCTATTTGGACACTGAAAGTTCTGAAGACCTGCAGGCCAAGGTGAGCCTGAGCCCATTCTTAAAGTGACTGATAGAGGTACCGTTTTTCATTTTGGTGTAAATTAATTTTTACCGCTGACATTTGGATTAGATTTTTAGTAACTCTTCTCTGCTTTTGATTACATGCTAAAAAAAAAGGCCAAGAAGGCACTGAAGAGCATCCTTCAAAAGTGCACTTATCTACCAGCACTGGAGCCTCTTCTCTATGAAGCTCCCAGCAACATTCTTAAACATGTCATCTGCCAGTTCAGTAAGGTAGTGGGAACTTCATCAACACATTTTATGAGCTCAGCATTTGTTAATCCCAATAAGAATAGTTCAATTTTTTTTTTTTATTTCCTCGCAATCTTACAGGTTCTTCCTCATGACAGTAAGGCACGTCGCTTGTTTGTTACCAGTGGCGGTCTGAAGAAAGTACAGGAGATCAAAGCAGAACCTGGTTCTGCAATTCAGGAATATATCAATGCAATCAACAACTGCTACCCTGAAGAGATTGTCAGGTTCTTACACATTTATATGAATAATAACCAATACAATATCAACATATTTTTAAACCAAACAAAGTGCATTTATAATGCTGTAAACTTTAGTGTGCTGTACAGATTTATTTTTGCTGTTCCACTAATCGGCCCATCTTTTACAGGTATTATTCTCCTGGTTACTCTGAGACATTGCTGGAAAGAATTGACAACTATCAGCCAGTGTGATTTTCTTTACTGAAACACTTATGGATGCCTTTTAAAAAGCTGTGAAAAAGGAAAAAATACCATACCATTGATCACTTCTGTAACATCTTATATACATATATATGAATATATATATATAAATCTATTAAAATGTATGTATGCTAGAATTTTGATTTAGCTTTGATGTCTTATTTTGTTTAATGTTTAGTCAATACTGTAAAAAAGCATTTTTGTTATATTTAGTGGTACAACATTATTAATTCAGAGATTTGCATGGCTAGCAGACAGACTCACCTGCAGGGAAACCGCTAAATATACCAAAACTTTATACATTATTATTAGCTAATTGAACTTTATGCATGTAGCTTTAATTTCGGGATTTTATGGCTTGTTTTGTTTGTTTAATCAACAAAGTGCGCTGATTTGCTTGTACGACGACTTAGTTTGGGTTTTTTCAGACAACTGTATAGAAAGAATTGGCCCAAGTAGCAGGCTGAAAAGAAAAACAGGATAAAACATATCAACAAAGTAGTAAATATCATACCGTTCATGAGAACCGGCCATATTGCCGATGTGTTGCTTCGTCAATTCGTCAAGACATCTTCCCGTAGCATATTTTCATCCTCCGCTACAATCCACCCTTCATACCCAACAACTCACCACAAGGTCGTGCAGCATTGCTGTCATCGTTATCGCTTCACGGAGCAAAGAGCAGACCGCTCAGTTTCACTCTGCATTGTGCTACTGGCCACGAACCTCGCAACACGAAGAACCTCGAACCAAGGGACTTAATACCCTTGTCTTTGGCAGGATCATACACATCACAGGGTTCACTACATGGGTGAACGTTGCCTCCATGTCTCCACTGGCGCTGAAGCTTGTTTAGAATTTGACCCCATAAAAATGCGAAAATAAAAGATTGCAAATGGACATCAGATGAACGAAGCAGCGATTGTGTCAAGGCTCTTAACAAAGGACTCGCACAATTATAATTATGCCTATACAATTATGAATATAAAAAGCCTAAAGGCCACTGATCTATATAAATGACTCAAACATTATAGATCAGTGCTAAAGGCCCTAATAATTAGCGACTGACATTTAACGCGTCATGAACAAACAACTCTTAAAAATCGCGTTTGTGTTAAAACATTTTTAATAAATGCCCGCAGAAAATTCGAAGGGGAACGTATGGGAACACTAATATGATCGTTACCGAGAAACGAGCCCAGAACGTTTGATTTTCATTGACAATTATGCATTCACTTATTATCGCCCCCTGCTGTCTTATTTGTGCATAATGTACACATTAAAGAGCAGCTGTTAAACATATGGCAGCCCATTCTTTGTTTATTGTTTCCTCTTCTGGTGTCAGTCAGATTACTTTTTCAATTGACGTTGTTTGGTTATGCATTGTCTCCAAGTCTCCATGTCCAATTCACAACCTTGATTACCAAATCAGAATGCCAAATCACTTCGGGCCTATTTGAATTTGTATTGATTCAGAAGCAGTTTGCAGGAAATTAATTTGTCAACTTAAATATAATTGAAATGATTGTAATATTCTCTATGGTAGGGGATGGTTTGTCATAGTTATTTTCTTCAAGTAGGCTATCCTCTCTGACTTGCCTTACCGCAAAGTTGGAACAAACAAATATCAGTTGTGGCATCGCGCTTTCAACCACTGCCATGCCCAAGAAACGGAAGAAACCTTGAAATAATTAAGCCATATACGCTTGAGGCTTTTAAATGAGAAGGCTATACCCACAAACCTTCGTGTGCACCAGATTGCAAGCTGCTATGCGTAGATTCAATGAAAACTGACAACAGAAGTTTTCCTCCTGCCTCTTCTAGGCTATAGCCTATATATTTGAGACAGTCTTTCCATGATATGAATGTCCTTCGATTTTTTCCCTTTGTTGTTTAGGCTATTTAACAGCAAATCATTCAAAGTTAATCTGCTTTTAAGTCTTGTAGGCCTTTTTGGGCCTCTTGAAAACACAACGAACATTCACACCCCTTTAATAAAGTTAATATTAAACTTAACTGTCAAACGAATATACCGTAATAAAAACAGTGGATTTTTAACTAACAAAGCTTAATGTAGCCTAGTTATGAAACATGTAACCAATGCTCCATAAAGTCTCTGCATTCTTATAGCTATTGTTTTCTTAAAATCTAAAGAACGCGCTTTGATCAACGACAGCTGTCATTTTATAATATAGCCTATATTTGGGTGATTTTTAATTTTTGAAAACATTGCTTTCTACCATGTTTTATTTTACTTATTTTTAAATTAACATAATTTTGTATTAACGTATAATATTTAACAAATATTTAAATGTAAATTAAATTGTCACACGTTTTAGTTCATTTATTTTTTTCTTTTAACGTTTGATTTTTTATTTTTTTTTAATTAACTTCTTATATTTAAAATACATTTTAAAATATTAATTTACCTTAGGCTATATAAATCTGTTTGCTTCTGTAAGAGCTTTGTTGCAAACAATAAGCATTGAATGGGTAGGTCGATATTTAATTGGAAATAGGAAATTAATTGGAACAACCAAAGATTAGTTCATAAAAAAATTGCTTATCTTTGTCGATTTGTTAATTTGCCGTAATCTACTATCTGTAAACAAGTAAACGCAAGGGGGCGCGGTCCTCTCCGCCCGAGCTGGCACCCAAACAACCCAAAACTACTTATTTAGTGTGTTATAGTCTATATAGCACAAGGAAAAGCTGGTTTTATTCAACCCCGCCATCCATTTTTGTGCCCCTGGCCGTCAATGGCCCACTTCAGCTCTCATTCATCACCGTGGAACATGGATACGAATCCCCCCAGAGCTGATGTTTGAAGTGGCATGTTCTGTTTTCTCAGTGGGATGGAGCCGTTGGCTTGGTCAGCACTTGTGGTCCTGTTGTGGGTCACTAACAATGTGTTCATGCCTCACCTATAAATGTCTGTGTCTCACTAATCCTGACGTGGTCCATCTCGGAAAAGTCTTTGAAGCTAAAAACATCACTGGCATGTGATCAGTCAGACTTTGTCAGCAGGTTCTACACACGGGCATCCATACTTTCACCTGAGATTTTCTCACATCCTCTGTTTTAACAAGAACGCAAACAGTCAGGTGTTTCTCTATGAAACAGACCACAAAGCATGAATACAAAATTTAATCTCAAAATGCATAACGCTATTCAAGTATCCTGAGCTATTTTACCAATTGTTTTGGATTTAGAGGGCATGCGGCATTTACTTGATAAGCTAATGTGTCGCTGTGTTTCATCGCACATCCGAGTATCTCCATCAGTTTCTGGTGACTATATGATCATTGCATGAACATATATGTTTTGGAGTATTTTGGATTATTTAAAGAGAGTGTTTTTTGTTTTGTCTTCTCTCATTCTATTCGGTTTCCTGTTTGAATACAGTCACGACATGTGTCACACAGGCGTTGTTTATCCTGTGTGAAACTTGCAGTCATTGTTCTTTGCCTGAGCTAAAGTCGCTGAATTTGCAGTTTGAAGGTGTAAAGCGTAGGCTATTTGTGAAAACCCTTCCAGGACTTTTATACATCGAGTCAAAGGTAAAAAAATAAATTAATTAAAAAAAGCACGGCACCTGAATAGTCGGCACACAAACTGAGGATTTTAACAAAAACTATGCAACTGATTCGTGATTAAGTTCCAGCAATCATAATGACTTCTCAATAGAAGTAGCTTACATAATTGCACTTTTAACTTCTGATGTCTATGAATGTTCAAGAATTATAAAAAATAGTAGAACTATAATAGCATACGATACAGTCATTCATTACAATAAAAAATGTTGTCGTAGTAGGGATTCCTGACTGAAAGCATAAGAATAGCCTACAATCGATCGTTTGGAAATACAACTGTCAATCAAGAAGTCACGCCTCCTATTCACCTGTTCACTGCGAATTCAGACAACAACAAAAAAAACATTCGCACTAGAGACGAGAGACATTCAGATTGTTAAGATGTTTCTTTTATGTCGGTTTGTATTCAGTTTAATTTTGTCAGTCATTTTTGCTCTCAGGCATGTCAAGGGAAACTCGGGATATGGTAAGTAGCAACTCACAAATAAGGCCTTGTTAAAACTCTTTTGAGGAATATAAATAATTCTGGTAAACATTAAGATTTGTGTATAATATCAAATGACACTTTTTACAGCTGTTCAGTGGTTCTTTGAATTGAGCAACTGTAGCTCATTGGGCTCACTCCAGGGTCAAAAAACGGAGCTTCCATTATGTTCTAAGCTGTGTTTCAGTGAAGGGTAAGAACACGATTTTTTTTTTCTTTATCTACACCATAAGTGAAATTACACTGTAAAAGTTTTCTGAGGTAACCTAAAACTGTGAATAATAAAATCATGAAATCAAGCCTATTCTAAATAACATATAAATACATTTTTTTTATTCAAGTCAAAAAATATGATTTCATATGGCTGAATATTTGTACTTTTGACAAAAATAAAAAATGGAAGTGCAGACAATATAACAGCTCAATACAATTATTCAGTTTTTACAATTAAATTAATTAAAATAAAGATCATTATAAACTATAAAATAAAATAGAAATAAAAAAAAAACGCTTATATGAAATCTACAATGCTTATATGAAATATAAAATAAAAATAAATTTACATTACATTAATTTTAAAGATGGAAGTAAAATGTTCTGTGTAATGGGTATTCAGTTTAGCTACAATTTTATCCCCATTGTTACTGAACATGCCAAAATAAATGTATTCCTATGCTTTCTTGAAATGTTATTTGATGAGTCATGTACTCTTATCTTTTATTGTTAAATAACAGTGAAAGAATATGTGGGCATAAGGCAAAACTATAATCAGAAGTGAACAATCACTGTGGTGTGGTATTCCTTCACTGTATTATATTTCCTATCGTTTAACACAAACATATTCCAGAGAGTTTCATCTTCACAATCTAGTTTAGACCATCCAAGAAAAAAATATAAATAAATTCTTGGAACAATGTTTTCAATGCATGCCAGCATGAGTTTATCATAAAGATTTATGCATACATTTTGATTGTGAGTTTGACTGCTCAATCATTAATTCAAGACCTGCGGATAAGTTTCTGTGTTTTAATGTTTTGTATTGAGAAGGAGGTCTGGTTTTTATTTTCCTACAGATGCTTCTCCTCTGAGTATGTCCCTTCTGGGAATGAGACGGGCTGGTTGGCAGTGCACAGCAGCAGAAGGCCTTCTGTTCATGATGCCACTGTAGTTGCTTTGACTGACAGGGTGCAGATTGGGAAGCCCCTCCTCCTGGAAGTCTCAGGTTATTGTCAGCCTTGCCATAGCAACCCTTGTGTAATGTAACTTGCTTGTAATTCAGTTGGGTTTTTAATTACATTTATTTAATTGAATTGGACACATCTTAAATAAAGATGCTTATGAAAAACAAATGGAAATATACTAGAAAATGTAATGCAGTATATTAAATAATACATTTTCATATAAGTATAAATTTACTTAGGTTTTTAAGTATACTGCAATATATGCATGCATCATGTATGGCTATATATTGATACATATACAATTATATATAGCAATGAAGCCAATAAACAACCCAACTTTTATCTCACTTTTGCATAGTTACACATTTCTTAAATGAAAATATGTGGAAGTATAGAGGAAAATGTTTAGTGAAAACAAATTTAAATTTCTTGTTAAAGTCATGGCAACATGGTATGTGTGTGTGTGTGTGTGTGTGTGTGTACAGTATCTTCCTCATAATTGTGTACATATATTGCACATAGATATTAAATCTATTAATACACACAGTACCATTTTTAATCACATGTACATCTATATATTATAAAGTAAAAATTACATACATTATTGCTACATTTGTCATTATATTCTATTCATTATATATTATTTTTAGTTAATATGTTGTAATATATTAACACAATATATTATTGATATTTTCAATATACATTAATACATAATTTCTTGATTGTTAATATATAAGGAATACAATATCCTTTTCTCAAAACATTATCTACGGCTAAGCAATGCAATGTAATCCCTTGTATATGTTCTTGTTCCAGGCATACTAAATCTGAGCAAAGAAAACTTTTCTATGGTTTTCATTACATTTAGTGGGAACTCTGGTCCTCAGGGTCTGCATAATATATCTGTTATGGGCAACGGATACCTCACCTGCTACATAGATGCGATATTACATGCTGCTGGATTGTACCATTTAAGTATGTTTAGCTGCAAAACAACAAATACACGGGAAGAATAAAATAGCTTTTGTGACCACTATATGTCTTTGTATTTTTAGATGTGACCGTGACGAACAGTATCTACACTCATTCTGCCAGCTGGAAGATTAGAGCGTGTCCCTTTGGGACTGAGTACTTGAATCTCATGTTGTCCAAGAGAGATCAGGATATCCCATCTTGTGCCCCTCTGCCCACAGATGCAGAGGACAAGCGGCAGGGTCACACGCGAGGTGTGAGGTCCTATGCATTCATAAAGAAAAGCTACTCAGTTGTACAAACGTATCATCGCTTTTTATACTTTTCTGCTTTGTATGTGTTTTCCAGCTGTTTGGATCTTTTCTGATAAACGGGCATATGCAACAGAGACAGACATTAAATTTGTAGCAGTAACAGAGGAGCCTGATCCTCTATACATTCATTGGAAATTTGGGGATGCACCAGAAATAAAAACAACATCCAGAATCTACAAAAAGAGATATCGCTTACCAGACAAGTACTTTTTGTTTCATCTATTTTCATAAGAGCTTCCAATTTAAACCTATTTTATACAGATTAAATATAAAGTTTTACTGAGTCAATACTTTACATATCTAGAAGTATTTAGTTACTTTTTCATTTATTATTTATTTATAAATATAATCTAATTTTGATAGTGAGTTTGACTGCGCAATCACTGATTCAAGATTTTTGAATTTTGTATTGAGAAACATGTCTATTTATTTATTTTCCTATCTGTATTTGCAGATACAATGTCACTGTCAGTGTGTGTGATGGTCTCGCATCCATCAGCTCAGATGTTTATCCGCTCGTGATTCAGAGAGCTGTGCAGCCCAACAGGCTTCTGTATAGTCCCTCAGTTTTATCACACAGCTCTGTGAACGTCACCTGCCGGATCAGCGCAGGAACTGATGTCTCGTATATCTGGAATTTTGGAGATGGAACAGAGCGAGATGGATCAAGCACTGAGCATCATGTCTATAACAGGT
The DNA here is from genome assembly GCF_012432095.1 of Onychostoma macrolepis. NCBI lineage: Eukaryota > Metazoa > Chordata > Actinopteri > Cypriniformes > Cyprinidae > Onychostoma > Onychostoma macrolepis. The sequence continues at coordinate 14,072,535 of NC_081178.1, read as the reverse complement.
TAAACAAAATGCATCCTCCTGGCTGTATTGTTTTAAAATGATTTATCGATCGTTGTTTTTCATTTTTTAGTTTAAGTTATTTCTAACAAAATTTTGTCCTCGGTCATAATTGTTGGTCACTTATGACATTGAATGTTTCTTATTTTCTGTATTTATTGTACAGTACATGTTGTTTTTAAATTTTTCTATAGAACTGGAGAATACATAATAGAAGTTATTATATCCAACCTGGTGAGCTCAGCCTCTTTAACAGGGCACATCTTTGTCGTTGAAGAATTATGTCAGCCTCCTCCAGTGAAAAATATGGGCCCAAATAAAATACAGGTACAAGTTGTATAGTAATCTAACAATTACACTAACAAAAATGTATCTATATAGTGTATATAAATAGTTTTTGCTTGCATACTTTCAGGTGTGGCGGTATCAAACTGTCCATCTTGCTGTGACGTTTGAGGCACAGATTCAATGTAATGTTTCCAGAGGTCTGCTGTATAGATGGACTATATATGACATGAGCGGACAACGACTGCTGTTCCCACACATAGACACGGGACGGCAGTATATTGATCTTCCAAAATACCTCCTTCATTATGGAACATATAAAGCTATAGCAAAGGTAATGTGTTTTTGTCACTTCGTTGTTTTGCTTAATTGAAACCCTAAATTAGTTCTGTCAGATAAGCTAAAAAGTCCTTGAAATGTTAACATTTAGATAACTGATATAATTTAAATATATTAAAATATTACTGTTCAAAAGTTTGAGGTTGGCAAGATTTTTTTTTAAGTTTTGAAAGAATCTCATATGTTTGCCAAGGCTGCATTTATTTGAATAAAAATAGTAAGAAATGTTATTGCAATTTAAAATAACAGTTTTCAATTTTAAAATGTAATTTATTCCTGTGATGCAAAGCTGAATTATCAGCATCATTACAAATTATTCTAATATGCTGATTTGGTGCTCAAGAAACATTTCTTCTTATTATCAATGTTGAAAATGTTTGTATATCATCAAAGAATCCTGAAAACAACTGTATGATGGTTTCTACATTTTCTTTGATGGGGAAAGTTCAAAAGAAAAGCATTTATTTTGTAATGTTATAAATGTCTCGACCATCTCTTTTGATCAGTTTAATGCAATTTAATGCATCCTTGCTGAATAAAAGTATTCATTTCTTTAAAATCTTAATGACTCACAAACAACTGTAGTGTATATCCAAATATATTCCAAAATATAATTTTATGTTATTAAATAAAAAAATAACCTTAGGTTGCATCACAACATTAATTTCAAGAGTCAGATCAGATAGCTGGTTAAGGTAACTGCTAACTTAATTTTTTTTTCAGCCTAACTGCTCTATATTTTAACAGATGGGGAAATACTAACACAAGTTGTATTTACCACAAAGGTCCAAGTAACCGGCAGTGTGGTGTACAGCAACTACAGTGTTTTAATTGAAGTGGTGCGCAGTCATCCTGTCAGTGTCCTCAGCGAAGCCACAAATATTTTCATCAATCGTCAGAGCGGCACCATCATTACTCTTGATGGACGAAAATCACATGACCCAGATTACCCTAATAACACTATAAGGTACGACAGTGTTTGTTCATTGATACATTCGGTCATTTTTACTTAAATCACATCTGTTTTCTTGTTTCTGTTTTAGTTACAGCTGGTCATGCAGGCCAGTAAACACAGAAGAGAGCAGCTGTTTCAACAGGAACATTGTGACCACTTCAGCAGTACTTACATTTCCCGCTCTTTCCTTGAAAGCTGATTTCGACCTGCTTAAATTCACTCTCACTGTGCGCAGTGGCCATCGCTCTTCATCATCTGAGATGTTCATCACTGTAACATCAAAACATGTCAGGTGGGATTTAAGTGGATAACTAAGATTACATGGCTATAAAAAATAGATTATGTGCAATAAACACAAAGTATGTTGTATATCACATGTTTAATGAATATATATTTTTTAATTCTCTGCAGCAACATTCATATGTCTTGTAAACAAGTCCGAGAAAATTCCGTGAATTGGAATGAGCAGTTTTCTGTTTCTGCTCTCTGTGATGCTTGTGGTTTCAATGCAAAAAATGTCACCTATTACTGGAAACTTTACCTGGTTAATTCCTCAAGCAAAGCTGTACCAGAAAGTAAGTACACAGCCATACAGAAATACACTCTTAAAAATAAAGGGTCTTTATTGGCATTGATGGTTCCATTTAGAACCTTTAACATCCATAGAACCTAGAACATTTCAATTGATCTTATAATGGGAAAAGGTTCGGGGAACCAAAAATGGATTTTTTCTGCAATCACAACCTTTATTTTTAAGAAAGTAGTCATCTATTTGCCAAGTCAACTGTTTAGTTTGTGCTTTTGGATCAATTTGAAATTGATTGCTCTTGCTCTTTCTCTCAGTTCCGTTCTGCAGCAGTATGGATCTCGGTTTACCCTCCAGAATACAGGAGAGCTTACATTTCTCCCAGCCTGCTGTGACACCCTACACTCCAACCCATTTTACTGAGCCTTCCCTTCCAGTATCTCTGGCTCCTTATCTTTTATCAGATGATACTGACCTTACAGCCCCGGTTTCACAAGATACTCTGACTTCAATAATACATAAAAAACACCATAATATTGGTGTACACACTCTAATTGAAAGCCCCAGTACAAACACGCACCACCATGCAGCATTTCCGACTATCGCATCTTCACCCCCCCCTTTCCTTCCATCCTTCCCCGGGGAAACAGAGTCGTCCGGGAGTCAGTGGCAGTATCAGGGGTCTTTACCAGCCTCAGATAAGGTGTCATTGACAGATATGACCTCAGGTAAAATACTGCGGTGAGAGTGACAGTAATCATGTGAATTAATGAATTATGTAAAAGTTTTAAAACTTGAATAGGATTACCTATAATAATAAAGCTTTTGTCTTTATGCTTTAAAACAAATTTAGCTCTATAGTTGATGTAAATTAAAATATAATGAGATTAGACGCCCCCTGGTGGTTGATTGTTTTTTAGATAAAATAGGAAGAACACAGCTGAAGGCAAAAACAATTTGTGGAGGAAAAAATATTTTATATAATAGATCAGTTATCTATCTACTACTACTACTACTTCTAATATAATAATAATAATATAAAAATATTTCTTTGGTCATTTGTAATCTTGCAGCACCAGGATTGCCACTGATGAAAAAAATTTAATAAAAAAATAAAGCAATATTTAAAATGACTGTTAACATTGATACACCACAATAGTTTTTGTTTATATTTTAAATTAAAGTTTATATTTTGCATTTCTGATTTCACTTTAATTTTAAAGTGAAACTCCTAACCAATATTATTTTAGTATCATTGATACACCACGATCGTTTTTTTGTTTATGTTTTGAATTAAAGTTTGTTTTATATTTCTTTAAATTTTGTTGTGTAACTATTATTATTGTTTTAGATATGTCAGTATAGGTTTTTATTAGTTTTAGTTTATTTAGTTTTAGTTATTTTAGTACTTTAACTTAAATTGCACAAAAATGAGAAATGCTGCATTGGCAGCTGAAATAAAATAAGTTTAAAGCAATTCAATCAAATCTAATAATACTAAATAAAATACTAACTTTGTGAGCTACATTTGCAGATTTTCATACTGAGGACATGATTTACACAGACGCTTATCAGGAGTCAATATCAGGCGATCATCTCTCCCTACCAGGTATTTTACATTCAAGTAAACACACCTCCTGACTATACATCCTGAAATGAAGAATTTTATTATAATGAACAGTATACTGAATGATAAGTATGCCGCTCATGAGATTTTTGGTGCTGTTTATAGAGTATGATTACTATAATTATGGAATTGAAGAGGCTGATCCTGGTGTTGGCAGACCTACAGGTACACATTTATACGTTCTGAATAAAAAAGCAATAATGATCTAATTGCTAGTATTTAAATGTTGTAGTGTATTTAACTGTGTCTTGTGTGTAAGGGACCAATTCAGTGGGCTTTAGTTGGAATGGAGTATCATTCCCTCACTCTTATGACAATGAGGGTGATAATCTGGTGGACCCCAGCCTGCTTGGCCCCGCGGTGTCTGAGAAGACCCTGCTAGATCTGGACAGACAGCTCATTCAGTCTTACACTCTCACAGGTACATCTCACAAGACTGAATTACATACACTGTAAAAAGTGATAAGTTGACTTAACTTAAAAAAATCGAGGAAACCCGTTGCCTTAAAATTTTTAAGTAAATGATAATTAAAAAAATAAGTTAATTGAATTGTCAAGTTCACTTAAGTTTAAAAAAAAAAAATTATTATGTACTTAATATTTTTTAAGGCCTTTTAAGGCAACGGATTTCCTACTTTTTTTATAAGTTAAGTCAACTTATAACTTTTTACAGTGTACATTCCTTATCACTCATTTTACTGTAAAAAATAAATAAAAATAAATACATTTGGATGTTGTCTTTTTCCTTTAGGATTGTCTTCTTCGGTTGTCACATTTAAACCCTTCATGCTTAAACCAAAGAGTCTTTATTTGCTTGAAGTGTCTGCAAGTGAGTTTTGGAAATTCAAAATAAAATGAAAATTACAAACAAATAAATAATGCATTAAATATTTGTGAAGTTTTTTTGGCCTGATGCTATTTGCATTTTTCCACCCCGCCCCCCTCCTTGTCAGTTTCTGAGAAGCGGCTGCAAGGGAAAAGCCAGCTGTTCTTCCACACTCAAGCTGTTCCTGAGGGAATGAGCTGCCAAGTGCAGCCCAACACAGGCTATGAAATTCACACTCATTTCAGCATCTTCTGCTCCTCTGGAAAAGAGGTCTTCATTTTGCCTTATACTCCTTTCATTCGTATTTTCAATTTTTACTTTGATCTGAACTTGATGTAATTGTGTTTCCGTGTTCAGGATCTCTTATATGAATACAGTTTTAGTGTGGGCAACGATCCAAAGAAACTCCTTTACGAAGGCAGGGATTTCCAACATTACTTTAGTCTTCCTAGTGGAGATCCTAATGACGATTACAAAGGTAAAGATTTAACAATGAAGCACATTTTATTATTAGCTCACACAAACAAGCTTTATCTTATTTCAGAAATCCTCTTCTTTTCCTCCCACAGTCACAATCTATATTGAAATAAAGAACAGATTTGGAGCAGCGACCAAACCATGTCCTGTGAAAGTGACTGTTCTTCCAAGCTTTCAGAGAAACTCATCCTCTCAGCTCAACCCTGATCAAGAACTGTGCGGACACAATGGAATTATACAGTAAATCAATTCTCACATCTTTATCTGATGTATTTAATGGACTTTTGTTCTTTTTTCCCAGGTACATGTATGGAGTGGGTAACCTAACCGGTCTGAGTAAGATCGGAAGCAACAGAGAAATCATCAACTACATCTCTCTTATGATCGCGGTACTGAACCGCTTGAGTCTGGACCTGGATTCCTCCGTCGAGCTTCTGACGCTCACACGCGCTTCCATCATTACAGCAGCCTGTCAGCTGTCCATCACTGATAAGGTCTTAACTAGACAAAGCCATTGTATTTTAGATTCTATAATTGAGATTTGTAATAAAAACAATATTTAAAAAGACTTTTAACCAGTATTATTTTAGTATCATTGATAAACTATTACAGTCTTTGCTAATATTTTGAATATTATTATATAATATTGTGTGATTTTTGTCATTTTTATTAGTTTGTTTTCTCTAAAATATTTCTATATAGTTTTATTTATTAGTTTATTTAGTTTTAGCTAATTTAGTACTAATTTAGTACAAGTTAAACTAAACTAAAATGTGACCCTGGACCACAAAACCAGTCTTAAGTCGCTGGGGTATATTTGTAGCAATAGCCAAAAATACATTGTGGGTCAAAATGATCAATTTTTCTTTTATGCCAAAATCATTAGGATATTAAATAAAGATCATGTTCCATGAAGATATTTTGTAAATTTCCTACTGTAAATATATCACAACTTAATTTTTGATTAGTAATATGCATTGCTAAGGACTTAATTTGGACAACTTTAACGGCGATTTTCTCAATATTTAGATTTTTTTTTGCACCCTCAGATTCCAGATTTTCAAATAGTTGCATCTCAGCCAAATATTGTCCGATCCTAACAAACCATACATCAATGGAAAGCTTATTTATTCAGAAAGCTTATTTAGTCACAAATGAGAAATATTGTCTTGGCAGCTAGCTGACGGTGAAGTGTTTTACATTATATAAAAATAATATATATTAAAAAGAAATTGTGTTCATTTTATTTCAAGTGATGATTTAAAAAACATTTTTTTTAATGATTTTAGTAGCTAACTATAATAAGACCATAATCTTTTTTTTTTAGGAAATTTTATTTGAAATAATTCACAGGCTTACTGATTTGATAAAAGTCTCCAGTCAAGTAAGTATAAATATATATACTAAATTGAATTGAATTCCAGTTTTCGTTTGTAAATTTTTAATAAATTTTGCTCATTATTTTTCATCTATCTTATATCTGATTTAGGTGACATTTTACAGTGCCAAACAAGTAATTCAGCATGTTCACGACATCTCATCCCTCTCACATGAGTCCAAGCCTCCAGCAGGCCATATTTTGGACTCTGGAATGGTGAAAGCGCTGGTATCGCTCCTGTCTGGTGTGTTGGAGGCTCCAGCGCTCTCTTCCAGACCAGGACACCAACTCACAAACAAAGTGCTTTACACCATTACTGATTTAGTACTGGTAAGAGAAGCATCCCTGATGCTGTTTTGATATGTTGCCAATATTGTTTCTGTTTGAGAAGTTGAAAATCAGCAGACATTTGTTTATGAATTAAGTCCTTCAGATTGTCCAGATCTCAATGCATCTCAGGATCAGTTCATTTCTGCATTATATTTCCTGAATGAAATCCAATGCATGTTTTTGTTTTATTTAAAATTTAATTTTAGGATGCTGATTCCAAAAATAGAGTTGTGCTAGCACGTGACACTTTAATTTCTGCATAATTTTTGTTTTCGCCAACCATTTGTAAGGTGAAGAAGTCTTATTATTTCTTTATCACCAGAAAAGCTGCCACGAAAACACGATTCATATCTGCCAGGTTACAACTGTTTGTTTAATTCTTAACCAGACATTATTTTATGCCCAATTCTGATTAAAAGGTTAGAATTATGGCCAGTGACAGAAGAAAATGTAAACATGAACCAGACATTTTCTGCTACATCTGTGGGTGTCATACAAGCAAAAAGTTACAGAAAATTACATATTTAGTGAAAAAACCTTATTCATGAACTTCTTTCATTAAATGTGACCCTGGACCACAAAACCAGTAGCTCGGGTATATTTGTAGTAATAGCCAAAAACACATTGTATGGGTCAAAATGATTGATTTTTATTTTATGCCAAAAATCATTAGGATATTAAGTTAGGATCATGTTTCATGAAGATATTTTGTAAATTTACTACCGTAAATATATTAAAACTTAATTTTTGATTAGTAATATGCATTGCTATGGACTTCATTTGGACAGCTTTAAAGGCGATTTTCTCAATATTTAGATTTTTTTGCACCCTCAGATTCCAGATTTTCAAATAGTTGCATCCTAACAAACCATACATCAATGGAAAGCTTTTATAGTTTTACTTAATATTTTACTTCACTATTTTACAATTAAATCCTAATCTAATCATGACAAACTATCGTTGGAAAGGTCTAAGATTCCTAAATAGGTATTTTACCACTTTTTCTGTTAAAAAATTATGTAGGAAAAATAATAGATTAATTTATGACAAGAGTGGACCTGAAAAAATCTACATCATAACAGGAGTTCTGACCTTTGTCACAGAAAGTCTTTTTAGTTGCCTTTTTCTCTATCACGCTTTAGAAATCATAAGAAATTATATATCAGTTGAAAACATAAAATCTCAAAATTCATCCTTTGAAACCCATTTTAAAATCAGATATTGCATTACCATGGAAATGGTACATCAAAATCACGTTACAAAATGTTTTCATTCATGAATTATAAAAATTTAAGTTTGGATAGTGCACTATAATGTCTATGTTCAAAACTGTGAGTGACGGCTAAGGGGTTAAAGACAATTTTCTCAATATTTAGATTTGTTTTGCACCCTAAGATTCCAGGTATTCAAATACTTGTATCTTGGCTAAATTTTGTCCTAACGTAACAAACCATACAAAGCCTATTCATTCAGCTTTCGGATGATGTATAAATCTCAATTTTGAAAAAGTCACCCTTATGACTGCTTTTGTGATCCAGGGTCACACATGGAGTATTTGAACATATTTTTTCCACTCCTTTGCAGATTGTAAGTTCAGTGATACATTTTGAATACTTGAAACTTGAAACGTTTGACACCTGCCTGCTTTTGTTACCGTATTTTAGTCTTCTTTGAGAGATTTCAGTCTTATTTTGATTTAAACAGATGCCTTCTGACATTCTGTGATATTAAACTTGTACATTTTGATCGTAGGAGTGTTTGCTGTCCAGCAATGTCTTGCAGTGCAATGTGAACACCACGTTCATGGAAGTGTTAGCCTGGAAGGATGAGCGGTCTCATTCTGTGGTGCAAACATTTGGCCTCACTGCGTTCCACCTCACTGATTTTCTGGAGATGCAATTTCAGCAATGGAGCAGAAACAGCCAGCACAAGCCCTGCGTCATTACCTGGCTCGCAGTGTACAGGCAGAGCCCATACCGCTGGTCCAGACACGTGCAGGTACACTAGAAATGCATGGCTGAGTTTGGAAAAACATGTGCTTTGTCATGTGGAGTAAATTACATTCTAATTTAATGCAACATTACAGCTCAGTGGAGAGACAGCAGACATTCGGCTCTACAACTGCACCACTAGGAAGGAAATCAAAGTCCGACATCTATCCACACCAGTTACCATTGAATTTCAGAGGAAAGAGGAGACAAATGTAGATGCTTTCTACTGCTTGATCACTAATGATGCCAAACAGTTTTCTTCTATTTGTTTACTACGATTTGTGTTTATCTTTGTTCCAGCAGAGTCGACACACACGGTTCACTCTTCTGCACGGTCAGGTGAACACTCATCGGTTCAACATCACGTCACAGACTCTTCAGAGAGCCTTTCAGATCACTGTGCAGTTTAACAGGCCAGCTGAACGCCCCTTTCCCGTCCTGCTGCTGCTTAGGTGAGGACACCGCTGCGTTTCACTGATAGTCTTCAGTGTTTTAGTCATCCTGAATATTAACTATAACATCTGTTTACAGGATGTATGAGCAGCCAACACCTAATCTACACAACAAACAGAAAATGTATCACTGGAAAGGACAGACGGCTCACATCTTCCTCCCTCAATCCTATTTGCATGGTTTGGTGAAATATTTTACATTGTGTCCATACATCCAAATATTTTGAAACATTTAAAGATACAAAAATTTAAATAAAACATGATATAAAATAATAATACACATTACATTATTCATACACACATATGATAGATATAAAATAAAAATAGATAGATATTTGTACGAATTTATATAATTTATGATTAATATATAGTTTATATTAATTAACATAACATATTTATTTATAGTATTAAAATAATATATTAAAATATAAATATATATAGTTGAATTGTATATAAATATGCTTTTTATCATGAAATATGAACCTCATTTTTATCATCATTTTTAAGATTTTATATATAAGACTAATAATGATAGATATAAAATAAAGATAGATAGCTATTTATATGAATTTACATATAATATATAATTCATATATTTTGTATTAATCAACATAACATATTTTAATTGATAGTGTTAATACAAAATATTTTTAATATTTAAATATAAATATATATAATTGAATTATATTTAAATGTCATTTTGTTATAATGAAATATGAACTTCATAAAAATTTTATCATCATCATCTTTAAGATTTTCTTTTTTGGTCCTAAAAATTATATAATGATTATACATAATTTTACATATTAACCAAAAAAGGTACAGGCTGAAGCCTTAGCTTATTTTACCCTAATTCTTTTTATTTTATTTTATTATTTTTTTTTTTTAAATAATATGCATCATTTCCATGACTAAATTTAATCTGTACAAAAGATACCAAAGTAACAGTTACTTAAGACAAAATTTCTTAGGACCTTTATGCACAGCTGAAAATGACATATTTTATAAATGTATATATTTTTTTCACACATTTCATATTCAAATTATTTTGAGTACTATATATTTGTTCATCATGTTATTTTTACACCTTGTTTTAAATTTGCATTGTGAACTCAACACATTATTTTACAATTTCACCTCTTTATCTCCAGCTGCTGGTTCTGTGTACCTGAGGCTTCTCAATGCAGACTATAACAAAAGCCCTAGCAACAAGTACATCGCCAGAGCTGTGAACTACACACTTCGCATTGAGTCTGTGGAGTGTTTGTCCTGGGATGGTGTGAAAGAGCAGAAGCCCAGTGGCTGTTTTTCTCATGGTGGGGTTTCCACAGACAAGATCCACTGCAGGTACAGATTACACAATAAATGCTCCACCTAGTGGTAAAACAAAAAACTAAACTTTAAAGTATTTTAATCTTGTATAGTTACCTCAAATGTTTTAGTAATTGCTTCAGGGTCTAACATGTAGGTTTGAAATTAATTCTTAATATAGTGTTGCTTAATATCAATTACCATGTCAATCATTTGCTCTGTAGGCCAATATTGTCTGACACCATGCACTAATAAAAAAACACAAAAAATGTGGGTTTTGTCCTTTTTTTTTTCAGTTGCAACCACCTGGCATCATTTGCAGTATCACATGAGAACATCATAAGCAGCTACAACTCTGCAGATGTTTCGCAGTTTATCCAGTACACCTGCAACGCCTCTCTCCACATTTATCAGATCTGAATATGGTTGTTTTCCAACGTACACTTACAGATATTTTCTTCTTGTCTCGCAGCTCCAAAACCAACTTCATACTGATCATTTTTTCAGTAATATTCCTGGCTCTCTATGTGGTGGTGTTGGTCATCTGTAGGAAGGCTGATGTTTCCATACAGAAAACTACAGGCTCATTTCTGCTACCAGAAAACAATCCCTCAGACCGGTTCCTCTACGCTGTCACCATAGACACAGGATTGAGATCTAGAACCAGAATGACAGCAAAGGTATTAATCATTGTCACGGGAAATGAGAATGAAAGTGAAATCCTTATCAGAGACCATTGCTGCATGAACTTCTGAATCTTTGTTTATACAATATTGGCAGGTTCATATCATTCTGTATGGAGATAAAGGTGTCTCTCAAACCAGGGAACTCAGCAGCTCTGACTCCAAACTCTTTACATGCAACTCAAGGAATACCTTTATTCTGAGGTACAGTAAATGCTCATTTCACATATTTATCATTTTTGAGGCAGTACACTCAACTGTTAAGTTAAACCTAATGTAATTGTCTGATTTGTTATATTTTAAACCATTATTTATTATTCAGTTGCACAGAGAGTCTAGGTCGAGTATGGAAGGTGCGTCTTTGGCATGATAATGGAGGTTCATCTCCCAGCTGGTATCTGAGCCATGTGGTGGTCAAAGACCTGGTGCAGGGGTCCTGCTGGTTCTTCCTGGGCCAGTGCTGGCTGGCAGTGGATGAGGGAGATGGAAGGGTGGAGAGGAGTTTAGTTGCTTCTGAATGCAGCCTGACATTTAAACAGGTAAACCCTTATGTTGTTAGTGATATACAGCTGGTTAAATATGGACATAGATTTGTGTCTGTGCAGTGTGTTTAAAGGGATAGTTCACCCAAAAATAAAAATTCTGTCATCATTTACTCACCCTCATGTTATTCCAAACCTGTGTGCATTTCATTCTTCTGCTGAACACAGAAAATATTTTAAAGAATGTTGATAACACTTTCGGTTCCCATTTACTTCCAGTTTATTTTTTGTTCATAAATGGAAGTCAGTGGGAACTGAATCTGTTTAGTTAGCATTCTTCAATATATATATATATATATATATATATATATATATATATATATATATATATATATGTGTGTGTGTGTGTGTGTGTGTGTGTTCTGCAGAACAAAGAAAGTCAGGTTTGGAACACCATAAGAGTGATTAAATGATGACAGAATTTTAATTTTTCAAAAAGTCAAATCTTTTAATTTGATAACAGTGCTCAATTTTAATTTAAAATGTATTTAAATAACACTTAATAAAAATGTGTTTATTATTATTTGTTACAACAACATCTTTGTTTATCCATTCAATAATAATTTCTACCATTTGTAGTTAAAATTCTTAACGTTTCACCTTATAATTGTTAAAAATTAATACAATCGTTTCATATTCTTCATATACAATTTATTTTGAGTTATATATTTGCTTACCACTTATTTTGTTACAACAACATTTTTGTTTATTTATCCATTTAATAATAATTTCTGCTATTTCTGCAAATTTTGGCACTATTTTTTTTTACTTAAATATTTATATCTTATTATATAAAGATATCTTTAAGGCAGCAATTAAACTTTCAGAAAATTGAGCTTTGCCATCACAGGAATAAATTACATTTTAAAATATATTAAAATAGAACACAGCTATTTTGAATTGTAATAATATTTAACAAATATTTATTTTTAATATTTTATTTATATCTATATTTTACTGTATTTTGATCATATACTGTAACTGCTTGCCTCTTCTTCTTCTATTTCTTCTTTATATTCTTAAAATATTAAGGTAGAAAAAACTTAAAGGTTTAAAGGATTTTAATTGCATTCCCTACTGGCCTGCCCAATACAAATACACAAATATTAATGAATGACTTAATTTGTCATACATAAATAAATGTAAAAATTTTTCTTTGAATATGTCTGTTATACACTTTAACACAAACATCTTGTGTTTTTCCTTCTATGTATCATCGAAAGTTCCTGTATTTGAAACTCACAGAATACCTGGAGGACTTTCACCCGTGGCTGTCTGTGTACAGTCGTCCGTCTTTTAGCTCTCACACACACACTCAGCGCTGGAGTGTGTGCCTGCTGCTCCTGCACTGCTACATGTGTGTCAGCGCAGCGCTTGTAAATCTTTTGGAAAAACAGGTGTTCAACACAGAAATCAATACATGTCAACAAATACTGTCGACATATGTGTGGTTTTGTTGCTTTTACTTTCTTTTTCACAACATTGAGACATGTCTTTGTTGTTTTCTACTCTACACCAATGGGCAGTGTTTTGTAGAGATGGGGCTTATTGATGTTTCGCCGGTTTCCATGGTAACAGGCCTGTGCAGTGCTCTGGCTGTGCTGCCGGTGGGGGGTCTGGTGTCCCTGGTGTTTCGTGTCAGTAAGGTCAGAATTCCCAGGCTGCATGAAATTGTCCCTCAGTTTCTTCTCGCTACACAGTTAGACATTAGATTTGCTGCATGCATTCATACAGACAATTTGTATTTATTATGTATGATATATTTAGTTATTGTGCCTATGCTACTGTTATTTGATCTGTTTTAGACCACATCCAGTAGTGTGTCCGGAGAGCAGTATAAGGTCAAGGTGCCTGATGTCTACTCTGTAGAAGGCATGTTTTTATGCATTTTCCTCTTTTGTTATCATGTGTCAGTCTACTCATTATTCAAAACACTTTCTATTGGTTTGTCTGTTTCACAGATCACCATGATGCACTTCTGATAAATGACTATGCATCGTATTTGTCCTGGAATACGGTTTCCCAATGGACTCATGGATCATGGAAAACAGATTACAAGGTATAATGAACAGATCAGTTAAATATGCTTTCTTGCTCATTTAAATTAGCTTGACATTGAAATGGCTTTAGTCTCCATTACTAAAGACGGTGCAAATGGTGTGTTGCTCAGGGTTGGAAAACCTCAGATTCAGTGTCTGTGTCAAAACTGCAAGAGGATCCTGATGCCATCTTAGAGATTGTAGAAGACTCCATGTCTGATGTCAACAGCAGATCACATGACAAATGCAAATGGAATACGTCTGATCTGAAATCTCACACCTCTGCAGGTTTGTAAACTCGTTAGTTAAAAATGATATAAAAATTATTTTATAGTAAGAATGAAATATGGTTATGTATTTATATTTTTAAAGCAATTGTAATTATTAAAAATAAATATCTTTTCATTTTTATTTAGTTATAACAATATATTCGATTCAATTAATTTTGTGATCAGATTTTCATTTAAAGAAACAGACATTATACATTATTAAAATAAAACGTTGCATGTGTTCATATTATTTAATGGACCTGAGCTAACATGAACTGACAATGAACAGTTGTATTTTTCTTAACTAACGTTAAAAAAAAAAGAATAATTACTGTAACAATTGTATTGCTCATTCTTAGTTAATACATTAACTAATTTTAACAAATGGGACCTTATTGTAAAATGTTACAGAGACTTCTTTTAAGCATATTAAAAACCTTACTGACTCTAAGCTTTTGGACTGAAGTGCATGGAAAAGGATAATTTATGAACATTTTTTAAAATCTCTTTTCTCTGTTCTATGTCTATGTCTGTCTTATGTCTTTTCAGGCGTCCTAGAGAACCGGCAGGTTTGTGGTGGTAGAATCCAAAGTCTTCAGTCCTGGTGTTATTATGTGGGCTGGAGCCTGTGCTTGTCTCTTTCTGTTATGTGCTTCATCATCACAGGAACTCTTGGAGTGAAGTGAGTGATCTTTTGTTAGTATTATATTCTGTTGCAGCTTGAATATTACTCAGGCACAATATTTGTTTCCCAAATATATGAAAATTAGTATCTAAATTTGTTACCCTACAGGTTCAACAAAACACAAACTCTTCTTTGGGCTCATTCTGTGTTCTTTTCTCTTGTCTGCTGTGGCTTTGTACTGCATCCAGCATTGGTAAATCATCTTGATCCCGCACACATTTCTGTATATGGTTTCAATTTAATATTTGGCCCACATTTGCTGGATCTAAAAATAAAAATAAAAACCTGCTAATTTGATTTCCTCATACAGATACTCATAACTGCTATCACAGTGTCTCTGCTGCGTCGAAAGAAGCCAGACTGGTTCCACAGTCTAAGTGTAAAAGAGCCTGTCACTGAATTATTGAGACACAGGGACTTTGTTAGCAAATACCAGCAGTCCCATTTTGAAAAGGTAAAATCATTTCTATCACAGTAATACATCTACATCAGAGAAGTTAAGATTGAATAATAAAACCTGAAATCAAGTTCTGTCTCAATCTATTCTGCATTATGTTGATGTGCAGGCGCTCGCTGCCCGTCAGAGAGCCAGGTATTTGCGTCTGGTGCGGCCACCAAATTCAAGAGAGCTGAAGTATGTGAGAGGCCAGATGAAGAAACAGACTCTCCTTCACAAAACCACAAGGTCTTATTATTTGACCAGCCTCAATTTTAATTTTTTTTCTTAGAACCTTTTACATTCGACTCTCAAAATTACACTTTTGCTTCAACAGGAATTTGACGTTTCACCTAATCATGCTATTGACAATTCTGTTCGTGACTTATGGAAAGTCTGACAATGACTACAAGTACCATTTGAATCAAGCTATCAAAACTCATTTCACAAAGTAAATACCAGACATTCTCACATGAAATTATATCATTACTACACTTGCTAACAATATTTTCTTATAAACAGGAGTCCGCAAAATTCATTTCACTCCATCAAAAAACATGACGATTGGTGGAACTGGACAACAACCGCTTTTCTTGAGAGATTATATGACAGTGCCATCTGCCGTGATAAAAGAGTAGAAAATGAAGTACATTTTTAATGATTTAGTTGACATCTGTTGCTGTTTTAAACGAGATTTAAGTGGCTTTGCAAAGAATACTGCTTACTGTGTGTTGCTTTAACAGACAGGAGATTTCAGCTGTCCTTTTTCTCTTATTGGGAGTCCAGTTATTAGAAAGATCAAGAGCACATATAACTCATCGTGCCAGGTAAATCATCAACACTCACTGTTCTACAGTAAAAAAAATAATTTCTTGTGAAGACACGTTAAATGTATACATTTTGACAAGCTAATTTGATCTTTTCTCAATGCACAGATCTTGAATTTGTTGGGCAAGAACAATATTAAATGCTCTAATAACCAGTCTGTGGAAAAGAGACACTCACTTTGTGGGAAACTTGGGTGTTATGAGGGAGAAAGTGTGAGTGTGAGCCTTGGAAAAACAAGGTCAGATAAACCGCTGATTAATCTGATATATCCAATATTATGTACAGTATCTTATATTATGTGCAATATATAAAGAATATGTGTTGCACTGCTTAGGTCCAAAGCAATCAAGTCAATTAAAAAGCTTCTGGACACTGGCTGGATGACTCCTTTCACCCAAATTGTGATGGTTCAGTTGATCCTGTACAATGGGCCCAGTAACCTCTTTACGGCAGTTACTGTACTAGTAGAGCAAACCTCAACAGGAGCTCTGATGCCCTCAGCAAGCATACAGTCCACTAGACTCTACCATTTCCCAGCTGTCCTTGACTACAGTGTTATGACCTGTGAGGTGAGCATCTTATTACAGTCCAGACACATGTATGACAGCACAGTAGCTGAGCTGATAACATTAAAGGGATAGTTAACCCAAAATGAAAATTCAGTCATCATTTACTCACCCTCATGTTGTTCTGCTTGCGTTTCTTTCATCTGAAGACGATAATTTGATGAATGTTGGTAACCAAACAGTCGACGTAGCAATTGACTTCCATAGTATTTTTTTCTCTCTCCATACAATAGAAGTCAATGTTTGGTTCAAGCATCAAAGATTTTTTATTTATTACATCTATATTTATTTATATATATTTAAATGTATTATATTGTAAATACCTTTAACTTATTTTTCCTCTCTGTGTCTTTTTACTTCTAGCTTCTTTTACTTTTATTCATCCTGCTTCATATGTATCGGCAAATATATGTTATGACTCAAAGAGAATGGCTTTACTGGAGAAACCTTTGGAGCTGGCTTGAGGTGACATTACACTCTTTCTAGACATACATGTTTACACTGTACTATGTACACTGTAAATTTAATCTGCTTTACTGTATTTTACATGATTTAAATACATATTTTTACACAGGTGACAGTGTTCATCTGCAGTCTTTTGTGGTTTATCTGCTCTGTGTACATCTTTATGCTAAAAACGGAGATGATTGATTTCCTGCAGAAGGAGGATTTTGAATTACCTGTTGATCTAAGCCCCGTCTTCTTTTGTGAGCAGGTAGGACAAGGAAGTTTAATTCATTATGACATTACCTATATTGGATCTTCTATCATCCCCCATATAAAAAAACGCCATAATGTGACTCAATTGCAGATTAACATTTCAGGAGTACAAAAATGGCGCAGCCTGTAGTTATATAGCTCAAGTGAACAAATTTGTTCAGACTTCCTGCCTGCTTTCTGAATTTAAAAACATGAACGTATTTCATTCACAGCTTTCTCAATCTCTCCTTGGCGTTGTGGTTAATTTACTTCTACTGAAATGTGTGTCCCTACTACGGCTAAACAAAGCAATGGCAGCAGCTGTATCTACTTGGAAGCTGATCTTCTCCAACCTGCTTTGGTTACTGGTAGCCTGTTGATTTACATAACACAATATGTTGAAATCAGCTCACCCTATTAATGTAACCAAAGGCTACTTCCATTAAATTACTTCTCTTTATTTCTATTTAGGCACCTGGTGTTGTCGCAATGGCCCTCTCCAGTCTCTGCAACTTGATCTTTCATTCATTCCCATTTACCAGTATCACTAGATCTTCTCATTTGCTCTTCACTCGTTTCTTTTGCATGAGCCACTTTGGTGACATTTACCTCCAATCCCAAGTCCCATCAACAATTTATTTTGGAGCTATATTCTGCACTATGATTCCATTTAATGCTACGGTATGTATTGGAATATCATAATATTGATGATACACAGTGTATATTTGAGTGCAGTTATATCTCATATGTAGATAAAAGTGTAACTTCTGTTAATTAAAAAGGAGGTATTTATTGGTTGACATGATTCTGTTTTGATACTTTTCTCCAGGTAATTGCCACTCTTACCTTTTTTGTGAAACAAACGAAGAAAACTAAAAAAAGAAAACATTTACTGACTGTCTTTGAGCTGATCTCTTATGTCAAAGACAAGGCTTTACGCATTATTGGCAAAGCCAGTCACAAGTCAACTGACCATCATGTCCACGCTAATGTAAGCAGTCTTTAATCATTAAGACAGATTAATTATATAAATACTCTTGACTGCATCATTTTACTAATTTAAGGATAAATCTGCTTTTGTTTTCACAGAGGTTTTCCTTAGCAGAGTTTGAGGATCTCATGGATGAACTGTTGTTTCATCTCTGCAATATGTCAGACAGTCTCCACAACACCCTGCCAGCAAAAGAAAATCTATTCGAAACCCAGAGTAATTTCTCTGTGCTGCTTTCTGGGCATGTTTATAGCTCAGACTCAGAGGTGATTGTTTCACTTTTGCACGGAGCTCAAATTATTCAAGTTGTATTGTACAAGCACAAACTTATGCATGTATTTTGTTATATATATATATATACAGTATTAGTAATGTGTCTGAATAATATGTCAGTATTAGTAATGATGTCTGAAGCACCAGAGATAAAAGTGAAAAAGGTTATCTAATAAAATGTATATTATATTAAAGGAATAGTTCACCCAAAATGAAAATTTGTTGGAAAATTTACTTACCCTCAAGCCATCCAAGATGTAGTTCAGTTTGTTTCTTCATCGGAACAAATTTGGAGAACTTCAGCATTACATGACTTGCTCACCAATGGATCCTCTGCAGTGAATGGGTGCCGTCAGAATGAGTGTCCAAACAGCTGATAAAAACATCAAAATAATCCATGACTCAATTCAAGTAATTAATGACTCAAGTCTATCTATTAATGTCTTGTGAAGTGAAAAAAATCCATCATTAAGGCATTTTAATTTTAAGCCGTTCAGATGAATAATAATAATAAAAAAAAAAAAAATCATCTACATCTTGGATGGCCCGAATGTGAGTACATTTTCAACAAATTTTTATTTTTGGGTAAACTATTCCTTTAATGTCTATTAATTTTCTTAAACGTTAAAATATATATTTTATATTTAATTGCATTACATAATTGCAGCCATTGCATATACTTGTTTTGTATAGAGTGTAATTTTTGATGGACTGGAGAAGAAACACATAGGATGCCTGGATATCAGCAGTGCCTCATATAGAGAAAACACTCACAGGTAGACTTGTTTTCTATGTCAAATTCCAAATACAGCAGTTGAGATGCAATATGAATGAATCAAAGTCTTATCAATGTGCTAATTGTTTCACTTAAAGATCACCATTTGAACACAGAACGTCTCAGTACATACAAGACAGAGGAAGAACGCAGGAGGAGAGTTTTTCAAGAGGGCCGAGGGATTTCAGAAACTGCCTCAAAGATCCAATCAGAGAGTCAGAAGAGACTGGACAGGCCCAAATTCTTTCTTCAAGCAAGCAGACCCATTGTGCACCATCTGAATGGAAGGACAAAGTGTACATTAAATCATCAATGCTGCCTGATCCAAGCAGGTTGGCAGATGAGCATAGTTTTGCCATCAAGACACAAATCACGACTCAAAAGTTGAGAAGGCACACTCTTCTAACCTCATCAACTTGCAAAGTGAACACGGGTCATCATACAGCACATGGCAAGCGAGCTGGAGAGTCACATGTGTTTAATACATCTTCCGTTGAGGGAATGGACAATTCTGTACAAGGGCAAACAATTATTCCAGGGTTCATTGAACAGTATATGTAATACAAGAAAAAAGAGCTGTTCAGTTTTACTGTTTCATTCCAGAATAGAATTAGCATTTTCAAGCCATATTCCATCTGGTGTTGCTTTAAAAACCTATAACGTTTGATCTGATATCTCAAACGTGATATTTGATTAGCACAAAGTTGTTAAAATACTAAGAAGACATGTCTTAACATGCTTGACAAATTGGACTGGTTTTTAAATATAGCAATTTCAAAATTCACATTTGGGGTATTATTTGCGTTTGTGTGAAAATTTATGAGGGTGGCCCCTTCTGTTATTTTGCAATTAAAAATGTAACATTCCTTTGCCAGAAACCAATTTTAATAAATTAAACTTTTATATATCTACAACTTTTTCCTCATTTACTATTTTACTTCACACATGCTGTCATAATGCATGTACGTGTGAATTTCATATCTTAACAACTGAGAACTTAAAAGCGTAAAAGCAATAACTTGCACCTAGTTACACTTCCTGGCTCTCGTCTTATCGCTTTCACTATTCGTCCAATCAGCTTGCAGCCTACGACAGACCACCCAATTGTGGTTTTGAACGTGCATGAACTGCGGGCTTGAGTGGCGATCAATGATTGGCCGAGTCCTTGTTCTACCAGCCAATCAGAGCGTGGCAAGTCAGTCAAGTTCAAGTAAAGGAGTGGGGCAGCGAAGTAAGAAAAAAGCATTCAGAGAAAAATGCGTGACTTGTAATGAGCTGAGCCAAAGCATTTAATGCAAACGTTATAACTATCACAGTATTTATTACGTTGATTACCGGTAGCAGTGTATGCGTCTCGGTTTAATCTGTTAAGCTAACTAAAGGAGGCGTCAATATTACAGACCATGAAGAAGATAACCCTTCTATTAATTGTGCTGCTTGGAGTGACACACTTCATATTGCCAAGCCGATGCGAAGAAGATGCCAAAGATGGTGAGATATCTCTTGCAGGTTGTTGATATCTAATATGCTTGTGGGTTTTGGAATATTCAGACCCGTTGCACTTGCTAGCTAGCTTGATGCTTTGTTGTTTAGGGCAATACTGCATGTTCGATTGTGTTGTGGAGACCATAGAGATATTTTTGTTGCACTACAACAAAAACCTATTAATATAAAACAAGTATCAAAAAACAGAAAATATATCTTGATTTAGCTTGATGCATTTCATATTTGTTAACCATAACATTTTAGATTCAGCAGAAGATATTGCAGAGGAAGATGATGATGATGATGAGGATGATGATGATGCAGATGACACTGAAGTAAAGGAGGAGAATGGGGTGCTGGTCCTGACAGATGAAAACTTTGACACCTTCATAGAGGGCAAAGACACCGTACTGGTGGAGTTCTACGCACCATGGTAAGGTTTCTTTGCTCTACATCCGTAGGAGACACGTCATTGACTGTCAGAGATCTTGCTCATGCAAATATTACATTCTTTCAGGTGTGGCCACTGCAAAGAGTTCGCTCCTGAGTATGAGAAGATTGCTCAGACGCTAAAGGAGAACGACCCACCGATTCCTGTGGCAAAGGTTGATGCCACTAAGGCTAGTGCTCTGGGCAGTAGATTTGAAGTTTCTGGATATCCCACCATCAAAATACTTAAAAAGGGGGAGCCAGTGGACTATGATGGGGACCGAAGTGAGCATGGTGAGTGCATTTAAATTATTATTTTTGTTAAGAACTTTAATCAGATTTGAAACAAGTGCTCATCAGTTTCCTTCCTGGTGTGTTGTTGATGAAGCATGGTTTTAACTTTCATTTTTTCAGCCATTTTGGAACGGGTTAAAGAAGTTGCCCAACCAGACTGGAAACCTCCTCCGGAGTCCACCCTAGTCTTGACTAAGGATAATTTTGATGATGTGGTGAACAATGCAGACATTATTCTGGTGGAGTTCTATGCACCCTGGTTTGTATATTTAGATTCCTGTTCAGCTTATTATTATTATTATTATTATTATTATTATTAACTTATGATGTTACATCTTTGCATTCTTTCTGAAGCATCAGTGTGTCTTTTTGAGAGTCATGTGTTTTAATTCGAACAGGTGTGGCCACTGTAAGAGACTTGCACCGGAGTATGAGAAGGCTGCTAAGGAGCTCAGCAATCGCACACCTCCTATTCCACTGGCTAAAGTTGATGCCACTGCAGAGAGTGATTTAGCAACGCGGTTTGGTGTTTCTGGTTACCCTACTCTTAAAATCTTCAGAAAGGGCAAGGCTTTCGACTACAATGGACCACGTGAGAAGTTTGGTAGGTCCATCACCCATCGTCTTGGTGACCGATTGATTTGGAGGCGTTGGAAATTAAGAATTACAATCTCTTCATTCTTTTTCCTCTAGGTATTGTTGATTACATGTCAGACCAAGCTGGTCCTCCATCGAAGCAGGTGCAGACTCTAAAACAGGTTCAGGAGGTTGTCAGAGATGGCGATGATTCTGTGATTGTAGGTGTTTTCTCCAGTGAAGAAGATGCAGCATATGAAATCTATCAAGAAGCATGTGTGTATTATACTGTCTAGAAGTCCTTCTCAAATGCATTAGATCTGAACTTTTCTTTTTTTTTTTTTTAATCTAACAACTTGTTCTCTCTTCCTGCAGGTAATTCTCTAAGAGAAGACTACAAATTTATGCATTCGTTCAATAATGAAGTCGCAAAATTCCTCAAGGCTTCACCTGGACAAGCAGTCATGCTCCAGCCAGAGAAGTTTAGGTCTAAATATGAGCCAGCATCTCATTCACTAACAATTAAAGTAAGTTCTGATTCTTTATTGTTTGTGTGATTTATCTTTGCAAACCAAGCATGACACTGTTGTTAAGGTGTGGTAACATCAGAGAAATTTTGGCAAACTTTTGCGGTCAAGAAAGGTCCAATGTCAATAGTAAAGTGGTGTATGAAGCACAGCTCACAGTAGTTTTACATAGTTTAGATAACTCTAATTTTTGTGAACAAACCTTTAGTCAGTTTTCCTGAACCATTTTCCTTGTTTTTCCTAAAGGACTCCACACCTGCTTCAGAAGTTCAAGAATTCTTCAAGAAACACATACTACCTTTGGTTGGGCACAGAAAACAGAGCAACGATGCAAAGAGATACACCACACGACCTCTTGTGGTTGTTTATTATGGAGTAGACTTCAGTTTTGACTACAGAGTTGGTATGTGTCTAAGCCGTGGCTGTTGCAGCGCTTTGAAACTCTAAAAGGAATTAAGATAATGCCTGTAGCTCACGATGCAAATGCTTTTGTTCACTACTGACACAACTTATAATTTCCACCCAGCCACACAGTTTTGGAGGAGCAAAGTGCTTGAAGTAGCTAAGGACTTCCCAGAGTACACATTTGCTATTGCGGATGAGGAAGACTATGCTGATGAATTGAAGAGTCTTGGACTCAGTGAAAGCGGGGAGGAGGTGAATGTTGGCATTCTCGGTGAGGGAGGGAAAAAATATGCCATGGAGCCAGAGGAATTTGACTCGGATGTGCTCCGAAGCTTTGTCATGGCCTTCAAAAAAGGTAAGGTGTTGGTGTGTTATGCATGTTACGTATTCCTTATGATAATGAACATGATTTCTCTTAATACTTAATCAGAACTGATTATTACAATGAGGTTACGCCAGTGTGGTAAGAAATGTTCTTCTAAGAATGCAAATGTATGAGTGTAGAGAGAGAGCACTACTTATGTCACTACATTAAAATCAGTGACTACATCCTTTTCTTATCTGACAGGTAAGCTGAAACCTATTGTAAAGTCTCAGCCTATTCCCAAGAGCAACAAAGGACCAGTGAAGGTTGTGGTGGGCAAGACTTTTGATGACATTGTGATGGATACAAAGAAAGACGTCCTTATTGAGTTTTATGCACCATGGTGTGGCCACTGTAAAAAGATGGAGCCAGATTATACAGCTCTCGGAAAGAAATACAAGAATGAGAAGAATCTTGTCATTGCCAAAATGGATGCCACTGCTAATGATGTGCCTTATGACAGTTATAAAGTAGAAGGTTTCCCTACAATCTACTTTGCTCCCAGCAGCAACAAGCAGAACCCAGTCAAGTTTGAAGGTGGCAAAAGGGACGTGGAGGAATTAAGCAAATTTGTGGAAAAACATGCCACAAAATTAACACAGAAAAAAGATGAGCTCTAAGAGATTTAGAAAAACCATGAACTTTATATAAATGCAGTTCCCTGAGAATGGAGGTATTTTGGAGGGCTTGGTGACCTTCAGATAAGAGAATGTTTTGATTTGTTTTTGTACTTTCTTTCTTTTTGTTTCTGGGTTCAAAACATTCAATATTTTCATTCCCAACCAAGCACTGTTTATTAGGTTTATTTCTCCCAAGTCTTTTAAATAAAAAAGAAAAACACAAATAGAGTGGTTGTCATAAATAAGTTCCTGTTTACTTCATCTCAGCAGATTAAATCTGACGTTATACATCAGTTTTCAGGTCCAAACCCAAAAACAAAGAAAAAACAGTTCTGATATATAAACTTGCGGTGTGCTGTAGCACTACTAAAACATAGCAATCCTGACCTTTATCTTATCTCAGTTGGCCAGATAGTTATTCATACTTTAAGAATTGTTAAAATATTGGTGTCTGGGACACCGTGAGCCTGGAGACTGTAGTGTACATTGAGTTTTTAAAAGCTTAGCTTAAAGGTGTCCTGTAAATTTATAATGCTCATGAACAAATTTGTATTCTCACTTGAAATGGAGTAGAGATTTGGACCCTGAATCAGTATGTCAGGACTGAACGGGCAGCTTGGTTTAAATCAAATCACATCTATTTTAAATCAATTTAAATGAAATCACATCTATACTTTGAATCAAACTTTTATTACAAATTTTTTAAATGTATTGCAATAATTTTGCAAAGAAAATGAGAAATCTGAAGTGTTCAGGCTTCACTGAATTGGTTCCATTTGTTCATGATTCAGATTGAATCTGTCCGAGCCAATAACTTCCAAACGGAGAACTGCTAATGAGCCTAAAATCGATAAGCTGATAGTACATTTAGATTGATCCGATGATTTCAAAAATGAGGCTAAAAGTAGGCTACTTTATTAGTGTACGTTTAATTTAACATTAAAACGTGCGGGAAACACGTGACGGTTTTATCAATGGATTTATAGCGTTTTATTTGAACGTTAACTTTTAAAGCAGCAATATGTGACTATTTATGGCATTTTGGGACGTTTTAGATACAACTGCCGTGCTGTGAGGTCGGGGACGTGATGACGTAGGAGTCTCTGAATCATTTTTCGAACTCTTCGAAAGAACCGACTCGCGGAAATGATTCGGATTGCCCACCACTATTGTACGAAGATGGCATTAAGTGGGTGGTACTAAATGAACCGAGTGACCTAAGTCCAAACAGTCCACAGGAAGTCCCTCAGTTCAATTCGAAAATAGAATAACATGTTGACTGTATCGACTTACTGGCCGTGTGGAACTGTTTTCTCCCAGTGATTACCACAACTGCAGCATGTTTCTCCTTCTGTCTGTACTAACAGAAAGTAACACGAGCTTAAATCTTTGCATTATACTGTATCGCTAACACATTAACAACTGCTGCTCTTCGCTGACAATTCACGGCAATGATAGAAACCCAAAGACTACCAATAGCATACTGCGCGCCGGTTTTACCGTTTTACTAAACTGTATTCGTTCAAAATCAAGAACAAAGAGAACTTCTTCACATGTCCCCCACTGCAGTCACGCATCCGATTCGCTCAGTCACCGATAGGATCTATCCAATCAAAAATCGCAACATTGAGCAGCTCGAACATGGCTTGTTCTGATTGGCTGATCTGTTTGGCGCTCGTTGATTCTGCAGTGCGCGAGGTGGGCGGCGAATTCTGAGTATAAACGACAGACTGAGCGGGTTTGAATACTTCCAGAAACGGAAATATTACAAATTTACATACATTTCAAAATTATTTCAATTCGCTTACAGTCTGCCGCAGTTAGGAGAGAGAAAGACATCTGGCCAAACAGATATTTGTAGAACAAAAGACGAATTAAGCGCCTGTCTTTTGTTTATCGAGGCTCGCCGGTAACGCGGACGCGCGGAGGTGAAAGGACCCTCTACCGCGAGCTAGCTGAGTTAGCTAGCTCACTTAACCGATCATCTTCACTTAGGGACGGCACTGACATAAACGTCGTTTGTTTGGATGTGGACAGGTCTCCTCCTTCAGGTAAGCACTATAAGAAGACACAAAAGAGACGGTTGTTTGAGTGTTTTATTGCAACCACATTTACTTTCTGACTAAGACAGCCCAGCTAACCAGTTGGCGACTAACTTTAAATTGATACACTGTAAAGACAGCAGTCATGTTAGATTATAGACAGTTTACTAGTCATATGGTTCGTGTTCTACCCTACTGTTAAACCATAACGAAGTTTAAAGGATAATTCAACAAAAAACGATAAATCTGTCATTTACAAGCCCTCACGTTGCTCCAAACATCTATGACTTACTTTCTTCCGTGAAAGGAAACAAAGGGGATGAAAGAAATGACAGTCTCAGTCACCATTCACTTTAATTGTATTCGAAAAAGATGCATTGTAAGTGAATAGCGACTGACATTCTGCTTAACATCTCCCTATGTATCAGAAGAAAAAAGTCAGGTTTAGAGAACCATGAGATTGAGTAAATGTTGACAGTTTTCATTTTTTGTTGAATATTTTAGCATCTCCGTTGTCAGCCTGTTATTAGTTCTTCAGTGTTTATTTCTTAATTGTCATTACAAGACTTGCTGATTTTGTGAAGTTGTGCGAGTAAACATGTTTATAAGGTTTTGTTTCAGTTTTCAGTTAGACATCGCTTGAATGTGTGTTAGTCCAGCAGGGGCGCCAATGAGCTCATACACCTGTCACATCTACACCAGGGGTAACATAAATCCCAGATTTGGGAATAAAAGTGTTAACGTAGTTGCAGAACTTTACATTTGGGTCATATAACGTTTATTCGTGGATCAAAGGGGAAAATAATTTTCTTCTGCCTCTTAATTGTTCAGTTTTCTCATGTTACTACATTTGGATTGAGAATGTGAGTTTGTGGTATTGCTGAGATAACTGGGAGAACTTGTAGGAGGGGAAACCTGTGAACTTACAAGTGACACTTTGTCACTGTCTCACACTTGTCTCAGCTGCTCAGTTACATATTCAGCCTACGTAGTCGCAGCATGTTAGATAATCTCTACAGCAATTGTGTTGGCTTTTACACTCTAGTGGTTCCCAGAGGAAAGTATTGTTGCCCTTTCATAGCTCAGAAGACTTAAAGGGGCTCTCAGGAATTTTTCAGTTAAGTTTATAAAACGAGGAGAATTAAATTCGGAGTCACTAATAATTTAAATACTACTGATGTATGGTTAGAGTACAGAACTATAAATGTTTTGGCTCAGCATATCTTAGGCCTACATCATTTCTGCTTGGAAGAATTTGATGAGAAATCTTCATTTGGAATCTGCACTGATAAACAATACAAAAGTACTCTGGAATAATCATTTTTTTTGCAGTGAGTCAGTTTAATCAGTATGCACAGTAAAATGTACTTCCATGTTCTTTACTTAGTCTGAAAAGGTCTTAAAAAGTCTCAAGTTTACATTCATAAAACCTGCAGAAACCCTATAAATAGACCTTACATGTAAGGTTTAAGCCATCTGGCAAGAGAATTAATCAGTAACTTAATGCATAGGAAAACTGTATGTTTTAACTGGTATACGTGTGTGTGTGTGTGTGTGTATATAGTTTTTGGATAAAACTATATGTTTTATCCAAAAGGAAAAACAAAACAAACCCACTTAACCTCCATGTTGTATGTTTCTATAGTCTGTAATGAAATCTAAAGCCATATACTGTATGTGTATAAGGAAGCCATGGGATTGACCGGGAGGAAATCGGAGAAGGGTCCGGTTTGCTGGAGGCGGAGAGTGAAGTCTGAGTACATGCGACTGCGGCAGCTCAAACGTTTCAGGAGGGCAGACGAGGTCAAGGTGATCCATGGGCCAATACAGCAGACATTAAGCTGCTGAGTTTGGTGTTGGTCAGACTTTTAGGTGTCACGTGATATGGACAGTGCAAATGCACTGTTGTTATGTATAACATTGTTTCCACAAATGATAAAAAGAGTCATGAGAACAACCGTGTTGCCTGCCTGTCTATAGGATGGTCTCATGTTGAAATGTGTTTTCTTAATGTACAGAGCATGTTCAGCTCCAACAGACAGAAAATATTGGAGCGTACAGACATATTGAACCAGGAATGGAAACTGAGACGGATACAGCCTGTTCATATTATGACACCTGTGAGCTCCTTGCGAGGGACTAGAGAGGTTAGAACGAATCCCCTAATTCAGATTCTCCTAAAGTGCATTTTTAATGCCATCCATGCTTTTGTAATTTAATTGATTATTTTTAACTCTTTCTCATTTCTGTTTGCTTTTTGTAAATGTGTATTAGTGTTTTATTATTAAATGCAGTGTTTATGGTGTTTAGAGTAAATGCTCATTATCCTATAAATATCTTAGTATAGAGACTTATATCTGACACGACTGAAATATTTTGCAGTGCACTGTTGACAGTGGCTTCTCGGAGTTCTCCAGACAAGTCATTCCTCTCAAAACACTGAATGCTGTGGCCTCTGTACCTGTCATGTACTCTTGGTCTCCACTCCAGCAAAACTTCATGGTAAAACAAAATTTCTTATATATATTTGCAAAAGTCAAAAAACACACGTTTAATCTTGTATTCTGTTTTAGGTTGAAGATGAGACCGTATTGCACAACATCCCTTACATGGGTGATGAAATCCTTGATCAAGATGGCACCTTCATTGAAGAGCTTATTAAAAATTATGATGGAAAAGTTCATGGAGATAGAGGTCAGGAATTTGTTTTTTTCCCTGATTTATAAGATTTGATCTAGTTGGTAGGGCTGGGTATCGAGTTTGATACTTTTTAGGCACCGTCCGAATTGCCTCGAGGCACTCGTAGAAGATTTGGATCTAAACCCGAACCCGCTCGGGTCTCGGGTTGGGTCTCGGTTTTTCGGATCCAAGTGGACCCGTGAAGACCCCTAGTTTCCACTGCGTTTCAAGCCAGCTTTCCACTATCTCCGACAAGCGACAGACCGGAAGTCGTTCATTTCTAAAGGAGAGTAGTGCGGGAGCTGTGTGAAGTTCCGATCATATGCAGATTTCCGTTCACGACCGAAAGTGCGTGTTATGTGACCATTCATGCACACTGTAGCATCATGCTACATAAGACAATAAATAAGATTTATCTTCCGCTTTTACTCAAAACTCACTTTAAACCACCATCAAGTGTTTGTAATAACTTCCGATTGCCGTCTAATGTGTGTTTTGGCCATGTAATGTTGCTGAAATATGTTATTACTTCTGAGTCAAAACAGCGATCATGGAAGAGAGAACACAGGCAGACAGTGCTGGAAGCTGCTAATTCTCATCAGTAAATCAGTGGAAAATGAATAGAAATGATGATTCTGTCTGAGCTATGTGTTTTAAAACAAACATGCACTAGTGTAAATGTAGCCTAACAGATGTGTAAACTGAATTTGACTATTTGAGCTTTATTAAATCTATTTGCACTGATTTATTGAGTTGGTTACATTTTGTTCCTTTGTGCAGTGGCTCAGGAGATGATTTTTTTTTTTTTTAGATAATGTAATCTTGTTAAAATTGATTTAATAAAATTGGTATCGAAAAAAGTATTGCTCAGGAACCAGTATTGAAGTCAAGGTATCGGTATCCAGCCCTACTTGTTTACAAATTGGTAGACTATTTAAAATGTATTGTTTTTCATACTCCACTGAATATAAGAGCGCACAGGCTTGGTGTTACAAATGATGACAGTTTTCATTTTTTGGGTGAAATATCCCTTTAAGAATTGATTCACATTTAAGCTAATATATCCACAGCTGCAAAAAGCCCTATAGATTGCAGGTTCTCTTGAAAAGGTTATTGATTTCTTTTCCTGTGTTTTGTTTTGTGTGTAGAGTGTGGCTTCATAAATGATGAGATCTTTGTGGAGCTAGTGAACGCACTCAATCAGTACAGTGACAATGAGGAAGATGATGAAGAGGAGGATCAGCATGAATGCAAGTTTGAGAAGATGGACCTCTGTGATGGAAAAGATGATGCTGAAGACTCTCACAAGGACCAGCTGAATTCAGAGAGTAAGAGAATTTAAATGATTTTTAGTGTAAAGTACGTAAAAACACAACTAGCTTTGATACAGATTGTGAGCAGTTAAAATATATTACTTTTTAAAAAAATATATTTTAGTTTTTTTTTTAAACAAATTTCAAAGATTTACAGCACTATGCATCAACAGTGTTCCATATGTCAGAACTGCAGTGTTTATATGTATTTTGGGACATCAGATGTTTTTCTTGTTCAGTGCAATATAGTTTTTATTTTTATTTTTTTTCTTAAACACATCACATGCCCTTTAGTGCTGCCAATAGACAGGAATTTTATTACATGCTGCATGTGTTTTACAGTCTCTTATTTTGTCTTATACAGTTTCTGTGCTTTCTTATTGTATGCAACAGGTCACAACAATGACAAATCAAAGAAGTTTCCCTCTGATAAAATCTTTGAAGCCATTTCTTCCATGTTTCCTGATAAAGGTTCAACTGAAGAACTCAAAGAAAAGTATGTTAGAAAGCAACTCCTCTGAATAAGAACTTTCAATGGTTCTGATAAACTTAAATGGAAAATAATGTGAATCTTCCATTTGCATTGAAATGTGATGGGTGGTGATCATGTTTTCAGAAATGTTGTCTTTTTGCAGATATAAAGAACTCACTGAGCAGCAGCTTCCAGGGGCTCTTCCTCCTGAATGCACCCCCAACATAGATGGACCAAATGCTAAATCAGTGCAAAGAGAGCAGAGTCTGCACTCCTTCCATACACTCTTCTGCAGGCGTTGTTTCAAATACGACTGTTTCCTTCACCGTAAGCAACTATTCCTCAAAATGCTGTCCTTTAACAATAAAAATCAACCATTTAAGATTGCATTTCTATAAACGCATTCCTCTTATGATTTACAGCTTTCCATGCAACTCCAAACACATACAAGCGTAAAAATATGGAGAATCTGGTGGACAGCAAACCATGTGGCATTTATTGCTACATGTATATGGTTCAGGCAAGTGCATTTCTCCACTCCTTCTAAAATGAAAGATTGTTTGATTATTAATTGTTAACCCTGAAGGCTTGATATGTTTGTGTGGGTTGAGATTAGAGCCCGACCGATATGGTTTTTGGGGGCCGATAACGATATTAGGGAGTTAAAAAAAGGCCGATATCAATATATCGGCCAATATTCGTTGTGTATATTATAGTACAGTACCAGTCAAAATTTGGACACTTTCCCATTCGTGTGTCCAAACTTTTGACTGGTGCAATTTATAGAATACAGTATGTACATAAACAGAATATATATATATATATATGTATGTGTGTGTACCTAAACACATTTTTTGCAATGATCACTCAAATGTGGTGATCAAACACTTATAATGATGTGACAAAGATATGTAATGGAGGCAGGGCATTTAACAATAAACTTTATTATCCAAAATGAGTCTGACATCAGTGCACTGAACATTTATTTATGAAAGTTTATTAAACTTTATTTAAATTCAGTTCCATTCAACTTTATTCCGTTTTCACTTCGGAACATTCATTCATGGATTTGCGCTACTGTCTTCACACACAGACGAAACGTACTAGTGAAGTGTGACATAATATACCTCTGTAAATAAATACAATTTAAACGCCACCCTCCGTGCACCGGTAGCCCCCCGGGATTGCCAGATCGGTCGGCTCCTGACTGCGAATTTAACTGCCCGTAACTTCCGGACCCCAGGGGCTATCGACGTGGGGGTGGTTTCATTCAAAAGGGGGCCTCGAAACGTACACTCGATTCGGCGTTCGAGAGGGTTCCTCGAGCTGAAGGGTTTCCCCGAATTTGGTGCCGATCCGCCACGCCGTTACGGAGATATGGCCGTTCAAAGTTTCAATGGTATTCCATACACTTAAGCTTTAAAGCGTTTCATCCTGGTCGCCAGTAGCAAACAATGGAGTGCGCTCTGCTGGACAAACTACGTAATTACACCATTTACAAGCATTTTATCTGCTTTTTATGTTCTGTAAAAAAAAAATTCATATCGGCGGCATATTTGCCGATACAGATATATCTGTGACAGGCTCATATTGGCCGATAAAATTGGCAAAACGATATATCGGTCAGGCTCTAGTTGAGATGGCACAAAACTGCAAGTGCAGTCATGATTTCTGTGTGAAAGTGTTTGCATCACAGGTTTTACACATTTGAAGCGCTGCTTAATTCTGACTTTCACTCTATGATTAACCCTGGCATATATATATATCTCTTCAGGATGGCATGGTTAGGGAATACCCAGCAGGTGTGGTTGCTGAGCGTGCCAAGACCCCTTCTAAGCGCACAGTGGGCAGACGCAGAGGAAGACTCCCGAACAGCAACAGCAACAGTAGACCCGGCACCCCAACTGTTAACAATGAGACTAAAGACACAGACAGTGACCGAGAGGGAGGGGCAGATGGAATCGACTGTAACGATAAAGATGATGATGACAAAAAGGATGAGACCACCAGCTCCTCAGGTAGAGATTGAGGGTCTATGAAAATATATCATATCAGTGTAATATTTGATTGGGTGCTGTCAATCATGAAAATCATATTTATAAAAAAGCCATATAGTAATGTCACAGTTGATTGTATATTAGTGTTTTGGAGCCATGAAATGAAAGTATTTGTTTATTTCAGTTTTCCTGCTGTTTTGTATTTTATTTCCATTTAATAATAATTAATTTAGGGTTTTTGTTTTTGTGGACAGAGGCGAACTCCCGCTGTCAGACTCCAGTGAAGCTGAAGTTGAGCTCAGAGCCTCCTGAGAATGTGGACTGGAGTGGCGCTGAGGCCTCTCTCTTCAGAGTGCTCATCGGCACTTACTATGACAACTTCTGTGCTATCGCCAGACTCATTGGCACAAAGACTTGCAGACAGGTACACACACCTGAGAAGATGGGTTTATGCAATCACATTACATATTGCATGGGTTCATTAATACTGTTTAATGCTAGACAACAATGCATAACTGCTGTGGAATTATTTTTGAGGATCTGGTAATTGCAAGTTACCACAATCAGTGAAATGAATTCATGTTTTAGGAGTTTTTCCTGTTTTGGGTTTTGGCAGGTTTATGAATTCAGGGTAAAAGAATCTAGCATCATTGCACGTGCACCTGCGGTGGATGAAAACACTCCTCAAAGGAAGAAGAAGAGGAAACACAGGTGTGTGTTAAAAGTGATATTTTTAAGAGTCTGGCTACCTTTCCTTTTTTGTCACTTTCAGTGATATAATCATATTAAATTAAAATAATCAAACTATTATAATTGTTGCATTTCGAACACATTTTACCCTGTTGTGCTTTCTTGGGTTCTTCTAGATTGTGGGCCACTCATTGTCGGAAAATTCAACTAAAGAAAGGTTTGTCTTTTCAAGATTCTAGCTCGTACTTTTAGATGCCAATATATTTCACTATTGTGAAAGTTGAGTAAAATGCAAGTATAAATGTTCATTATATGTGAAATTTCTGCTTGCAGATGGCTCCTCCAATCATGTGTACAATTACCAGCCATGTGACCACCCGCGCCAGCCGTGTGACAGTTCTTGCCCTTGTGTCACTGCCCAAAACTTCTGTGAGAAGTTCTGCCAGTGTAGCTCGGAATGTGAGTGTATATTAGGGATGTAAATTTTCGATCATTCCCATGATCGATCGTCGTTTAAATTAATGATCAATTAATCGATTAACCGTTAACCTTAATACTGCAAAATGCATCTATTGCAGTGGCATATAGTAACCGGCATTACAACATACTGTTGCTCACATGAATTATGAGTATTATGAGACAAGTGAGATACAAAGCTTAGTTTATAAGAGAAATATTTGGTAAACAGGCAAATGTTACATCGTGACCAATGATCATGCTTTTGGATTCATGCTCTTCAAGCCTATACATGGCTTTGTGTTCTGTTTTGCGGGTTGGTCATGAACTTCCATGAATTTAATAATATTGTTTCTTTTCCAAAATCCTCACTGTCTCACCTGCCAATTTCACAGGTTTATTTTATTGTTATTCATTTTTAATCCCTGTTTTCGCATCTCTTACTGTGGTAAACATTGGGGGGGGTGGATGAAAGATTTTGTGGCCATGAATTAAGAATTCGTTCCCACTCATTAATTCGTTCTCTCATTTTAGATAAATCATGGGTTATCTAGGAAAGCAATTAAGGAAACGTAGACCATGGCCACAAATGAACAAGTCACAGAAACAAATGAACAAAGTAGGAATTATATACATACAGTTGTGTTCAAAATTATTCATACCCATGGTAAATATGATCAAAGGCGGCTGTGAAAATAAATCTGTATCATTAATACTTTTGATCTTTTATTTTAAAAATTTACAACAATCTAACCTTTCATTGGAGAATAAGAATTTAAAATAGGAGAGAAATCTCATTATGAAATGAATGTTTTTCTGTAATACACATTGGCCACAATTTTATTCAATACTTTTTGCAACCTCCTTTTGCCAAGATAACAGCTCTGAATCTTCACCTATAATGCCTGATAAGTTTGGAGAACATCTGACTAGAGCTCAGAGACCATTCCTTCATCCAGAATCACTCCAGACCCTTCAGATTCACAGCTCCATGTTGGTGGAGCTTCTCTTCAGTTCACCTCACTCATTTTCAATAGGGTTCAGGTCAGAGGACTGGGACGGCCATTGCAGAAGCTTGGTTTTGTTCTCAGTGACCCATTTTTTTTTTTTTTTTTTTTGTGGATCATTGTCTTGTTGAAAGATCCAACCACGGCCCATTATAAGATTTTTAGCATGGACAGTCAGTTTTTAAATTTTTATATGTTGGTATTTAATTGAATCCATGATGCCATGTATCTAAACAAGATGTTCAGGACCTGCAGAAAAATAGGCCCACAACATTAAAGATACAGCAGTATATTTCATTGTACACATGAGGTACTTTTTTGAAAAACGTAATGTAGGGGCTGTTTTTTTGGGGGGGTTTTCTAACCCCAAGATTGAACTAATCCCTGCAATTCTCCAGCTGTGATCCTTGGAGAGTCTTTGGGCACTCAAACTCTCTTCCTCACTGTGCATTAGGACGATATAGACACACATCATCTTCCAGACAGATTTGTAATATCTTCAGTTGATTGGAAGCTCTTAATTATTGCCCTGATGGGAGAAATGGGGATTTTTAATGCTTTAGCTCTTTTCTTACAGCCACTTTCTAAATTTGTGAAGTTCAACAATCTTTTGCTGCACATCAGAACTATATTCTTAGGTTTCACTCCTTGTGATCAATGATTAAGGGAATTTGGACTTTGTGTTCATCATATTTATAAAAATTTTAAATTTTTTTTATTCAATTAAAGATTAGACTTTAAAAAAAAAAAAAAATTAAAGCTCAAATGGATAAACAATGCAGACTTATTTTCACAGCCGCCTTTGATCATATTTACCAAGGGTATGAATAATTTTGAGCACAATTGTACATGCATACACATACACACAGTGGGGGAAAAAATGATTTGATCCCCTGCTGATTTTGTATGTTTGCCCACTGACAAAGAAATGATCAGTCTATAATTTTTATGGTAGGTTTATTTGAACAGTGAGAGACCGATTAACAACAAAAAGAAAATCCAGAAAAACGCATTTCAAAAAAGTTATAAATTGATTTGCATTTTAATGAGTGAAATAAGTATTTGATCCCCTATCAATCAGCAAGATTTCTGGCTCCCAGGTGTCTTTTATACAGGTAAGGAGCTGAGATTAGGAGCACTCTCTTAAAGGGAGTGCTCCTAATCTCAGTTTATTACCTGCTTCTGTGGACAGGTTGTCTTTTATACAATCAATGAATCGGATTCCAAACTCTCCACCATGGCCAAGACCAAAGAGCTGTCCAAGGATGTCAGGGACAAGATTGTAGACCTTCTCATCAAGCTGCTTGGCGATGGTCTTGTAGCCCATTCCAGCCTTGTGTAGGTGACAACAGTTGGTGTGATTATTTGCAAATGGAAGAAACCCAAAATAACTGTCAATCTCCCTCGGTCTGGGGCTCAATGCAAGATCTCACCTCGTGGAGTTTCAATGATCATGAGAACGGTGAGGAATCCAGAACTACACGGGAGGATCATGGTGAAAGTGTTGTGGTCAGATGAGACCAAAATCTAGCACTTTGGCATCAACTCAACTCGCCGTGTTTGGAGGAGGAGGAATACTGCCTATTGTGCTTTGGGGGTGTTTTTCTGCTAAGGGGACAGGACAACTGCACCACATCAAAGGGACGATGGACAGGTCCTTGTACCATCAGGGCCAGGGCATTGAAAATGGGTCGTGGATGAGTATTCCAGCATGACAGTGACCCAAAACACATGGCCAAGGCAACAAAGGAGTGGCTTAAGAAGCAGCACATTAAGGTTCTGGAGTGGCCTAGCCAGTCTCCAGACCTTAATCCCATAGAAAATCTGTGGAGGGAGCTGAAGGTTCGAGTTAACAAACGTCAGCCTCAAAACCTTAATGACTTGGAGAGGATCTACAAAGAGGAGTGGGACAAAATCCCTCCTGAGATGTGTGCAGACCTGGTGGCCAACTACAAGAAACGTCTGACCTCTGTGATTGCCAACAAGGGTTTTGCCACCAAGTACTAAATCATGTTTTGCGAAGGGGTCAAATACTTATTTCACTCATTAAAATGCAAATCAATTTATAACTTTTTTTGAAAGGCGTTTTTCTGGATTTTTTTTGTTATTCTGTGTCACTGTTCAAATAAACCTACCATTAAAATTATAGACAGATAATTTCTTTGTCAGTGGGCAAACTTACAAAATCAGCAGGGGATCAAATAATTTTTTTCCTCACTGCGTGTATGGGCTCTGCCCTGCTCATGTACCACAGCCCTGTCAAAGCGCAGAGCTCTATGAAACAATTATCTTGGAAAACAAGACTTATTACATTTCTATTGCTTTACATGTTGAAGGACTTTGCATTGTTTCCATATTAATGTACTTTTAAAGTTCAGATCAATTTGTACATTAGTGAATTATTTTTGCAAAAGATCCAGCCCCGCCACAGTCACTCACAGCCACTTGCACATGTTTTGCGCATGAGCAGCACGCACCCCAAAATGAAATTGCTTAATAGACAGCTTTAATTGATTGCATCTCTTGTTGACAATTGATCAATTGCCGATAAATCTTTGACATCCCTAGTGTATATAGAGACACACACACACACACACAGACCAACACCCATCAGGCAGGCAAAATCAATGTGATTTTACACCAAAACAGTTAAATAATCTGAGGATTCTTGAAAAGAGGAAGATGGAGTAATCGCTTCTTTTTCCCTAAACGCGATGGCAATAAAAAGCATTTCATTTTGACCTATACTGTAATTTATATCAGTTATTTTTGTAGAAGAGTTTTTCAGCAGAACTCTTGCATTTAATGGTTGGCACTGAATGTAGTTAATATGTAACTTTTATAACCAAGGTGAAGTTATTGGATTCGTATTCAGGAGTTGTTTTTGAACTGGACATTTCTATCTGTACAGGTCAGAACCGGTTTCCAGGCTGCCGCTGTAAGGCTCAGTGTAACACCAAGCAGTGTCCCTGTTACCTGGCCGTACGAGAGTGTGACCCTGACCTGTGCCTCACCTGCGGGGCGGCTGAACACTGGGACAGTAAAAATGTCTCCTGCAAGAACTGTAGTATTCAGAGAGGAGCAAAGAAGGTACATTTTAATCTGACACACATCAGTATGAAGTAGGAATGTAAATTTTCGATCATTTCCATAATCGATCATCGTTTAAATTAACGGTCAATTAATACTGCAAAATGCATCTACTCAAAACGCCAGCTTCCTCACCCGAATGAAAAAGGTTTTTAGTAGGGTGACCATACAGGCCATTTTTCCCGGATGCGTCCTGGGCAAAATTTCTATATTGCTTTGATTACCTCGAGAGCATTTCAAAAACATAAGGAACCGATGTCATACACCGATCGGTTATGCACGGGATCATTATACTTGAATATTGACTGCTGAATGCGCTTTTTTTAAATGGTTTCATGGTGCTCGTTGTTTTATTTTAATACATCATTGCAATGTTTGCAATTGACATTATCGGGATTTAAAATAAAATGATCCCAAATGTAAGTACGGCGCGTGGGGCTGTGACGTGCGGTCAGTGATCCGCTTCCAAAACTACTGCCGTTGCTATGGCAAAACACACTGTTACCCATTTGAAACCTTTTAATGTGAGTATTATGACACAAGTGAGGTACAAAGCTTTGTTAGTAAGAGAAATAATTGGTTAGCAGGCAAATGTTACATCGTGACCATGCGTTTGGATTCATGCCGTTCGAGCGTATACATTTAAATCAAGCCATACAGCCTTTGTTCTGTTTTGCCGGATGATCACGTTTCTTTTCCCAAATCCTCACTGTCTCACCCTCTAGATTTGCAGGTTTATTTTGTTGTTGTTCACTTTTAATCACTGTTTTCTTATCTCTAACTGTGGTACACATGTGGGGGGAAATGAAAGATTGCGTGGCCATGAATTAAGAATTCGTTACTATGACTTAAATTGTTCCCCCATTTGTTAAATCATGGGTTTTCTAGAACAAATGAATGAAACATGGACAGTGGCCACTAATTAATTTGTCATAGGAACGAATTAACAAGTTGTAGAAATGAATAGCCTGTATCTGTCCTGCTCACGGCCGCAGCCCTGTCAAAGCGAAGTGCAACAATTATCTAGTGATATTATAATTGAACATGACTTATTACTACATTTCAATACAAAATAACTTTTCCAAAATATCCGTTTTAATGTACTTTTAAAGTTTGGATCACATTAAAAGCGTAGTTTGCACATTTAGCGAATTATTTTCGTGCAAGATCCAGCCCCTTCAGTCATTCACAGCCGTTTGCACGTGTGAAAATGTGAGCCGCACACACCCCAAAATGAAACCGCTTAATTGACCATCGATTACATCTCTTATCGACAATTAATTGATCGTCGATTAATCGTTAACATGTAGATGTCAAACATTCTTATTCTGTCTTTTTACAAAGTGTTCTGTTGCAGCTGAATAACATGAGCAAGCAACTTACAGAACCCTTTTACACTTAGGAACATTTGCCTTATGGTTTTAACAAAAAATAACAGCAAAAACAACTCGACTAATACATTTTAAACATTAAATTGTTAGACAAGTAAACAGTCTGTAATAAGATAGGAACAAACAAATCAATTAGCAATAGCATAAATAAATACAACTGTACAAATTTCAGGAACAGAAATTGAAATCAAACATTTAAAAACATTATTATATAGTAATAATTCATTAAAGTTTATGTAGCGCTTTTCTGGGTACTCAAAGGGTACCTCACTAACACCTCTTCCAGCAGCAACAGAGTTTTCCCAGGAGGTCTCCCATCCAGGTACTGACCAGGCTCAACCCTGCTTAGCTTCAGTGGGCAACCAGTCTTGGGCTATAGGGTGATATGGCTGCTTATAATAGTTTTCTTTATATTATATTCTATATATTACTCTTTTTCTTAATATTATATACATTAATTGTCATTAAAGTTACGAACGATATTCAGTCAAGATCAGTAAATGATTTTCTTTTATCCTTTGATTAACATTAATGACAGGCAGCACATGTTTATTAGGCTACTGTTTCTTTAACCGAACACACGTGGGCAGATTTAAAAATACTTTTTATACGTGCGTTTTCTTTCACATCTATTTACGTTCACTTAAGACAAAAACAGCTGTTTATGATGATATACTGATGTATTTTTGTGCATATTGGTTGGTAAATGTGAAAGAAGCACTTTAGGTTCGGAACAAATCTACTTCAGTGGAATTGCACAGAACGGTTCGAGAACAGACACGGGCTGGGAACCCGCATCAGGACCGCTTTTCTCTGTGCTTGCGCTTTCCTGCGTGTAAATTGTTTAAAATCACATTAAAATGCGAACGCAGGAATCATTAAGCATAATCTAAATGCACGTATTCTTGGAAATTTAGAACCAGTTCTCGATACCCAACACTAATGAAGATGCATGAAGTTTTCCTCATATATAAACAAAACATTAATATTTATAAAATGTTGCGCAAAAACCATCCTAAATTTGATCTTACGATAATTTCTTAGATTTGATTGAATGCACAATTGAATGGTTTCAGCTCTCTGCCTTGTAAACGACTCCTAATTAATGTCATTAACATATAAAATATCACCAATCATCATAATTTAGAACGGCGAGCTGCAAGAACAGCTTACATTTTCAAAAACCTGCAGTACTCCGACAATAAAAAGTGCGTACGTCTGCTCAGACCCTGATGTGACGCTAAGCACTTTTCCACGTCAAAGACCGTTTTTATAAATATGAGTGCTGGCGTGGATTTAAGCGTACGCACACTACGATCAAATCTGAGCGTACGCACGCTTTATAAATGAGGCCCCTGGTTATTTATGCGACTTCATAATTTTTTTTGTGTTTTTTTTTTTTTAAGCACTTGCTACTGGCTCCGTCTGATGTGGCCGGATGGGGAATTTTCATCAAAGAGCCGGTTCAGAAAAATGAGTTCATCTCCGAGTACTGTGGGGAGGTGAGATGTTAAAAAAAACAACATGTCAAGACTTCATAACACACAGTGATGATACCTTTTTATGTTTCTATTTTTACCTGCTAGATCATCTCCCAGGATGAGGCAGACCGCAGAGGCAAGGTGTATGACAAATACATGTGCAGCTTCCTGTTCAATCTTAACAACGGTAACTAACCTCTTTCTCGCAAATGTTCACTGTTCACATGCCCCCTCACTAGCTGACAATCTCCCACCTTTCACCCACAGATTTTGTTGTTGATGCAACTAGGAAAGGAAACAAGATCAGGTTTGCCAACCACTCTGTGAACCCTAACTGCTATGCAAAGGGTAAGTCACTCAGAATCTTGTACTAAAAGGATCTTGTGTGTGAAATGTGATGTCATGGTCTCTTCCTGTCTGTCCTTACAGTGATGATGGTTAATGGGGATCACAGGATTGGCATATTTGCTAAGAGAGCCATACAGACTGGAGAGGAACTGTTCTTTGACTACAGGTAAAAAAATAAAAAGTAGTGTTTTGTTTTTTGAGAGGTGCTTTTGAATCATCTAACCTGATGTTTACACATCTCTTTTAGATACAGTCAAGCCGACGCTCTGAAATACGTAGGTATTGAACGTGAAATGGAAATTCCATAAAGCCATCTACCTCCTTCAACAAATGCCTTACACTCTTCAGGAATTCTCTCTCCACATGCATTTCCAGTACAGTTTAGATACAGCTTTATAGGACAAGGGCATCTATTTGAAAAGTTTAACGGTGATATTTAGAAGACTTCCTTTTTTTTTTATTTTATTTTATTTTTTTAACTCGACCAACAGGCTTACTCTGGGATACACTTTCTGATAGTAACTTGAACATTCTGTCATGTTTACAGTTGAGGTTTTAGTACAGAGCCATTTTATAATGGGCCATTGTTTTGTATCTGGATTGTAGTTTTTTTTTTTTTTTGGTTTAAATTATTTTGACATTTTCCTCCATACCTTGGACCAAATTTCACATTTAAATCGGCTGTAAGTTTGTAATGCAAAAACATATATCATGCAGTCCCCACCATTTTAACGTTTGTTCTTTGTGGAAACCAAAGCCACTGTCACTGCTTTGCATGTTAATCTCTCCAGAACCATGGTGCAGAGGTATTAAATGCATTTTCCGGTGCCAATGCACAGTTGCTGTAAAAACAAAACAACTTGGTGATTTATGTAAGGAGGGTAGACTCAGTATCATATTATTGCAGTGCCTTGACATGTTTAAAGAACACTGAA
Source organism: Onychostoma macrolepis (assembly GCF_012432095.1). Classification (NCBI taxonomy): domain Eukaryota; kingdom Metazoa; phylum Chordata; class Actinopteri; order Cypriniformes; family Cyprinidae; genus Onychostoma; species Onychostoma macrolepis. Next base: position 14,030,654 of record NC_081178.1, on the reverse strand, counting down.
TAGTTTCTTGAATTAGATTTCTTAAAATGTTGAATGGTGTACTCTAATTGTTGTATGCATGAACAAAAGTTTAAAATGGAGTGGAATCAGGTAACTTCATTCCTCACTGTACATTGTTTTGTAATGTTTATCCAGACAGTTGCAGCTATGAACTTTAGACGTCACTAAATGTAAAGAGATTGGATTAAGGTGCTGTTTTTGTCCCTGGTTACGTGAAAAAACAATCATTTTTTCTGAACATGGGATACTGTAAAATCAAAGCAATAATACCAGGCTTGACTCCAGAAGTCCCTATTTATTTTATGCATGTAAACAAGTTTTATAATTTATTGATGGCTATCATTTGCTGTGATTTGTCTAGTGAATATTAGGGAGTTACTTCTTAGGAGCTTGATCTTGTTTTGCTCCTCTTAATTCATATTTCTCCTCTGAACCTCGTTTCTACTCTTTCTTTCCTGAGGGTTTTTGACCACTCCATCTCCATGCCTCTGATTACAAGGTGCTGTTCAGTTGTTTACAGGGACTTGTTAAACGTGATAAAATAAACATTGAAAATAATTGTCTGCTGTACTGTTTAAGCTATAAATTCAGAGCAAGTATATAAAAGAAAACCTAGCACTGAGAAAGCATAAAGAAAAATTAAGTTTATTCATGACATTTATAAAATGAACTGCACTATACAAATGGTGTTCTCGTGGCTGGTAATAATGCAACTCGAAACAGCCAGTCAGACATGATTATGCTCAGCGTGCTGCTGAAACGTATTCTCTTAGTTATAGGTATTTCTGTCTGCAACCAACAGCCTTTTTTTTTTCTTCAAAAATCTCAGTTTTCCAAAACTCATAATTACAATTAAATTAATCAGCATTTTGTATTTTCATAATGATAGGCAATAGCATGCAACCCTGACTTTGGGTCCCACTATGAGTATAGTTCAATGTCCAGTATTTACACATTAAAAAGTAAATGGCAATCCTGAGCAGCTTAAGGGCTTAAAGACAAAGACTGGCTGCTTTAGCAGTCTGAGTTTAAAGGGAAAAGTCCAGTGTCACATTGTCCTACTCGGCAACAATGACTTGAGATCTTTATGAGAGAATCCTCTGTGTCCGCTCTGTTGATATTCCTCAAAACTTGAGACAAATATCTAAGGACATTAAACTTCAGAGGACATTGTTATGCCAAGTAACTGTAAGTGTCTTTTTCCCCATCCACACGTTCCAGGTATTCCTTCTCTATCAAAATGTCAATGCATTTCTGAAAGAAAAAAAAAATCATTGAAATATTTCAAATGAATGTTTCATAAGTAGTCAGCATTGCAGAGCGCTGCAGTTCTGTTACCTTGATGACAGGAACACGAGGTTTGAATCGAGAGGAAAGTTGGTTCAGCACTTCTGCCAAAAGCTGCTGGTGCTTTAAAACTTTCCTCATCTTCATGATTCTCACGATGGCTGCCTGCACACAACACAACAATAAAATAGGTAGATTCAAAAGAATATTTTATTTCAACTTCAAGGGACTGCTATAGTTTATTTTTAATACCTGTATGAGGAGCTTCCTGTCTTCCTCAATGTTCTTGTGTGTCGTCTCCTGCTCTTGTTTCTGCTCGGTCTTCATTGGCACATTGATATTCACCCGTAACTTCTTACTGCACAGAGAGACAAAGAATAGTGTAGATGACAAAAATGCAAACCTAACATAATATTCAAAAACATTGCTATGCACGGTTTTAAAATGTTATCGGTGTTAGTGTGCAGATCAAACATCAAGCAGTAAGAAAATGCATTTACTTCTTGTAGCCCAGGAAAAGTTTGATTAATGTATCAGGCTTGAAATCCATTTCATCAATGTTTGCATTCTCATCCTCCAAGACCTACAAAAAGAAAACAAAAAATATACATATAAAAAACAAGGTACGTCTACATCTTTAGATTTTATAATTGCATTATTAATATAAAATTATTCACAAAAACATGTTTAAACAAATGTGAACAACTAAGGGAATCGCATGGAAACTAAGCACACGGAGCAAATATTGAAATTTAAATCAAGTCTAATTTGGTGATTAAACCTTGATTCAAAATCATGTGTGAATCAAATTACTCCCAATGTGAGAATCTTAACACACGAAGAGCAAATATAGCACTGATGTTGAGAGACATTTACAGGGTCCTATAAGCAACTAGTTCTCAACACTTACCAGCAACTTTGATTTCAACAGGATTTGCAAGACCTGAACCAAAATATCCTGAAAAAAAATTAAGTTTCATTTATTAAAAAAACAACACAAAACTCTTAACTAAAATGCTAAAATGTTTTTAGTAATATCCAGACTGATACTTTAATCAGCATGTTTTGGATAATTCAAGTGGACCAAAAATTATTTAATTCGATGTTAAACCTCACACTAGAGGATTTTCTTTTTTTCTGAAAATGCTAGTTAATGTTATCGCATTGGACTAAAACTGACTTTGTTCATAGATGGCATAAGTGCTTACTTTTTTGGGTTTATTTTCCCACCCTGTTACACTGTAATTATAACCGGGTGTTCCCGGTCAAATTACTTTCCGCTGTATTAACAAATATTGGATTCAATCTCTGTATCTACTATTACATTTTTTTTTTTTTATCAACTTTTCATTCATTTCCACACACCACATTTACATTTTTACATTTAGCACAGGTTTTGTATTTCCTTTTTGAAAACCTGAGCATAAGCTGAGATCAATGTGGCCAAAGATCAGTCAGTTCCAAAAAGAAATACAAAATCTGTGCTAACTGAAAGAAAACAAGTTTGAGATTTATACCTATCTGAAAACGGAATAAATAAGCTTTCCATTGATGTATGGTTTGTTAGGATAGGACAATATTTGGCCGAGATGCAACTATTTGAAAATCTGGAATCTGAGGGTGCAACAAAATCAAAATATTGAGAAAATCGCCTTTAAAGTTGTCCAAATGAAGTTCTTAGTAATGCATACTACTAATAAAAAATGAAGTTTTGGTATTTACGGTAGGAAATTTACAAAATATCTTCATGTAACATGATCTTTACTTAATATCCTAATGATTTTTGGCATAAAAGAAAAATCAATAATTTTGACTCATACAATGTATTTTTGGCTATTGCTACAAATATACCTGTGCTACTTAAGACTGGTTTTGTGGTCCAGGGTCACATATAGCATAATGAGAGATTGACACAATTTTTTAAAAACTGGTCATTTTTGACCGGGAACATCAAACTAGCTAAAGGATTTCCAGCAGAGCATAAAGGGTTAAATCATGAATACTTCTCATATAAATACTTTAAGTGATGTTTAACCAGTGGGACACATAGATGTAATCGCTGTTTCTTTTTGTTCCAAGTATGAATCTCATATGAAACGGAGAACAAAGTTTACTGGTTGATTTATGTGAATGAGATGGGGTTTTAAAGCAATGGCACTGCACTCACTATTTTGATCTGTGTGCTGTCGGCCAGTTGCTGGACGGTGTAGCTGTTCTCTGTGTTGAACTGGAGCAGGATGGCCATCTGGAAGGTGGACGCCTGCCGGGACACGACACACAAACACATGCTGACACTCGAGTCCTATAGCCTTACATGCTATGAATTACCACTGACATGATGCAGCCATGAAGACACAAACCTGCAGAGTGTATCTGTTCTTGAAGCAGTTGGTGACCAGCTCCCCTTTGGATAGGTGGTAAAGCCATGTCAACTTCCGCCCGCTGTGTCTACTTCCATAAAAAGCTGTAAATCTTTGGTAACTCCGCTCCAACTGTGAAAAACAAAGGCGTTGGAAAACTATCATCAACTGGAAGTGTAATCACACATTATTCTCGGCTCGTGGAAGGGTGTGAAGGGCTTGGAAAATTACAGGGTTAAGCATCTGAGCATCTCACCTCAGATGGTAAAGCAAACGTGCAAGACTGTTGGAACGGCCACGAGCCAGAGCTCAGAACCTGGATACTGAAATCCACTGCGAGACAGATGGAGCCGGATTTTATTCATCGGTAATGCATGCTATATTATAAAAACACTCTAAACAGGAGGAGTGTGGAGCACTTACAGTCCAAAGGCTCAGAGTTGGAAAGGTGCTTTTTGAATTGCTCATTCAAGTCTTTGCTGACACCGATGTCCTGGAACATGCGCTGTAGTTTGGAGGTGTATTCGAAACCACATGCTTGCTGAGGGAGGACAGAAGAAAAAACGGTGTTAAGCATCTATTAGAAATAAAAAAAGAGCAGTAAAGTGAGCCATCTTCACTAAACAAGAGCACAGACCTTCAGTTTGGAGATCATGCTTGCCTCGGCGTCGTCGCTGGCACTGTTCTGGTGCACCAGTCTTTTGGCCAGCATCTTGGCATAGAACTTCTGGAACACGTCTTTATCCTCAATATACTTGAAAACCACCATCTGACGATGAAGGATGGTGGAGAATCTTATTATCAGTCACACATTAATACGACATGAGCTGACTGACCTTTAGTAATTTGTGTGTAGGGTATGCATAAAGTGCACAGGTTGCAATTTTCTGTATGCACAGAACACCTGGATAGAATACGGCATATGCCGTTCATAACAAAAAGAAAATGAAAGCAATAATCAACCACAATCTTTGACTCATTATTTGATCAGACTGACAAAAATGAATGATGTTTGTGCAAGAATTTGGATTACGCAAAAAAAAATATTGATAAGAATGGAAATGTCAAATAGCTATATTCGGTTACACTTTAAGGTGTCCTTGTTTCAGTGTAATTATACATTTAAGTACGGAGTAATATTAATTAACTACATATACTTAGGGTTAGGATTAGGGTTTGGCTTAAGGTTACTTGCATGTAATTATGCATCATTTATTGTTATTATAATATTAAGTACATGTAACGTGTAACAAGGGCACTTTAAAATTAAAGTGTTACCATATATTCATTTCCAAGATGACAACTGGATGGTGCATGGCACGCTGAACCAATACTAATGTTGCATACCTTGAACTACAGCTTTCTTATAATGCAATACACAGTAAGTACACCAAGCATAACTCTAGTATTAGTCATAGATAACTAGGGCCCTACCATTTCTGAGATGCGGAGAAACAAACAGAATCACAGAATTCAGTTAAAAAAAAAAAATGTAACTGACTGTATGAAGGCCAATTCACACTTCTACAACAGACGCAGACCAACGCTGACAGTCACCAGATTACAGTATGTCACTTCTCAGGCATTCAAAGATTTGACAAATGCCAATTAGTGAAAACAAGCATCGACCAAACGTGAACAGGGGGTAACACACTGATCAGGCAAAACCAGACCATTTGTCAGTGTCTGCTGATGCGGTGTGAATTGGTCTTAACACAGAATTTTTTAAGTTCTCAATTACTAAACCAAAATGAAAGAAATTAGGACTAGTGTCTGTGATTATCAAACAATAAAAAGATTATTTGTAGTCTGTATGTGCTGCATGTCTCAATCAAGCTATCTTTTCATCAAGAACTTTGATTTTCTGTTGCTCTATTTGATGATATATGGAAAACAGAATTTGGGAGAAAAAAAACTACTTAATATTGCAGCATTTAACAACAACAAATTAAAGGGATAGTTCACCCAAAAAATCTGTATGAAAATTCTGTCATTAATTACTCACCCTCATGTTGTTCCAAACCCATAAGACCTTTGTTCATCTTCGGAACACAAATTAAGATATTTTTGATGGAATCCAAGAGCTCTCTGACCCTCCACAGACAGCAAGGACATGATCGACGCACAGAAACGTATCAAGGACATCGGTAAAATTGTCCATGTGACATCAGGGGTTCAACTATAATTATACGAAGCTACGAGAATACTTTTTGTGGGCAAAGAAAACAATAATAACTTATTCAACAATTCTTCTCCCCGAGTAACCGTCCTCCGCCATTTGGGAGAGTACTCCAGAATGTCATCAACATAATCAGCGTTGTTTATGCTCAGTAGACAGTGTGCGCATGCTGAACGTAACTTCTGAAGATGAACAAAGTCTTTCAGGTTTGGAACAACATGAGGGTGAGTAATTAATGACTGAATTTTCATTTTTGGGTGAACTAACCCTTTAATAAATGGAGCAAACATTAACTGTTAGAGTGTTATGAATTCAAGTAAGTGATCCCTAACACATGAAGGAACTTTTAAATTCTGATCTTTAATTTCAGTGGAGTACTGTGAAACTCACCACTTGGTTGAGAGTATCTTCTAGCTCAGCCTCCTCTGGATTCTTTGAACTAAATGAAACACACACTCCATTAAATCATCTGTGTTATGAAGATTCCTAAACACTAAACACTAAAAGCAAACACAAGCTTTCCTAGACATTTATGTCGTCAAATTTCATCTTTTGAGCTCATGCAATGGATTATTTTTTGATGGAATTTTACATATAGTCTTGCTAATGCAGTTATCATTCATGAGTTTTTTTTTTTTTTTTTAAAGGGCACCTATTATGCAAAATCCACTTTTACATGGTGTTTGGACATAAATGTGTTGAAAGTGTGTGAACACAACCACCCTACAATGATAAAAAAAAAAACCACCCACTCATTTTTTAATCCCCATTAAACCAAATCAGTCTCATTAGAATCACACTGATTCTCCAATGTCCGCTGACTGACAGTCCAGTATTACCATAGTTTCCGTTTGTGTGCGCATCATTTCGTTAAAGCGCATAGCGAACGTTATCAAAGTATTTGTGTGTATGTGTGCTGCTCATCTGTCATTGCAAATGAGCTGTGAAAACTCTACAAGTACATAAATGTATCAAATAACCATTCCAAGACGTCCTGGTTCATTCTTTAGGTATTTCTTCTGCCAGAGTCTCTCCTTCATCTGTGTCTGACTCCGGTTCATTCATGTATGGCTGAACACCGGTTCTCTCGTTCTCAGTCATGTTGCTTCTATCGGCTGTTTATTGCTGTAGGTATGCAAAGCAGAAATGTATATGCTATGCCCTCTTCTGAAGATGGGGCGGGAATATGCTGCTCATTTGCATTTAAAGTGATACACACTAAAACAGCTCTTTTTTTTAGATACGCCCCAAAAATCACATAATCCACATGGTTATAATAAATGATCTGTGGGGTATTTTGAGCTGAAACTTCACAGACGCATTCTGGGGAAACCCAAGACCAATATTACATTTTGTAAAAAGGGCATAATAGGTGCCCTTTAAATCCTAAAGCAGCTTCTTTTTATTATTCGGTCAGAACACTGCATTCAAAGATTCAAGCCTCAAATCCTAAAACATGAACTGATGTGTTTGTAAAAATGTTCCAGACATTCACTAGATTTCATTGTCAGATTCACATGTAAACAGATCAAGGATGGGAATATGAATAAGACAATTCACCTCTTCTTCAGTAAGGAGTCGCAGTATCTGGCCAGAAGCTCAGGAGATTTGCTGGAGGACTGTGCCATTCTCGTTACAGCATTATTATTAATGAATCTTCCACAGGCCTGGAGAGCAGGAGAGTGAAAGTTACACCAGTACTATAAATAAACACTATAGCTCAAAACCAACAAAACTGACCTTTAATATAGATCACAAACCTTATCGAGTGCTGCCACAAACCCAGCATCATTATTGAACGCAGACATGACGAGAGCATTGTATTTCTTGTGAACATCCAAGATTGTTTGCACATACATTTTGGGATCCTGGAAAACAAGCAGTGGCAGATCGAGCTATAATCAAATTAAGATGTTACAGGAACTGAATCGAACAGAGATACAGGAAAACATGCACAAAGATGAAAAAAGGATATCCAGAATTAATAGAGTTAAATATTTCTGGATTGGCTTTGACAAAGGAGTACTTGGATTTCTACTGAATACTGAACGGCATAAAGTGAAGTTGAGTCATGTCTTTGAAATACAATAACGTGTATAGTCATATTGTCATGAAAAGAATAGACCTGTTATACAATGAAGTGAGGGCCCAAGTTCAGGGAATTCAGGTTCAGCTGTGTTTACAACAGGTTTGGCTCATTTTTAGAGAAGTTAAATCAATAAAATACAGCCCAAAAAAATTGTGTCCACACAGTCACTGTGGCTTTAAGTTGTAATACCAGGACTCACATTGAGCGCTGAATCTCCACACTTCTCAATGGCAGCCAGCCCCTGATTATGAATGTGGGACTCCAAGAGTTTCTTGAGCTCACCCAATCCGTCCGTGATCCGGGAAACAAGGTTGTACATCCGACCGAGATCTGTAATTATACACGTGTATTAACTGTCAAACTGAGCATGTTATTATGCGTGTTTGAAATCTTAGATATTGCCTGAATGAAGGTGACATTGCAGCACTGACTGACCTTCATTCTTATCAGCGTCTAGAAGGTTCTGGAACTCTGTGTGGAAGATCTCCAGGTGTTTCTCGATGAGGACCTGCTCACACTTGCGAGCCAGCTCGTCTTGTGTGCTCTCGTGGAGATACACCTGCACCCTCCGCTGCTCCTCCAGCAACCGTGCCTCTGCCTGCACTCATAATAAGAAATGTACACTTAATGTAATAAAACCAAATTTACCATTAAATGAAATGCAATTTATATTATAATGTCAGACCTGAATCTGAACTCTAGTTCACCTTTTTCATGTATTCAGTAACAGGGTTTTGCTGGAGGAACTCTGTGCTTTCCCGTGTATAGAAGCGCTCTGTGTCAGCCAAAAACTGCATCTCGAAGTACTCCTTGTAAACTGATAATGTCGGCCCCTTCACAAATGCATCATCCTCATTCAAGCCCAATTCAACTGGAAAAGACAAACCAAATCACAACATGATGATTCAAAGGTCCAGACAGCACTGTGTTTATTTTACCCAAACTCAGACAAGATTTGAAAATATCCTTAAGGGACAACAGCTGGCTCAGACGGAATTAACAATATAATGAATTATGCACGTTTTTGAGAGGCCAGCATAGAAGAGATGTAAATGTAAGGCTGCCACACTCACCGTAGGACTGCCACACTCACCGTAGGACTGCACCACTCCACTGATGAGTCTGGTGTTAATAGTCTCGCCATTTCTCTCCTTCTCAATGAGTTTTAACACAGCATTTGTCACCTACACAAAAGAAAAGACAGGGTATTTAATGCCTGATGAAAATGTAAGAAACATATCTTACAAATGCAATGTTATAAATTGCCAATAAATAACTTGCCTGCTTGTTTAGAGGTCTAAATAAACACTCTCTCCAAGTGACCAAAGCAAGCTGTGAAGGAGAAACATTATTAGAAATGATTAGATTACTGTTTCTATGTGATGAGACACAAGACAAAGAGGCTTTAATGAAACTACCTTTTTTAATTTTTTTAGAACTGCAATATGATAAAAGCCTATATTTATTAAGTAATAAGATTTGTTTTTATGATGAATAATTACTATAAAATAATATTACAACTACAAAACAAACAACAAATTATAAATATAGTTTCATCAACAGAATACATCACATCAATACATCAGAATAAATCAGTAAACCAATCATTTAGGTTAGCAACCCATGCAAAAGATCAACTAATGCTTTACTAATGATTTAGTGCCAATGCACCAAGCCCATTGGTCAAGAGACAGTTGTCATCAACTCCCTCAAAAAGGCCCGGGGCTAGTGTTAATTCACACACCAGATACAGCTGATGTGTGGTCTCAGGTGTGCATTAGCTATTGTGAGCAATAAATATAGCTAAACTACAATACACTATAGCCATTAATCTACGTTTTATGAACACAATGCGTGGAAATGTAAAACAGGAATCTATGAGTCAGGCAGGGGCGTGTGCTGTTTCTCGTACCGAGTAGATTTCATAAATTCCTTTCCGTCCCTCATCACACTCTCGGCGCACCCAGTGTCTGTTGAGGTAAGCACAGATCCCATTTAACACTTTACTGGAGAAGCGATAGTCCTCCCACTGCTGCGTGTAGAACTTCAGAACGCTCTCATCCATCAGGTCCTCTCCATCCTGCCAGACACAGACAGATGGAGGAGAGAAACAGGAGAAGTGAGGTCTGGAGAAGTGACAACAACTCACACTGTTACCCATTTTAGCAAAGAAAATAAAAATCAAGCCACCTCACTAAAATTTGCAATATTCAAGTACAGCAATAGCTAATAATTTATTTAAAATATTTAATATAATTTCTCCTTTTCTGTTATGGCCAGTGCAACCGGTGTCTGCTTTAAATACAAATTAAAAATCACCTGAACAATATGATCAACAACGCATCATGGCATCCTGAACAATAAGCACACCATAGACTATTACCTTGAGAAGATTTGTCAGGTAGCTCCTCAGAAACTCTTTCAGTCTTTTGTAGAGTTCTAGTCCAACAAACTGTGCCCCGCCAGGTGTGGCCGTTTTCTTGGAGGGTTTGGAGGGGGGGATGCCAGCACCCCTGGCCTGGTTGGACTGGTGCACGCTGGTACAGTAGTTATACACATGTCTGAACAGTAGGTTAAAGTCTTAAGATCGTAAATGAGTAAAAGATGAAAGGCAGCTCACAAAACAGACATACTGGCACATTTTTACACTGATGGGATGCCATTCCATAATGATAATGCTTTCAGTTTCAGATGCCAAGTAGCTTTGTCTTTGTAGCTGTATCGGAGTACAAAAATGAATAAACATACTGTGGATTAACGTAGAAGGATTTACTCCTATGAGTGTTCTTGAACACGAAAAAATCTAACATGAAAAGCATGAAAACAAACTCCTATGTGGACTGAGTACATTTCTTTGCTAAGCACTGATGTAATTCAGACGAAGTTCCAATCTATTTTACAACAGTGAAGACAAAACTTTTTCCATAACAGTTTGTGGACAGTTCTGACACACCTTAAATCCCACATTAAAAAATAAAATCATTCTTGTTTAAAATCCTCAATATTAAACAAGAATGAAGCAGTATCTTCAACAGTCTCAGTGCTCAAGCCCTTGAGAAAACTTCCGTTTTAATACACTGATCTACTCTGACATGCAAAAAGCCGTCTAGAGAAGCTTTCGCATCTCAAGACGGAAATAAGTTAACAATATTACATGTCCTCTACATGGGTGTGTTTATAGCAAGCTGTTATGTCTGAAAGGTCACGAAAGGTAGCTGAAAGGTCATAACCACGTAAACTGTGATTACCAGAACTACTTCTGTTTTTTTAGTGCATTAGTTTTTCTGAGAGCCAAGTATGACACCTTTACCACTAACTGTGAGCTCCATTGTGCTGCAATGACAGCACTCTGACACCACAAACTACACGCTGAGATTCAGTTACTGATCAGCGCTAAAGAAACCTACAACAACAGCAGAAAGTTCTTTGGGTACACAGGGCCACACGCAGACAAAGAAAACACATTACTGGAGATGCACAGGAGAATGACAGCTGTGGGTGGAAGATGAAACTCTGAGCAATTACGCCCTTGTGTTTGATGTGGCACTAGTGGGTGAAATGCAAAACTGCAAATCTGAATGCGGACAAAGTTCCTTGTCAAAGTTTTAATTTCCCAGACACAAACTGCTTTGAAGAGCTATAAAGCAGAACACACATGGGCTGGGAGATGCCTGAGATTATAAAAGGGCCCAATAAAATTAATAACACCATGCACTTTCATTTTACATTGTTTTGTAATTCACAATTTACTCAACAAATAATTTAATTATTTCATGTTGATATTAAAAAGTAAAAAATGGACTGACTTCTAAAGTCGCTGAATGATCTTCATTTGGGGGCGTTTTCTCAGCAAGTAAAAATTTATGCTATGTTCTGGATAAATTAATAGAGACAAACCAATGATTCACATTTTTCACAGTAGCTTTCAAAAATGAAAAAGACTGACACTGACAAGTGAAAAATGTGTATCTTAATAATTAGACAAAACAGATGGAAATAAATTAAACTTAAAAATGGACCATTTGGTGGCAAAGTAATTTAGCATAAATAACAATCAATTTTTTATGGATTGTGTTTATCCGACACAAATATTATCCTGGGCACTTGCACTAAATCAGTTGACCTGTTTATTTAATTAATTGCCATACATGCAATTTATTTGATTACAATTTTTAGTTAATTGAGACCTAATTTTAACTGATTTAAATGTTTTTTAAATGTTATTTTTTCGTTTTATTCTTAAATAATGAACAGGCCAGCTAAAGCTATAATATGCAGTCAATTTTAAAAAATAATAAATTGCTATAAAGCTCATTTAAAATAGCATATTCCACTCAAATATTCACAATATTAAAGAACAAATAATTAATTATCACCCCACAAAATGCAAAAAAGATTAATTGTCTATTGTCAATAGTGTAGTGATGTATGAAACAGCGTACACAGAAGTCGCTTTCAAACCCAAGCAGCTTTCTGTTGATCAATTAGATGAATTGCACGATCAAGCAAAATCTGCACAAGGAAATTTTTTCTGCACAGTCTCCCATTGAAATGACTGGATTTCGACCATGAAATTGCATAAAGCAAACTTTCAGGCATGAGTTAAACTTGTAAATCCCACCTTCAGAACTTACACAATGAGTGAGAAAAAGTTGATGTACTTTTGAATAGCACATAATTATCATTCATAGCAATATAAAACCATCAATGAAATAAGCAATGCAATGTATACTACAGCAACCCAAACCATTCAAAGGGTTTTCCTCATAAGCCGAGGTCTTATTCTCATTACAAGCGCAACATTCACACACATGGTAACACCTAAAAAGACAAAGCCTTTCAGTGTGCTGGCCACAGCTGCTGCCCCCATTAATCCCCATGCATCCCGCGGTGCCTGGTAAGATACGTATAGAGTTCCATGTAGCGTGCCTTAGCCATGCTCTGGCGTGTATAGACTTGCTGTATTCCTGATCTCAGGTCATCCCAGATCTGGTCCAGCCCAATCTGTTTGAGCCCGTGGGTGTTCTGGCCCCTGTTGGATGACATTGTCTCTGTGCCGGTCTGCTCGTGTCAGATAAATCCTCTCTTCTCCCTGTTCTGCTCCAGAACACTGCTGCTTCACATGTAGTCCACCATGCTGGAGAGCATTCAGACAGGATCAGGTCAGGGATGAGTACCGCTACACTTCACAGATGGTGCTGCAAGCTGATCTAGGGTTACAGCACAGTCCTAACACTTCAGCACGGTATCTGGGTGAGCAAACGAATCAGGTTTGAAATTAAATAACCACACTTACTGCCATTTTAAAAGAGTGCAACATGAAAATAACCATAAAACAGGGAATATTATTTTCATGATGAAAATAATATTTTTTTATGATGGATATAACAACAACAACAGGTTATGCATGAAGTTATGAATTGACATGCAGTATTATAAGCAGCATTTACAGGTGTTAAATAGGGCAGAACTAGCTTATCCTGTAGGTAAATACAAAAGCAAGAACCAAGAGAACTTCAAGGAAAGGGGACTTAAGTACTAGAACCTAGAAAAAAGTCTGTGGCAAAAAAAGGTGGAAAAACTTAGATGCCCTTAACACACAGGGTTCGATCAGACTATCCATGAACAGGGATAATCTATAGTTTTCCCTGGAGCTGTTAAAAATCAGTTGGATGACATAAAATGACGTTAGCTGACAAACAAATGGGCATATCTTGGTGTAGGTAACATGGAAACATAATACGCATTGTTCATTTACTACTGATGCTGAGAAACAGTAACAATACAAAGCTGGTTGAAAATCCATGACCTTACCCTTTAGGAGAAAAAGCAAACCTAATAGGAGACTCATGGGAAACTAAGCATCATTCCAAGAGCTCATGTGAAGTGACAAGTGTTGGGTCACTGTTATATTTAGCTGCGTGTCTGACTGCTGTGTGTTGTGGTGCAGAGGATATGAATCTCGCCGGTCATTGTTTACATGTTGTGACGTTCGAGATGCCACATGTCAGAGAAGCAAGAGCGACTGAGGGCTGGTGCATCAAAACATGTGACCAGCAGGATTGGGTTTAGCTGGGTTATTAATAGCATTTCCCACATCGTTCTTTCTAAGGCTTCTTGTTTACAGACAGCTGTTTCTATAGCCAGCAGAACTAACTCCATTGACCAATATATGTACGAGACTAAGTTCATTAAAAACATCTCTGAGCGATAACATATAGCTGTGAGGATTCAGATAGACACTTCCTCATGTTTAGATGTAAATGTTCAAAGATCTGATAAATTGTAAATCAAGAAAAGCAAAGTCCCACAACTGACCCAGCCCTGTTAAATCACTGACCCAGAGAGTGAGAGGTTTTACAGCAGGGGAAATAAACAAGTTGGAGTGGCGTCACACCGTCAGGATCAGTCCAGCTTATGGTGACGCATATAAAAGATGCAGGCGGTTGAAGAGGACAATGACTTTTAATGCTCCCTTGCTCCAATACACGCACATACAAAACAGCTTTAAGATACATGTTGTGTCTGTCCAAGCTTATCTATTAGCCTCTGTAAGTGGGTCATTCATTACCCATAATTTTTCAGTACATTTCAGGCAGTGACACTCAAGAGCTTTACCTGATCACTGTGGGAAAACAGTATGCGAATGTCAAACTGCTTGAGTTTGGTCACATTTAATCTTATTAGTTCAGCCAAAGCAAGGCTAGACTTTCTGACCCACATTCATCAGTGGGATATTTCCATGAAATCAAACATGTGATCTGTAAGTTGTCAAAATCCCAACAATTACAGTCCGAGTACAACCCAGAAGTACTTTAAGTCATTTAAGGTAAATGCAAATCATACAGAATCACTTTCTTTCTTCTGTGGAACACAAAAGGAGATATTTAAAAAAAAATGTTGGTAACCGAATAGTTTTGATTGCTATTAGCTTCCATTTTATTGAAGAGCTCCACAGAAGAAAAAGAAAAATTATACAAGTATGGAAAGACATGAGGGCGAGTAGACGATGACATATTTCACCTCTGGCTCATAAACTGTGGGCTGAATCAAGCTTATACTATGACTGATTCAAAACAAAACTTAATGAAGCCACTTGCCTGAGACAGGTATTAGACACTGAATACCAGTCAGTTTACTCATCATAAGCTTGATGAACATAACATTGGTTATGTGTGACAAAAGCAATTCTTTTTGCTGAGCACAAAAACTCTGACTATCATGACAGTCTCGGCTGAAAAACAATTCATGTACTGCATCGACTGATCTTTTTTTTGACATCTGAGGACGCCTTTGCCAAAATTAGCACGAATCACAAACCATCCTCATGGAAAATCTTTCTAATTTCAGAAGGAAACATACCATACACTGGCACATGAGGTTTAGGAAACTTCAAAATAAAACCAATTCTGGGTAACGTATGGCAGTCTTTAAAAAACTACTGAGCTGCCTACCTAGTAGACAGCATTTTGGCCCAACAATGTAATCTAGGTATGCATCTGAGACGGCAGAATTCATGTGAATGTGTGTAAATCACTGTTCATTCTTCAGTCGGCCTCAGCTTTAGGTCTCCATAATAGACTTGATCAAGAAGAGCATGTTAACATCATAAATATACAACGTGTGTTAATTTCATGAGTATTTTTCTAAACAGTATCAATACATTAGCAATGCTAGGTAGCAGCTCGCTAGCTTCAGGTAACGTTACCCTGGTAAACTGCCGCTGAGGAGAACTATTAAGACATATTAAAGCCAAATAAACAACTGACATTAAAATATAACCTAAAAAATAAGACAAACAAGACTTGCTATGAACCTACTGCTCTAAAACGGCGAAGCTTTTGAGATATAGATGTAAAATGGCCACCTATTCATTAAGTCGTTTGTAACAACACAAAAACGTTTGCCTTCTTTCTCGATAATGGACAAATATCTCCGTCTAGTTATATGTCCAGCCAAACCGGGGTGGCTGACCGGTATATAAAGATATTCAATCTTACCTGTGTCCGTTTCTAACGTCGAGCTGTACGAGCTTGAGGCCCAGCGCTGTCTGTGTATGACTGGAGGAGGAGATGATTGGGAATTCCGTATTAGAGCGAGAGAAGCGTCATACGCCACAGCGCTGAGAAATACAGCGCCCTCTAGTGTTCACTGAGAGATACAGCGACACCCGGTGTTCACTAACTTGAGTGCCCTAGTGTCCATAATGTCAAACTGTCTCAACCAATAATTGTCACATTTTTTCCCCCATCATTCATATATTTTTAAACTTATTTCTGTTATTTATTTTCTAAATACCTCCACTACATCGATAGCTGGCAAGTTACTCCTTTCATGAGTGATTTCTTTGTGTTTTGTATTGCTTGGCTCTTTTGTGAAACTTTTTTTTAATTTAATGAAGTGAACTTTGATAATACAGAGCCTTCTCAAGCCCCAGTGTTTATTGTGATATAGTCATTTAATGCATTTTGTTAAAATAAAGTAGTGTTCCCGATATCTAAAGTTCACCCACTTCTTTACATTACCCTACTGTTACAAAATAAAAGTATTTGGATAGTCTACTACTGTATATATACAGGTGCTGGTCATATAATTAGAATATCATCAAAAAGTTGATTTATTTCACTAATTCCATTCAAAAAGTGAAACTTGTATATTATATTCATTCATTACACACAGACTGATATATTTCAAATGTTTATTTCTGGAAAATCCCAAATTCAGTATCTCTGAAAATTAGAATATTACTTAAAACCAATACAAAGAAAGGATTTTTAGAAATCTTGGCCAACTGAAAAGTATGAGCATGTACAGCACTCAATACTTAGTTGGGGCTCCTTTTGCCTGAATTACTGCAGCAATGCGGCGTGGCATGGAGTCGATCAGTCTGTGGCACTGCTCAGGTGTTATGAGAGCCCAGGTTGCTCTGATAGTGGCCTTCAGCTCTTCTGCATTGTTGGGTCTGGTGTCTCTCATCTTCCTCTTGACAATACCCCATAGATTCTCTATGGGGTTCAGGTCAGGCGAGTTTGCTGGCCAATCAAGCACAGTAACACTATGGTCATTGAACCAGATACTGGTTGCTTTGGCACTGTGTGCAGGTGCCAAGTCCTGTTTGGAAAATGAAATCAGCATCTCCATAAAGTTGGTCAGCAGCAGGAAGCATGAAGTGCTCTAAAACTTCCTGGTATATGGCTGCGTTGACCTTGGACCTCAGAAAACACAGTGGACCAACACCAGCAGATGACATGGCACCCCAAACCATCACTGACTGTGGAAACTTCACACTGGACCTCAAGCAATGTGGATTGTGTGCCTCTCCTCTCTTCCTCCAGACTCTGGGACCCTGATTTCCAAAGGAAATGCAAAATTTACTTTCATCAGAGAACATAACTTTGGACCACTCAGCAGCAGTCCAGTCCTTTATGTCTTTAGCCCAGGCGAGACGCTTCTGACGCTGTCTGTTGTTCAAGAGTGGCTTGACACAAGGAATGCGACAGCTGAAACCCATGTCTTGCATACGTCTGTGCGTTGTGGTTCTTGAAGCACTGACTCCAGCTGCAGTCCATTCTTTGTGAATCTCCCCCACATTTTTGAATGGGTTTTGTTTCACAATCCTCTCCAGGGTGCGGTTATCCATATTGCTTGTACACTTTTTTCTACCACATCTTTTCCTTCCCTTCGCCTCTCTATTAATGTGCTTGGACACAGAGCTCTGTGAACAGCCAGCCTCTTTTGCAATGACCTTTTGTGTCTTGACAACTGTCAAGTCAGCAGTCTTCCCCATGATTGTGTAGCCTACAGAACTAGACTGAGAGACCATTTAAAGGCCTTTGCAGGTGTTTTGAGTTAATTAGCTGATTAGTGTGGCACCAGGTGTCTTCAATATTGAACCTCTTCACAATATTCTAATTTTCTGAGATACTGAATTTGAGATTTTCCTTAGTTGTCAATTATAATCATCAAAATTAAAAGAAATAAAGATTTGAAATATATCAGTCTGTGCGTAATGAATGAATATAATATACAAGTTTCACTTTTTGAATGGAATTAGTGAAATAAATCAACTTTTTGATGATATTCTAATTATATGACCAGCACCTGTAATGTCTGTTGAGTACTATAAAGTGTCTGAAATGTTTTATGTTACACATATCGATTAGTTACGCAATATCAACAAGGTTTATTTAATCATTTATTGTAAATGCAACAATATGAAGACATTTTAATGGAAACAATGTTTTGAAATGAGTAACCTACAGTTTATAAACGATACAAAAGAGCAGATGAATTTCATTGCCCAAATTAACTACATTACACACAATTTATATTACATATATTTTATTTCCATCAGAATAACAATATTGATTAACATTTTTTTGTAAGAAAAATACTGTATAGTACAGAACACAAGAGTGTAGAACACATGAGTTTGACTGTTATGATGCTGCAGTCTTTTTCATTTTACACTTTTGGTTTTAAACATTTACATAAACACTTTTGACATGAACATTCGCATCAAAAACCTTATTCTTTTCTGCATTGTTTTTCAGTTTCATACTCTCTCACATAGCCTAATTTCCCCAGTGTTCTTCTGATTGTAACTTCAGAAACTTTGATTTTAGCTAGCGCAAGACAAGCTTGCAGTTCTTTGAGCGTTATTTCGGGTTTCTTCGTGACTTCCTTGATGATTTTACGTTCGGCCTTTGTAGAGATTTTCGGCGGTCGACCACTCCTGGGAATATTCATTACTGTTCCAAGTGTTTTCCATTTGCAGATTATAGATCCAATTGTGGATTTGTGAAGTCCCATAATCTTTGAAATGGATTTGTAACCCTTACCAGACTTATGGTAAGAAATGATCTTCTCCTTGATATCTTCTGAAATTTTCTGCGGTCGTCCACTCCTGGGAATATTCATTACTGTTCCAAGTGTTTTCCATTTGCAGATTATAGATCCGATTGTGGATTTGTTAAGTCCCATAATCTTTGAAATGGATTTGTAACCCTTACCAGACTTATGGTAAGAAATGATCTTTTCCTTGATATCTTCTGAAACTTTCGGCGGTCGACCACTCCTGGGAAGATTCATTACTGTTCCAAGTGTTTTCCATTTGCAGATTATAGATCCGATTGTGGATTTGTTAAGTCCCATAATCTTTGAAATGGATTTGTAACCCTTACCAGACTTATGGTAAGAAATGATCTTCTCCTTGACATCTTCTGAAATTTCACCTGACCGTACCATGATGCATTTACAGACCCTTTGTGCTGGCAGCTTTATGTCTATTTAATGGCTAAGGATCAAAATAAGATTCAATATAAGTAGTTCTTGCTGTCTTCAGGTGGAGCTGAAGGCTGATCTAGGGTGTCCAACCACTTCAGCAAGGCATCTATGAAAAAGCAAATAATATATTTAACTCTGGTGACTGCATAATCGCTCTGGGCTCCGTTTCCCAAAAGCATCATAAGCCTAAGGTGATTGTAGACCCACTGCCACCAATGGAGCTCCGATCAACTTAGGCTTACGACGCTTTTGAGAAACGCAGCCCTGGTCTTGGTGAGGCAAGGCAAGTTTATTTAGAGTATAGCACATTTCATACACAATCATAAGTCAAAGTTCTCATGTCGACCATACTCAAACTGCTGAAGCATTTGGCAAAACATTACCACAACTGAAATAAAATATTTTCACTGCATGTAAACTTCCATTATTTTCACATTAAATACATAGTTTATTCATTGTTGATTAACTAAATCGTGTATATAATTAAACCGAATCGGTTAAATTAATCGAAACTCGACTTCCTGTCAACCCAAAGATTTACAATTCAACGTGTGATAATTTAAAGACATTTGTAAACATCAATAGGCTACATTAGCAATGCAAGCGAACAGCTGGTAAACTTCAGTTACCCTGCTGAAGAGACCTTGAACAGAAATATTAAGACATATAACTTAATGCCAAATAAACGAGTGGCATTTTAAGATGAATAAAATAACAAATCTATTATTCACCTGCACCCAGAGATTTAAGCTACTAATGTTACTGGCTAACTAACGTTATTAAGTCGTTTGTAACAACACAAAAACGTTTGCCTTCTTTCTCGATAATGGACAAATATCTCCGTCTAGTTATATGTCCAGCCAAACCGGGGTGGCTGACCGGTATATAAAGATATTCAATCTTACCTGTGTCCGTTTCTAACGTCGAGCTGTACGAGCTTGAGGCCCAGCGCTGTCTGTGTATGACTGGAGGAGGAGATGATTGGGAATTCCGTATTAGAGCGAGAGAAGCGTCATACGCCACAGCGCTGAGAAATACAGCGCCCTCTAGTGTTCACTGAGAGATACAGCGACACCCGGTGTTCACTAACTTGAGTGCCCTAGTGTCCATAATGTCAAACTGTCTCCACCAATAATTGTCACATTTTTTCCCCCATCATTCATATATTTTTAAACTTATTTCTGTTATTTATTTTCTAAATACCTCCACTACATCGATAGCTGGCAATTTACTCCTTTCATGAGTGATTTTTTTGTGTTTTGTATTGCTTGGCTCTTTTGTGAAACTTTTTTTTAATTTAATGAAGTGAACTTTGATAATACAGAGCCTTCTCAAGCCCCAGTGTTTATTGTGATATAGTCATTTAATGCATTTTGTTAAAATAAAGTAGTGTTCCCGATATCTAAAGTTCACCCACTTCTTTACATTACCCTACTGTTACAAAATAAAAGTATTTGGATAGTCTACTACTGTATATATGTCTGTTAAGTACTATAAAGTGTCTGAAATGTTTTATGTTGCAAATATCGATTAGTTACGCAATATCAGAAAGGTTTATTTATTTAATCATTTATTGTAAATGCAACAATATGAAGACATTTTAATGGAAACACTGTTTTGAAATGAGTAACCTACAGTTTATAATCGATACAAAAGAGCAGATGAATTTCATTGCCCAAATTAACTACATTACACACAATTTATATTACATATATTTTATTTCCATCGGAATAACAATATTGATTAACATTTTTTTGTAAGAAAAATACTGTATAGTACAGAACACAAGAGTGTAGAACACATGAGTTTGACTGTTATGATGCTGCAGTCTTTTTCATTTTACACTTTTGGTTTTAAACATTTACATAAACACTTTTGACATGAACATTCGCATCAAAAACCTTATTCTTTTCTGCATTGTTTTTCAGTTTCATACTCTCTCACATAGCCTAATTTCCCCAGTGTTCTTCTGATTGTAACTTCAGAAACTTTGACTTTAGCTAGCGCAAGACAAGCTTGCAGTTCTTTGGGCGTTATTTCGGGTTTCTTCGTGACTTCCTTGATGATTTTACGTTCGGCCTTTGTAGAGATTTTCGGCGGTCGACCACTCCTGGGAAGATTCATTACTGTTCCAAGTGTTTTCCATTTGCAGATTATAGATCTGATTGTGGATTTGTGAAGTCCCATAATCTTTGAAATGGATTTGTAACCCTTACCAGACTTATGGTAAGAAATGATCTTCTCCTTGACATCTTCTGAAATTTCACCTGACCGTACCATGATGCATTTACAGACCCTTTGTGCTGGCAGCTTTATGTCTATTTAATGGTTAAGGATCAAAATAAGATTCAATATAAGTAGTTCTTGCTGTCTTCAGGTGGAGCTGAAGGCTGATCTAGGGTGTCCAACCACTTCAGCAAGGCATCTATGAAAAAGCAAATAATATATTTAACTCTGGTGACTGCATAATCGCTCTGGGCTACGTTTCCCAAAAGCATCATAAGCCTAAGGTGATTGTAGACCCACTGCCACCAATGGAGCTCCGATCAACTTAGGCTTACGACGCTTTTGAGAAACGCAGCCCTGGTCTTGGTGAGGCAAGGCAAGTTTATTTAGAGTATAGCACATTTCATACACAATCATAAGTCAAAGTTCTCATGTCGACCATACTCAAACTGCTGAAGCATTTGGCAAAACATTACCACAACTGAAATAAAATATTTTCACTGCATGTAAACTTCCATTATTTTCACATTAAATACATAGTTTATTCATTGTTGATTAACTAAATCGTGTATATAATTAAACCGAATCGTTTAAATTAATCGAAACTCGACTTTCTGTCAACCCAAAGATTTACAATTCAACGTGTGATAATTTAAAGACATTTGTAAACATCAATAGGCTACATTAGCAATGCAAGCGAACAGCTGGTAAGCTTCAGTTACCCTGCTGAAGAGACCTTGAACAGAAATATTAAGACATATAACTTAATGCCAAATAAACGAGTGGCATTTTAAGATGAATAAAATAACAAATCTATTATTCACCTGCACCCAGAGATTTAAGCTACTAACGTTACTGGCTAACTACTGAAGAATACCCACATTTGCCTTCTCGGTAAATGGACAAATATCCCTCTTAGTTATATGTCATAATAAAACTAGATAAATAATTATATTTACGTTTACTTGTGGTCTTCTCTAACGTCCAGCTTTAATGGGCTGAAGTTTCTATGCTGCTGCTGTTGTTGTTGCTGTTGCTGCTGCTGCTGACTGAAAATCCTCAGAGCCAGGGTTCTTCTTCTTCTGGTGTTAATGGCGGTTGGCAGACCAACTAAATGGTGCATTTCCGCCACCTACTGGATAGGAGTGTGGAGCGCGTAATGATTGGGACGTTGGAAAACAATAACACATAGAGCTAGGGTTGCCAGGTTTTCACAATAAAACAAGCCCGCTGCTCGAAACTAGCCCAAAACTAGTCCAATGGCGATTCGAAAGGGTTCCG
This sequence comes from Onychostoma macrolepis, assembly GCF_012432095.1. Lineage (NCBI taxonomy): Eukaryota > Metazoa > Chordata > Actinopteri > Cypriniformes > Cyprinidae > Onychostoma > Onychostoma macrolepis. The sequence goes on along the minus strand of NC_081178.1, from coordinate 14,007,946 downwards.
GTAAAAATCGCCTTCCGGGGGGTAAAACGCGTTTTTTTTTGGCGAGATTCCCCTGGTAAAATTCGCATCGCAGTAGCTAAATATCACGTTATTGGGGTCGTTTAAACCCGCGGACATTAAAAACAACCCGCGGCAACAGTGTTAAAGTAGTCCTTGGCAACACTGCTTAGAGCAAATGAAGCTTTTAGCCACATCGACCCCTAGCGTTCGCCAACTTGAGCGCCCATATTCAAACAATATCTATCAAATTATTACTTTCTTATTCATTTATTCTCTACATGCCTCCAAGTAAAATCTGAATCTACAACTAATTTAGTATCCTTACTCACTTTAGATCTTGTGAGTAACATATTAACAAATCTGGAATTTATAGGGCAGAATAGGGCAGTATTATGATGTTCTGAGCTATTTAGTTAGATGAATACAATGGAAAATATGTTATCAATAACCAACCTGCAAACATTTCTCAGAAACACCGGGCTTTCCATATGTTGTTGCAAGTATTTTACCTCCCCAAAAAACATCAGTGCTTGTCTGAATTTTGCCTTCATAATCCTCAAACCTTTTGAGGGACTTTTTTTGTGGACGGATGATTCGAGAGTGAAACTGTTCGGAAGACAGGGGTCCTGTTAGATCTGGTGTAAACCAAATACTGAACTCCCACTCTCACAAAAAGAACATCATAGTTATGCATGGTGGTGGCAGTGCGCTGCTGTGGTGATACTTTTCTGCTTTAGCCTTGGCAACGTGCAACAATTGGAGTAAAACATGATTTTTGTTCTCTCTCAGAAAATCCTAAAGGAGAATGTCCGGTCTTCAGTCTGTAAGTTGAAGCTCAAGTGCAACTAGAGACAATGTTCCAAAAGATATAAGAAAATCCACATCTGGAATGGCTCAAAGAAAGCAAATTAAAAGTTTTGTCTGAACTAAAGCAGTTGTTATTGCTGCTAAAGATAGCACAACAAAATTTTACATTTAAATTTGTTTTTCCACATGGGTAATAGATGTTGTTTGTTTCAGTAAAAAATTAAATTAAAATAAATACTGTGTTTACTCAGGTTGCTTGTTTTATATTGTATGAAATACTAATACAGTAGAATTCAGAGGGAGGGCAAATACATTTTCACAACACTCTGTTACATTTTGCACTAATATAATGTTTCCACTAGAACTTGAAACATGACTTGGAGTATAGAAAATAAACAAAAAACAAATTAATACATTTATACTTTTCTACAGATGTTCCATTTTAGGCCCCAATCCAGTCATAACCCAAGTAATTGATATGATGAACATATATGCATGTTTTCTTTATTATTTGTTTATAATAGCAATATATTGATGAACATTTCTTTTATTTTGCTGTCAGGCCTCATACAATGAGATGAACAAAAATATTACTGCATAAATATCTTATTGCACAGAATAACTTTAGTGAGTGAACAAAATGATACATATTATATATACATAAAAATATACAACTAATCATGCCTGACAGAAAAAATAAATAAATAAATAAATAGTGCCAGAATTAAATACAAATATGAAATAAAGCATATAAGAAGAGTCACACATGTTTTTACTGTGGAGTGTTGCAAGCCTGTTTCTGACACAATGGGACCATTTTTAAACAAAAACTTCCACTTCTGCCACTTCTGTCTTTACAAGATTTTCCTCAAAAACTTCAGCGTCTTCCTGTAGCTTCTTCTCGAACATGAGATGAGCATTTATTTTCTTCCTTTTCTGCAGTGATTTTCGCCGTGGTACTCTCTCATGATGCCTGATTAGGTCCAGTCTCTTCCTGATCGTGGATTCATGAACTTTGACTTTAGATAGAGCAAGAATAGCCTGCAGCTCTTTAGATGTTATTTCAGGATTTTTTGCAACTTCCTGGATGATTTTACGTTGCGCCCGTGGAGAGATTTTAGGCGGTCGACCACTCCTAGGAAGATTCATCACTGTTCCGAGGGTTTTCCATTTGCAGATTATGGATCTGATTGTGGATTGGTGAAGTCCCATAATCTTCGAAATGGATTTGTATCCTTTACCTGCCTTATGGTAGAAAATTACCTTCTCTTTGAACTCTTCAGGAAGTTCATTTGATCGTGGCATTATGCATTTGCTGAATCTTCACAGGATGACCCAGGGTTACAGCAGAGCCCAAACACAAAGTATCTGCAAGAAAGCAAATAATAAAGCAGGTTTTAAACCACCTGGTTCATGCAACAATAAATACAAACATACTTGGTTTTACAGCAGGGGAAATAAATCAGAAGAAGCGGTGTCACACTGTTAGGATCAGCCCAGCTTATGGTGACATCCAGGAGATACAGACTGCAGAAGAGGACACTTACTTTTACTTTAGATTATGGGTATTATACTGAAAACAGAAGTCAAACTGCTTGTGCCTAGTCACCTTTGACTTTCTTAGTTCAAGGCTAGACTTTCTGACCTAATAGCCCGCATTCATTAATGTAGGATAATTGTGGCATAGTCACAGCAAACTAAAATACAATGTCTGTTCACCATTTTATCTACTAAAGTGAAACAACTTAAACTAAAAAAAAAAAAAAAGAAAAGAAAAAAGAATTAAGGTAAAAAAAAGTTTAAAAAAAAAGTTAACACTTTAGGCATTTCGTAGCCATTTCTTATGTTTCCAGAGGGGTCAAGACAAAGAAAATTTAAGGTAAAAGTGAGCCACATTTCTCTACATTTGCACTATACCTCTCTCTCTCTCTCTATAAAAACAATGAATGTTTTTATGACAATGCCAACGCTGGTTAGCTTCAGGTCCCCATTAAAGTGAGGCTTAGGGCATATTAATGCGAAGTAAACGACTGACATACAACAAACAACATATTATTCACAAACTCCTCTAGCGTGGCGAAGCTTTTGATGTATTGTGTAAAATGGCCAATTGTTCGGTCAAATATCCCCTGCTAGGCATAAATGATCTTATCTTGACAAGTATTTAATCTTACCTGTTTGTAATGTTGCACTGTAAGAGGTATTGAAGTGTTTGCTCTCAGTCTCTGCAGCTGGAGATTATTGGGATATGAATTCCGTAGAGCGAGTGAAGCGTCGTGCGCCACAGCGCAGAGAAATACAGCGGCCTCTAGTGTTCACTGAGAGATACTCCTTTCTGACTCCAGGGTCTCTCATTGTCAAGCTAGACGCTAGAACTTGACAAATGGCTCACAGAAAAGGCTAAATAAAAACTCCAGTTCCAACCTAGTAATAATCCAGTTGAAGTCAAAACACAAATGTAGCTGAATTTCAAACAAATTACACGCCAATTATTTGCAGGAATGTTTTTATTGCCTTTTTTTTTAGTTCCTTTGCATAGAAACAGTTATATAAATGAGTATACTTCAGTCAGGACTTATACAGTGGATTAAGGTACTGTACTCATACCTGACACAACAAAATGTAAAAAAAAAAAAAAACATGTCACCAGAAGTAAATACAGATACAATTATTATTATTTACTGTAGATTGTTGCAGGCCTGTTTGTTATACACTGGAAATGATGGGACTTTTATCAAATAAAAACTTCCACTTCTTCCCTCAGGCAATCCATCTCATGAACACTTGACAATAAATGTGGAACACACAACACTATTATACATTTATTTATTTAACACACATACTTATTTACATTTCAAATTTGCACCTAACAAATGGTCTATTTTGTATATTGTGTTTGTGCTTTTTTGCACATTGTCTATTTTGTATATTATTCTTTTCATTATCTGTGTCTTATCTTGTCGCTGTCATTCTGTCGCACTGTGGAGCTTCTGTCACTAAAACAAATTCCTCGTATGCATAAACATACCTGGCAATAAAGCTCATTATGATTCTTCTGCCACTTCTGTTTTTAAAAGATTTTCCTCATAAACTTGGGAATCTTCCTGTAGATTATTTTCAAACAAGGCACACGCATTCATTTTCTTTTTCTGCAGTGTTTTTCGCTTTGACACGATCTCACGTTTCCTAATTTGGCCCAGTCTCCGTCTGATTGTAGAGTCATGAACTTTGATTTTAGCTGAAGCAAGAGAAGCCTGCAGTTCTTTGGATGTTATTTCAGGTTTCTTTGTGACTTCCTGGATGATTTTCCGCTGTGTCCGTGGTGAAATTTTCGTGGGTCGACCACTCCTGGGAAGATTCATCACTGTTCCAAGTGTTTTCCATTTGTAAATGATAGTTCTGACAGTGGATCGATGCAGTCCCATAATTTTAGAAATAGCTTTGTAACCCTTACCAGACTTATGGTAAACAATGATCTTTTCTTTTACATCTTCTGGAATTTCCATTGATCGTGGCATTATGCACTTGCTGAATCTTTGTTTGAATCTTCAGGTTGATTTTGAGGAGTGCTGTAGAGTCAGCCCAGCCACTTCAGCAAGGAATCTGCAAGAGTTAAAAAAAAACAAAAGGTTCTTTACGTTTTTGAGCTCTCTGCTAGATCTGTTTTGAAGACCCGTTTAATGACATTAAAAAGATTTAGTGTGAACGATTTAGACAGACAGTTATGCTAATTTAATTCAATACATACACTGTAAAAAATGACCGTGATTTTAACGGTAAAAAACTGTGAAAAAGCTACGGTAAAAACCTGTTAAATGGTTAACGGTAAGTTCCCCTAATATATAAGGTGAAAAACTGTAATAGACATTTCAGACAATTTTATGGTGAAATACCGCTTTTGGAAGTGAAAAAGAGGGAAAAACCGTAAATTGACGTTCCCAGAATTCCCTGCGTTGCATTTCAAATTTTGTTTGAATTTGATATTTTTTCTTTGAAATAACTAGGTTTCTTAGTTTTTTCTTATCAGTTATGTTTATTAGGGTTGTATGTTACATCTAATGTTGTTAAATTAATGTTTATTGCATATTTCAGTTTAATGAGTCTCACCATGATGGTGTTTAGTGCTTGTGTGAATGACACTGTGCACCTTCTATATATGTTATTATTTAAAAGCTGCTTGTGATGGGCTTTGGTTCATCATGTGACTTTCTCAACACCACCTGCATTTGGTGGTTATCACTGTATGTCAAAGGTACAAAACAGATTTCAGTATTTCAATAGGTTGTTATATTACATCAGTTTACGGTATATAACTGAAAATACGGTATTTAACTGTAAATTTTGCTACCGTATATTTTACGGTATGATTCTGGCAACCACAGCTGCCGTTTTTTTACCGTAAATGTTACAGCATTTTTTTTTACAGTGTACGATCAAAGTCATTAAGATTTCATGTTTTTGAAAGACATTTCTTATGTTCACCAAGACTGTGTTTATTTGATTGAGAGAGGAAACAAACAAACAAACAAAAAAAAGTTAGAAACTGTAAGATTGCGAAATATTTCAATTTGAAAAAAACGTTTTCTGTTTTAGTATACTTTAGCTAAATATATTTCTGTATAATAATATACAGTCCTGTGAAACTCCTCTTTGACGGATTTGTGCTCAGGAAACAATTCTCAGAATGAGTGTGAGAGAGCGACGCACACTTTCCTTATCAGTCTGCATCACTGATCTATAATAGAGATTAGATATTATATATAGATCAGCGGTCTGCATACAGCGGCCTTACTAATGTGCTCTGCGATGTTTTAAAGAAAACTACCATTTAAAATGATACCGCTCAAATAAATATGCATATGAATATGGCAAAAAAGTAAAAAATAAATAATAATAATAATAAATTTAAATTAAAAAAACAAAAAAAAACAACAACGTATATTTAGTCTTGTTTGCATGAAGGGAAAAAATTAATTTAAGTGCATTTTTCTTATTTTTCAAACTGTATGCCAATGGAGTAAGAAATTAAAAATATTCTTGTTTCCGTTTGCATTAAGATTATTTTTCTTATGACAATTTTACATGTTTGCACTTAGAAGGAAAATCCCTCAGGAAACAAGACAAAAAATCTTAGAGTTACAGTCATGGCCAAAAATATCGGCACCCTTGGTAAATATGATCAAAGGCAGCTGTGAAAATTAATCTGCATTGTTAATAAGTTAAAATTGTTTTGATCTTTTATTTTAAAAATTCACAAAAATCTAACCTTTCATTGGATAATAAGAATTTAAAATGGGGGATATCATTATGAAATAAATGTTTTTCTCTAATACACATTGGCCACAATTAACGGCACCCTTTTATTCAATACTTTTTGAAACCTCCATTTGTCAGTTTAACAGCTCTAAATTTTGTCCTCTAATGCCTGATGAGTTTAGAGAACGCCTGACAAGAGATCAGAGACCATTCCTTCATCCAGAATCACTCCAGACCCTTTAGATTCCCAGCTCCATGTTGGTGCTTCTCCTCTTCAGTTCACTCATTTTCTACAGGGTTCAGGTCAGAGGACTGGAATAGCCAGCAGAAGCTTGGTTTTGTGCTCAGTGACCCATTTTTGTGTTGTTTTTGAGGTTTGTGTTTGGATTATTGTACGGTTGGAAGATCCAAATATGGCCCATTATAAGATTCAGAGTCAGTCACTTTGGTACTGTTGGTATTTGATAGAATCCATGATGCCATGCGTGTAAACAAGATGTCCAGGACCTCCAGCAGAAATATAGGCCCACAACCTCAAAAATACAGCAGTATATTTCATTATACACATGGGGTACTTTTTATCCCTGTGTTCACCAAACCCATCTTGAGTGTTTGCTGCTAAAAAGCTCATTTTTTAGTTTTATCTGACCATAGAAGCTAATTTGTGAAGCTTAATTATCTTTTGCTGCACATCAGAAATATATTCTTTGGTTTTTCTCATTGTGATGGATGATTAAGGGAATTTGGGCTTTGTTTTCCCTCCTATTTATATTTCTGAGAAACAGGAAGTCATGGCTGGATAATTTCATGTTCATAATCACTCTGCAGTGCTCAAAATTGTGAATATGAATGGAAATATACTTCAGAGATATTTTACTCATAAGAATTTCTAGGGGTGCCAATAATTGTGTCCAACGTGTATTTGAGAAAAACATTTATTTCATAATGATATTTCCCCCCATTTTAAATTCATATTATCCAATGAAAGGTTAGATTTTTGTGAATTTTTTAAATAAAAGATCAAAAGGATTAACAATGCAGATTAATTTTCACAGCCTTCTTTGATAATATTTACCAAGGGTGCCGATATTTTTGGCCATGACTGTATATATAAATACTAAATATCTTAAACACTAACTATCTTAAGTTATTTAAACATTGCTTACGCTTTAAAATGGGGGAGGAGACCGAAAGAAACTGGGTTTATCGAAAAAACCTGCTCCTGACCAGGTTAGGTTCACAGAGTCAGAAACCGGCTTGACTTGAGTTTCCCTCACTTCAGGGTTAACATACTTTCACTTAACCTCCTTTCTGAAACGGGCCCCTGAACAGAATAATACAATCAACACAACAAGGGAAACGGTGCAAAAGGAAAACAAAGTCCAAATTAACAGAAACCTTGACAGTAAGAGCTATCATTATCATTTATTTTATTTTTCACAGTCACACTTCTGTTTTTATGCTGCACAGTACACATGTAAAAAAAACTGCCGTTAAAAGCATGTTTCAAAAAATAAATTGCTGCAGCAACATAGTGTTCGTCCAGATCCGGCCCACATCTGGCCTGTGTGAAATCCATGCGGGCCAGATGTGGGCCGGATCTGGGCCAACACTGGTTGCTGTCTGCGTGGGTATGTAGCCTTCTTAAGACTCATATCCAGATCATCCTGCATCAGTTAACTGTGTTGCATCCAAAGTAGCCAAATTCTATTAGGCCATATTTACAATTTCAAACTTCCATTTCAATTAGCCAGTGTCAAGTGCAACATTCAAACCAGAAGTGGCCCTCATCTGTTTTATAATAAATGGGGCATATTTGCCATATCAAATGCGGGACAAGTTAGGCTCACAGCCACATTAGCCAGTGCTTACCATGCCATATCTTTGCCAAAACTGGCCCAGATACGGTTTTGGATAACTGGGCCACATTTGTGTCATCATATAAGGGCCACTTTAGGCTCACAAGCCAGTGCTCACTGTGCCACATTTTTGACAAAACTGGCCCAGACACATTTTAATATACCTGGGCCAGATTTGCTGAAACATATGTGAACCACATTTGGTTTACACTCTGATTAGCCTTTGTCGATTGTGCCACATTTTTGCCAAAAGTAGACCACATTTGGTTGGCACTATTTACCACATGGGCCACTTCAGGGTCACATTCAGATTACACATTTCCGTGAACACCACATGTGATTTGATACATTTGGGCCATTTTTGCTATTTTACATGTGGGCCACTTCAGGCTTACATCCATTCTGTATGGGCCATAAGAAGGCCAGCAGTGCCGTATCATGGCCTTAAGTGGCCTACATTTGCATGCTATCATAGCCCTTATCAATGTCTGCATGAAATACCTCTGCTTTTGATTAACGCTATGTTGATACTAGGGATATAACGATTCACTCAACTCAAGATTCGATTCACGATTTTTTTTTAAGAAAATGAGATTTAAGTCAAATTATAAATTAAATGTGTCCTTTTATTATTGCTTGGACAAAATGCTGCACGTTTCTTTGTGAAATTGAAATATAACACCATAATAATATACTAATATAGCACTTGCATATTATTGCTCTTTTGTTGGTTTTGATTGCTTCTATTCTCCTTATTTGTAAATCGCTTTGGATAAAAGCGTCTGCTAAATAACAAAATGTAAATATAATGTAAATGTAAATAACAAAACTAAATTGAAATTTTAAAACAAGCCCCAAATCAAATAAATAAGTAACATAAAAGAAATCTCTTCATAAAAACAAAATAAGGCTTTGTCTGTGCTCTTTCCATTTAAAATTAGAGGCAACCACTGCATTTTAATCATGATCCAAACAAAGATGCTGCATACATGCAGCAGGAGCAGTTTTAATCTAAATTAGACTGTATAATTTAGAAATTTGAAGCAAAAACAGAATGGTCTGACTTCAGTTTTGTGAAACAGCAGTCGAGCTGCCTCTGCCAGCAGGTGGCGCTTTAAGCGTTTCCTTGGTTTCCGCTGTAAACAAAGCAGCGCTGCATTATACAGAGGCAAGATGAAAAGAAAAAATACCATCTAAACTTTATTCTAAAGACAGTAAGTTCCCCTCAGACATACATTCATATAAACTCCTAACCATAACTGAATCGCGATTTGTTTAGCATCTCAATCGATTTGAATCGTGACATATTTGAATCGATTTTCAGCCGGCTCGCGGTTAATCGTTACATCCCTAGACTTGATACAGTAAGCGTTAATCATTCCAACGCGATCTGAAGTCGAATCATACACACATAAAATAATATAAAATATCTACATTCACTATGGAGCTCGGATGAAAGTTAAACTGAAACTCGGTATGGTAAACAACTCAAATGTAAGATGTGGCTTAATAACTGATCTCTGTAGATTTATTATATACAGTGATTTGCATTAAACTGCAAGCCCTCACACTACAAATAGAAGAAAATCATACATGGAAATGTTATCTTGCTGCAGCTGATACCCAGCCACTTGTTTGTACGGATTAAGTTTCATTCATTGATTTGTTCGCTTGCATCGTTGTTCGGCATCTCTAATAGTAAGGAATCTTCAGCCTGGTTCATTCAAGTCAAGGTATTTATTTGCATAGCATCCAACCACAATACACATCGTTTCAAAGCAGCTTCTAGTTATTTCTGTTGCTTCTATAACAGTGGCTTAATTCTTTACACTGAGCAGTTTTACTGGGCAATGTGTCGATATATAACAATGATAAATGATCCACTGTTTGAGATCTAGCTATGTATTCTCCCCTTTAACAAATAGCCATGGTATTGCTACTCTAACCAAAGTGTTTTAGCAGTTAGCTTATATCACTACCACTGTAGTGAAGGAGACTGAATAATATTATGGCATATTAATAATATGTGCAGCCTCTCAGACAAACCACAGAGCGATATATATATATATATATATATTTTTTTTTTATTTAAAGAGATTTACATATTAGTCCGTTTTATTCTAAGAGTAAGATGGTTTTCAAAAAAAATATATGGTATATTGATTTGCGTGTTTACACTGTGTGCTCCTGAGCGCGCGGCGTGACGTAGATTCCCTTTCTTCTTTCTGTAACGTAATTACATGTTCTAACTGACATGTCCTTCCAAAAACTACACAAAAACATTTAGACTAATCTTACCAGGCAGGTTTGGGTCCCATAAGTTGACAACATCCGGATACAGATCGCATATGTTAACGCCAAAGTGTAAACGCAGCCTCTGAGATGCTTTGGGCAGCAGCTGGAATTCCGTAGAGCGAGTGAAGCGTCGTGCGCCACAGCGCAGAGAAATACAGCGGCCTCTAGTGTTCACTACCTCTAGTGCAGTGCTTCTCAACCCTTTCTGACTCCAGGGTCTCTCATTGTCAAGCTAGACACAAGAACTTGACAAATGGCTCACAGAAAAGGCTAAATAAAAACTCCAGTTCCAACCTAGTAATAATCCAGTTGAAGTCAAAACACAAATGTAGCTGAATTTCAAAACAAATTACAGTCACTTATTTGCAATTATTTGCAGGAATGTTTTTATTGCATTTTTTTTTAATTTCCTTTGCATAGAAATATAGTAATATAGATGAGTATTTTTCAGTCAGGCCTTATACAGTGGATTAAGGTACTGTGCTCATACATGACACAACAAAATGTAAAAAAAAAAGAAAAAAAGTCACCAGAAGTAAATACAGATACAATTATTATTATTATTAGTAGTATTATTATTTTTTACTGTATAGATTGTTGCAGGCCTGTTTGTTATACAGTGGACATGATGGGACTCTTATCAAATAAAAACTTCCACTTCTGCCACTTCTGTTTTTAAAAGATTTTCCTCATAAACTTGGGAATCTTCCTGTAGATTATTTTCAAACAAGGCACACGCATTCATTTTCTTTTTCTGCAGTGTTTTTCGCTTTGACACGATCTCACGTTTCCTAATTTGGCCCAGTCTCCGTCTGATTGTAGAGTCATGAACTTTGATTTTAGCTGAAGCAAGAGAAGCCTGCAGTTCTTTGGACGTTATTTCAGGTTTCTTTGTGACTTCCTGGATGATTTTCCGCTGTGTCCGTGGTGAAATTTTCGTGGGTCGACCACTCCTGGGAAGATTCATCACTGTTCCAAGTGTTTTCCATTTGTAAATGATAGTTCTGACAGTGGATCGATGCAGTCCCATAATTTTAGAAATAGCTTTGTAACCCTTACCAGACTTATGGTAAAAAATGATCTTTTCTTTTACATCTTCTGGAATTTCCTTTGATCGTGGCATTATGCACTTGCTGAATCTTTGTTTGAATCTTCAGGTTGATTTTGAGGAGTGCTGTAGAGTCAGCCCAGCCACTTCAGCAAGGAATCTGCAAGAGTTAATAAAAAAAAAGTTCTTTAAATTTAATCTCTTTGCTAGATCTGTGAACTAGTTAGACCAGGGGTGGCGAACTCCAGTCCTGGAGAGCCTCAGCCCTGCAGAGTTTTGCTTCAACCCTAATCAAACACACCTGAACAAGCTAATCAAGGTCTGAAGGGTTACTAGGAAGCTACAGGCAGGAGAGTTTTTATTAGGGTCGGAGCTGAACTCTGCAGGGCTGGAGTTCGCCACCCCTGGTCTAAATAGTTCACAGATCTAGCAGAGAGATCAAATTTAAAGAACTTTTTAATAATAATAAAACATTTACACTACCAAAAGTTCGATTGAGGTAATTAGATTTCATGTTTGAAAGACATTTAGCCTATGTTCACAAAGGCTGCGTTTATTTGATTGAGAAAAAATAAAAATAAAAAAACGGTAAGATTGTGAAATATTTAAATTTGAAATATCTGTTTTAGTATACTTTAGCTAAATTTATTTCTGTGATGGCAAAGCAGCCATACTACAGTCTTCGGTGTCACATCCTTCAGAAATCATTCTAATATGCTGATTTGTTGATCAATAAATATTTCTTATTATCAGAACGGAATTGTGCTCCTTAATATTTTTTTTTTGTAGAGACCGTGACACGTTTTACAGGATTCTTTGATGAATAAAATGTTCAAAAGAACAGTATTTATTTGAAATACATTTTTTTGGAACATTTTAAATGTTACTTCTAATAAATTTAACCCCCAAAAACCCATAAACATTGAACCTACTGAATCCAACCTTCTGAACGGTTCAGCAAAACACTAACAAAACCTTCTTAAAAATTCAACGTCAATCATAAACTGAGGCTCTGAAATGTATGAAATATGAACACGTCTAGCTATTGTTTTTCAGCAACGGCACTTAAACAGGCGGCTGGTTAACCTCGATCTTCACTGTAACTGACACCAAACGGAACGACTGTGACCTAATAAACCACAACGAGCGAAAGGGAAACGATAAGGAAAAATGATAAGCTCAACAATAACTGACATCGTCGTAGTCAATGCAGTTTGAAGTAAAACGGTAACCTATACGTAAATCGCTTCTTCCTTCTGTAATTACATGTTCTAACTGACATGTCCTTCCAAAAACTACACAAAAACATTTACCCTAATCTTACCAGGCAGGTTTGTATCCCATAAGTTGACAACATCCGGATACAGATCGCATATGTTAACGCCAAAGTGTAAACGCAGCCTCTGAGATGCTTTGGGCAGCAGCTGACTAAATTCCGCTTCATAAGAGTCATCACAACGTGTCAACATAAGAGACCTCTATTTTACAAATTATTACGGACTTCAGTTTTATATGCATGCCATACAGTATCCACATCCAACATCTGACTTTATTTTAGTGTCATAGCATATGAGTTTCGAAGTAGGCTATACATTGTACAAAACAGTTTTAGTTGTCTGCAAATACAGAGGTGTCTAATAATGTAACTTTACAGGGACTGAAAGACAACTCAATAATATATTCATAAAATTTGAAGTCCCATCTAATGTGAATGTAGTTGACATTGAAAAAAAACTACACAACAAAAAATTGTTAGGTTCTTCTTTTTATTCCCTTCCCATAAGAATAGCCACATTAATGAGGAATTCTTTTATTTTGCAATCAGGCCTCACACAGTAATGAGATGGATGAAAAGAGGTCAGTACAAATATTTTACGTTAAACAGCCAGTCGAGAACTGAGTTGCTCTAAATATAAAAAGTATTGTACTATTCATTCTTGACTTGTCAACATCATAACAAAAGGTAAAAAATATGCCCCCAGGAGTAAATACAATTGTGATATTGCACAGTAGTTTAAAGTACAGTATGTACAATTTCACATACAGTGGTCATGCTGCCATTAAAACAAGTTGAATACATGAGCAGAATGCAATCATAATATGAGATACAGATGAGTAAATATATTGTTTACATACTTTCACTCGTATATTTACTCATAAACAATAAAATGTCAAAGCCTTGAATTGCTGTGATCAAAAAATCTATATTTACATTTAATAAAAAGGCCTATACATGTGCCATATGAGAGGCAGCAGAACTGAGCTGTGTTCAATAAATAATAAAAAACGTTTTATTATTTTGTAACCTCTTGTCATAAAAAGAAACAAAAATCACCTTCACAAAACATAAATTCAACATGTCTAAAGAATAATACTGTAAAAGGTAAATGAAAAGGGGTCATATTATGACAATTAAAATGATCAGAGCTTTCTGTCTCCACACAAGGAACATTCAAGTACATCTTTTTTTTCTTCACAGATCTTGAGAACACTTTGAAAATCCTTCCTCTAATACACAGACAGGTGAGACACAATGAAAGGCTAGGTCATCTACAAAATATCCTCATAAAAATATATTCATATATTTCATTTATTGTGAATCTTAACTGACTAACCTTACAATAATACAAAACAATGTTTATATTTTCAATGTAAATGAGGGGTGAAGAAATTGATATTAGAATATAAAAGTGTAACTCATTAAGACGCTTGTACATTCTCATGAATCCATCATTATACTGTCCAAAATGTCAATTTGAGAAATATTTAACTAAATTAACATGGTTATAGTCTGAGATGTGATTGTGAACACAAACCCTCCCAAGCATATATCATTACCCATACACCTTTCAAAAATAATATTAATCTAAATTATAAGAAGATGCATATCTACTTTTTGCAAAACCAAACAAAATTTAGCTTGATATCTCTGTGAGAGAATGATAAACTATCCAGATCAGAGACTCAGAATTACTCCAATACATGACGGAGGTGTCATAATTCTAAACCTAGATATTTATAACAAATAAATACATTACATTGACCAAAATCGGTTTTCTAAAATCATTCTGTGATCCAGCCTCTGAGAGAATGGAGAATCTGTATGTAAATGACAATTTATTCAAAAAAGTAAATAATACTTAAAAAAAAATGTCTAAAGTAATTTGACAAAATGCACAGTGCAAAGAATTTAGATGACACTGCTGTTCCGAACACTTCTAAACTCATAAACATTGGGTCTACTTCTCAGTCAAATATCTCAAATAAATACAAACAGCCATTTGATTGGTTGGGATTCTCCTTTTATCTATTTAACCAAAGTAAACTCTCCACAGACGGCAGGCTGAATCCTAAAGGCACCTTGAATTAAGTTATTAAATTGGGTGTCAGTGGTCCCACCTTCTTCATCTGCAATGACAAACGCTGATGATACATGTTTGGGTTTTCATTTGCCAAATAGATGCCACTATGCCAATGCTTTACCACAGCCTGCATAAATGAATCACAGACAAAATGATCTCTCAAAATAACATCTTTATGCCATGATACATGCCTTCAGTAAAACAAATGCTTAAGACTGAGAGGTGTTTGGCAAGGAACAATAAACTGAAGGCTTCCACAAGAAATAAATGAGCATAGCTGTGCAGAAGGCTACAAACAGACAGCGTCGATTTGACATAATTCTTGGTGCATGCCTTGTTTTTCTTCCCCTCGCTGATGATATACAATCTGATGTCATCTTAAACGTATATCTTTGTCGTTTGTGCAATGAATTAAATAAGAATATTCATATAGAGCATTTAACATTTACAATCTGTCTAAAACATTTTCCGCACAAGGACTTTTTGTAAGATTAAGCACGTGAAGAAAACGATTAAACTTACATAAAGATTTTCCATAAAAGAGGATTTTGGCAAATAATGATGTTTCTGTTAAAAAAAAAGAACACATGGTGAAATGATTTATTAATGTGATCCAGAGATTACACACTTAAAAGACTTCTGGCAAAACACAATAGAAAGAGACAAGCCAGTCACTATGTACAGGACAGTTTCTCAAACTGGTGATGAGCTTGATCCCAAAACATTAGTTCTGATACTCAAAAAAAGATTCTGAAAGAGTCTGTACACCCCCATTAGATGAACCATTCTTTCTTGCTTTCGTCGATGGTCTCTGTGAAATTGGCCTCGGTGCCGATAATGGCCGCGTCGGCTGACTCTGATGACTCTCCCCCCTTGGCCTCGTTGGTGTGGTAGGTGCCTTTATGGCGGAACATGTATCGGATCAGAAACACCAGCGTGCACAGAATAGTGAAGATCACCACTGCAATGATACCTGCAAGGAAAATACATTCGCCACAGTTAAAGGAATAGTTTAAAAGGAAAATGAGCTGAAAATGTATTCATCCTAAAGCCATGCAGATGAGTTTTGTTTCTTCATTGGAACAGATTTGGGAAAATTAAGCATTACATCACTTACTCACCAATGGATCCTTTGCAGTGAATGGGTGCCGTCAGGAGTTTAAACAGCTGATAAAAACAACAAGTAATCCACACGACTCCAGTCCATCAATAACATCTTGTGAAAAGCTGTGTGTTTGCAATAAACAAAATCCATCATTGAGACGTTTTCCTAATTGATGGACTGGAGTCATGTGGATTACATGTGGACTAATGTGATGTCCGTTCTGACGGCACCCATTCACTGCAGAGGATCCATTGGTGAGCAAGTGATGTAATGCTAAATTTCTCCAAATATACATCTGATGAAGAAACATGGAAGGCCCAAGGATGAATTTTCATTTTCGGATGAAATATTCCTTTAAAAATAATAAATAACTTAAAAGAAGTAAGTTCATCTGAATTAAATAAGAGTATATTTCCATCTCACCTCCTATTATAGCTGAATTCCTGTTAACTCCATCCGGTATCACTCTTTCCTCATTGAAGGGGAAATCAGCACCTGTAGATGATCATAATAATCATAATAATTATCAGGTATTATCGTTTTCATTTCAATTTTAGTTACAATAATTTTGTAGTGTGTTCTTGTCATTATTCATGTCAAGTTTATTTTTTAAATATCTGTAGTTTATGGATTTATTGAAGTATGTTTTACAAGAAAATACAGTTTCAGTTTTTAATTTTAAAGTTTTGAGTTTAATGCAACGTGTTACTTGCCATTTCTTTGTAATTGTTAGTGAACTTTACTAGCAATTTCTGAGAATTGTTTCTACAGCATGTTTTTTCAGTGTAGTTTTTGTTTCAGTTAACTATAATAACCCTGAGACTGAAAATGAATAAATGTAAAAACAATCAACAGTGTCCAATTCTGAGAAGAAAATTAATCAAGTTCTCTATGCCAAAATGAATTACATTTACAAGCAGATTACATTTTTAAGGAGCTGATGTGACTAAACAATTCTCCTCAAAATGTTTGTCAGATACACAAAAATATAATGGTTTAATATGATGCACAAATATACTTATAGCTGAGTGAAGCATTTTGGTCGCCAAAGAAACCATTTTGTTCACTAACTGGCCATTGACCTTTTAACAGAATAGTAGGGCACAAATCGGAAGGCCTGTTTACACTAGTGCGTTTTCGTTTTAAAACAGCGTTTCAAATGAAAACGGTCCTCGTCTACACTGGTGTTTCCACTGCGTTTCAGAAACGATCTCCATCTACACTACACAGCCGGAAATGCATGTCACATGACCATTAATGCATGTACAACCATAGATATGTATAGGTAGATGCCCTATTATTTAGATGGCGGACGTGTCTGCGTGCTTGGAGCAGTCAAATGAGGAATCTACCTATTTATATCTATGAGTACTACAGTGAGCATGATGTTATTGTGTAGACGGTCGTCAAGGATACGCAGAGAGAATGTGGGCAGCCATGCCATCGTTTTCAAAAGTCTCCATTTTCGAGGGTCGAAAACGCCGGAGTAGTGTAAACTACAGGCGTAACCGTAGCAAAAGTTATGCATTTTAAAACAAAAACATTTGAATTTAATGTTTATTGTATTCTGAAAGCAATACAATAACTGTGGCAGTTAAAACACATTTAGGTTGGTTTCTATAAAGGGTTTACAGCGGACAGATCTGGTTGGTCAGGTCAATGTTTCACTCTGGAGGTGCTGCAATCAATAACTAGCATTGGAAATTAAATGTCTTTTATACCGCTCCTGGGAAATAATGCAGGACTGAGAGATTTCAGTGCATTTCCAGGACTTCAAGACCTCTTGGTTGTTTAAATGTGCTGACCTGCGTCTAGGTGCCACGGGTCGGTTGCAGCAGACATGGGTGGGATCGTGAGGGGTGAAGCTCCGCAGTTAGATTCCACCAGTTTACCCTGGTGGGAGATGGGCACAGAACCGCGGGACCTGAGAGCGGCTTTCAGAGGAGCAATGCTGTTGAACTGCACTCTGGACAGGCAACCCACAAACCCAGGGGTGTTGTATTTTTCAATAATCACTGGATCAATGTACCCGGTTTCTGCAAAGAAGAAGAGAGAGGCATCTAAAGTTAGACTAAGAGCAAGAGAATAATCATCATCTAGATGTTTGAAATGTCAGACAGCCTGAAATACAAGATAACTGCAGAAAACTGATCCAAGACTTGTTCCGGGAAATGTGTTCCATTTCACTGCAATAAAAGGATAAGATCAATGCATGTTCATGAATAATGTATGTACATCAGATATGCGTTACAGTGGCATCCTAAAATAAAACCTTGAGGGAACAACTGTATCTGATTAAAGAATGTATAATTTTCACTTGAATTACAAACATGTTGACAATAAATTGCTGTCTGCATGTATGCCATCCCCATTCAATAGTTTACAGATTTTAAATGCAAACAATTTGTTTGTTGCTATACTGAATATTAAATGGAATAGTCCACTTAAAAAAAATAAAGAAATACTCACTATCATTTTTTCCATACCTGTATAACTGTTTCTTACAGATCTTTTTAATCCATCATTTGATCTAGTTCACAATAAATGTCAGAACAATTTGTTCATAAATTGGAAATTTTTCAAAAAAATTAATTGCTCACTAAAGATTATTGGTGATTAATAATTAGTGGTTTGTTTCTTAACTAAAACTAAAACTATTAAAAATAGGTTACTTAACTGAAATAAATCTGAAATAAAGCAAAAAAAAAAAAGAAGTTACTACTGATACTGATACTAAAAGCTGTTATTTTAAATAAAATAATTTATTAAAATAAGTACTGAAATTATTTCTAAAAATCTGAAATGAATATAAATTAAAGCTAATTAGAATGATTAAAAAATAACAAATGCACATAACAAAATTACTTAAATGTGAACTACAATTAAAATGGAAACTGAAAATATAAAAAATACAAGCTAATTCAATTTAAAAAAAAAAAAAAGTTATAATAGCATACAAATAATATTTGTATTGTTTCCCACATAAGGCTCTCTTTAATTATACTTTGTGCCCTTTTTGACAACAGCGACCAGAACATTCTTCAAAACATCTTCTTTTATGCTCTACAGAAAAAAGTAAGTCATACAGGTTTGGAATGACATGAAAGTGAGTAAATGATGAAAGAATTTCATTTTTCGGGAGAACTATCCCTTAAAACCTCGATTGCTGCTCAAAAGTCCAAACCAATCTTTATACTCTCTGATAGTGAAATCCAAACAGCAGAGTAATCCTGACATAAAATTAAAACCCAGTCCTCTGGCATTTTCATAAAACACTTTCTATTACACTTCTCCCCCCTCTTTCTTGTCTTCAGGCACACTAATATATCCTGGTGCCTTCAAAGTGCAGCAGAGATTTGCCTACCGAACCCCCTCCACCAAACACAGACAAAAGAGTCTGTTTAACTGGTGCACATTACAGACGAAACCTCTTCAAACCTGTGTGAAGCCTCTTCAAAGCAGCTGCGGTGCGCAGCTAAATTCAGCATTCTCTCACCACAGCCAGGGGTAAAGTACACACTGTCTCCAAGGTAAAAGACCGCATATGAAAAACACACGATGAGAACAAATGTTGTGCATCAAGAACACCTCATAAGGATGATGATTTTTTTATTTAGAGTATCACAGTAAAACAGTTTTTATACCTTTGGCAGTGGGGGTGCGTGAGAGATGACAGTATATCAGAGATTCAAGGTTGTGCGACATTCAGATGTGAATTAAGAATGCCTTTGGAATTGCAATTCAACTCCCGAAACTTATTTGCACCAATAAACAAGATGCACAATGAAGTGTATTTTTTTTATAGCATATATTATTTAAAAGTTTGGGGTTGTTAAGTTTTTTTTAAAGACTTATGTTCACCAAGTCTGCATTTATTTGGTCAAATACAATGCAAATATTATTAACATTATTACAATTTTAAATGACTTTAAATTGTATTTTTTTTCTATGATGGCAAAGTTTAATTTTTAGCAGTAATTACTCCAGTTTTTAGTGTCACATGATCCTTCAGAAATCAGTGTAATATGCTGATTTGGTGCTCAAGAAACATAAAAAATGTCTAACTCTTTAATTAATTGTGCTGCTTAACATTTTTTTGTGGAAACCATCGTAGTTTTTTTTTCAAGATTCTTTGATGAAGAGAAAAATTCATAAACAACAGCATTTAAATAGATATTTTTTAGTAACATTATAAATGTCTTTACTGTTACTTTTGATTAAATGCATTGTTGTTAAATAAAACAATTGGTTCCATAAACTAATAACTGATAATAAACTGATAATTCAAAACAACAATTTTTATTGTAAAATGTTTCAGGGTACAAGACATAAAAAAAACTAAAAAACATGTAAGAAGTTCTACGCTCATATGTTGCACTAATGAAAGTCAACAAACGTTCGCTACATGCAGAAATAATAAGCCAAAACACAAAAATATTCCAAATGCTAGGTCTCACAGGGCTAAAATGGGATTTTATCCCCGATTCAGCAAAAATACATTTTTTGATTCTGGCACAAGCCAGACAGAACACTTGTTCATTTTCAGCAAGAATACTATGAATACAAATACACAAAATCTGATCTGCTTGAATTTCAGTTTCAGTGATCTGTTTCTCAATGTGAATCGACCGGGGTAATAACAAACAATAGAGCTATAGAGACGTTACATCTCTGATGTGAATGATCTCATTAAAATTCTGTTATTGCCTTTGCTTTAAATTACTGGAATATGAAATTACAGAGATTAATTTACAGAGTGTATCTCATCAAAATGACATCGAAGCATAGCAAATCAAACGATTATCATTCTTGTCACATTCACATCCAAAATGTACTTTAAAATGGAAATATTTTCAATGATTTAAAAGAACATAGCTTCTGCAGAACACCTGATTGGAAAACGCATTAAAGCTATTCAGGTTCATGTTTGTTGTATGAAATATAACGCGTTCTGCTGTGTATTGGTTCCTCAGAGGCGTGAAACGTGGCTGGAATATTTATGAGAATTGACTGATTGTTGCTGCTGCAAATTCAGGTGGAAAGCTCTGGAGATTTCCCTCTCGCTCTTCATGATGCTCTGATTATTAGAGACGTGCTGCAGTTACCCCTTGTTTTGTGCAAACTGGACTTGCATTACATGGATTTTACCCCCTTGATGAAATGTTTTATACTGCAAGCAGATAGACTCAAAACAGCCACAGTTCTGCTTTCCTCCGACATTAAGAGGGAGGAGGGAGCACTGCAGTTTCTTTGTTCCTCGACGCTGCAAACTTTACCTCGAGTCATAGTTATGGGAACAAACAAACATTGATTTTCACAATTCCCACTAAAAGTTCAACATGGCCTGCTTCTATAAATACACAAATCCTGTTGTTTATCTCCCTGTGATGGACTGATAAATAAAAGCAGACGATTACAGCTGGCTGTCTGTGTCCTGTTGATCTTGGAGGGCATATGGTGCTTTTAGCGTGGCGCAGAGCAATAAGATTCAGGTTAATTAGATTCAAGGTCAAGATCTGGCTGATATGAAGAAAGGGTGGCTGGTGTGACCTGAAAGTGGTGGTGGCGTCTCCCCCCACCCAGCATCACCACACCGCATTATTTCAGTGTGCTTGTGCTTGTGTATGATAAAATAAGACTGGTAAACAAAGGCATCCAGAGTTGCAATTTTTATGTTATATATTTGTGACCCTGGACCACAAAACCAGACTTAAGTGTCAATTTTTTTCGAAATTGAGATTTATACAGCATCTGAAAGCTGGCTTTCCATTGATGCATGGTTTGTTAGGATCGGACAATATTTGGCCGAGATACAACTATATGAATATCTGGAATCTGAGGGTGCAAAAAAATCAAAATATTGAGAAAATCGCCTTTAGAATTGTCCAAATGAAGTTCTTAGCATTTACAAAATATCTTCATGGAATACGATCTTTACTTAATATTCTAATGATTTTTGGCATAAAATAAACATTTATAATTTTGACCCATACAATGTATTTTTGGCTATTGCTACAAATATACCCCAGCGACTTAAGACTGGTTTTGTGGTCCAGGGTCACATTTGTGGTCAAAATACATTCTAAATATATGTTTTATAAATATATATAAACAGTGAAGCTCAGTGAAAAACTTTTTTTTTTTTGACCTTACTTTTTCTTCAAATGTGACATGTATTTTCTTGAATTGAAATATAGACCAATATATATATAAATTAAATTAAAATGGCCATCTATCTATCTATACATACTATACGTGTGTGTGTGTGTGTGTGTGTGTGTGTGTATATATATATATATATATATATATATATATATATATATATATATATAGATATATGGATAGATAGACAGATATAGCTACATCAAAAACTTGCTAAATCATAAAAACATGATAATATAATTTCCTTGACAGCACCAACTTGTACTGCAATGCACCCACACCTGTAGCCACCTGCTGTAAACGCTTCTTCCCGTTTTATAATGTAGTTCAGTGTAGAAAACAGACACAAGATACGCACATGATCATACTGTAAAACTCACCAGACGCAACTGATACTGCATTCCACAAGCCATGTTCCTTACTGCAGTCAACACAATACACTGTATCACTTTAAAACATTTCACGCTGAGAAGAGATATGTAGAATTATGCAGTGCAAGTAAAACTGCTATTTGAATACCCATAAAATTATTTTAACAGCTCTTTTGTCTATGAGCTGCTGAAAAACGCTATGAATTATTCAGAGACATTAAAGTAAACACTGCTATCCTGGTAGGGGCCATTATTGCGGGGGAGAGACAGGGAAAGAGGGGGCAAATGAGGGATTGAAGACTGTCTTTTGATGGATGGGTTGGGAGATGGAGAGAAGGGGTGGGATGAAAGGGTTGCCATGGTAACAAATGGAAGCCGGTGTAGCAGGAGTGTGAGAGAAAAGGAGGTGGGAGATGCTGGACCAAAAGAAAAGTGATAATGTGAATTACAATGGCACTGCCAACACATATTATGATGGCCTAACGTTTCCTTTCACCTCATTTTATATCATCTTGCTATACCGCTCAGAATGGAAGAGGCCAGTCTTCAGATCTTGCTGCATGATGGACCATGTGCTAACAGACTGAGACAGAACAACACCTGTCCAAGATCACGTGACAACAGGATCAGAGAGCAACCTCAGACACACCCGCAGGAAAGGAAACACACAGCTATATTCACTAAATAAATTATGCAAATCAAGTAATAATGCAAACATGCCCACAACAATTAGTGCTGATCTCAATTTGCACAAAGAAATTCCCTCTAGAATGCAGTAGACTATTGCAATCTGCCGTACTTTACTGGGAATGTACAGCATCGTTTCACCCACTTCAGCAAGATACCTGAAAAAATGTAGAACTGTCACTTTTATCAGCCAATAATGATGTGTAATAAATGTTATCTGCATCAGGTGTACAAGGTACAATCTATAATTGAAATTGAAAAGGATGGCCTTGTGTTCAAGTGTGAGTTATATGTGTGTGTGTGTGTGTGTGTGTGTATATATATATATATACATATATATATATATATATATATGTGTGTGTGTGTATATACATACATATACACACACACATATATAAATACATATATACATATATACAACATACAACATTTATTAGATAAAAAATACAGGAAAAATAAATAAAGAAAACACATTAAAACAACATATTTTAAAAGGAAAATTATTTGGAAATGTTATACACACACACACACACACACACACACACATACATACATAGAACACCCCCAGGTTTGAGTCTGAAAGAGAGATAAAAAATATATATAAAATAAAAATACATAAATAAGATGCAGGTTTTTGTACTGAAATATATAGCACAAAAAAGACAAATACATTTTATGAATTCAGACCTCAGTGTTTCTACTTATTCTTCCATCAGCCACCCTTGGAAGGTGCAAACACCTGCACCACACACATATTCCAGCAACGCAGACAATCTGCCCAACAAATCAATAACCAAACATGCTACAATACATTCTGATTCCAATTCAATATTAGGAACAGGGATAAATAAAAGACTACTGTGGGTGATCAGTGGAACATCCAAACACACTAAACACATGTACGGCATCCTTCACCCTGGAAACACAGTCTCACGTCCTCATTAAAACCCCTCAGTGCTGCAGTACAGAAAGCAAACATTACCTGCCTGACAAGCGTTTGTTATCAGCTGTATCTCACTTTCTTCTTCCAAAATACCAGCCTTCTTCTCTGTCAATGTATGCTCCTCTCCACGCTGCGGATGCCTGTGTGTGAGTGTGTGTGTGTGTGTGTGTCTGCAGCTGGGGCTGGGTGATCACAGACTGCAGCCCCTCTCCTGTTCCGCACTCATTGATATCCTGCATCAACAACACCTGGGAACTGGATTCCACTGTCGTCTGGATCTGGAGCCCCCCTCACGCTGGACGATGACTGCACCCAGAGCCGTGCAATGAGCACAGAATAGCCAGTGACATCATCCATCTGTTCAACAAGGCTTTGATGGAGACCAGGCGGACTGCATCAGGATGTCTTTCAGAGAAGCTAAGCAAGTCTGTTCAGTGTAATAGAATATAATTTTGTTTTCTTGACATGTGTTCTAGTCCAAATGGCTATTCTGCTATAGACTTTGTGTGGAAAATGGTGGAAGTAAATAAACTTGCTCTGCCGCCTCTGGCTCTCAAATGTACTTTTGACAGTTCTTTTTTTAATGAAAACTATAAAAAAAGTTTTTTTTAAATATGTTCAACATTGTATAATATTTATTATGATGTATTTTATATTAGAATTAATATAATATTTTTTAGTGTAATATATAACATTATATTAATATTTACATAACGCATTTTTATATTAAAATTAACAAACCATTTTAACATGAAACCTTTTGTTCCATGGGCTGATTTCCATTTTAAGAATCTCTAAATGCATTTTCCCTTTAGATTTTTTTTTTTTAAATGCTAAATATTATTTAAATAATATTTTCAACATTATATTAATATTGAACTTGTGTGTATTTTTAAGTGTAATATATATTTTAAGTGTAATCACTTATTACATTATTACATTGATACAATTACATATATATTATTATGTATTAATATATACAATGTATTTTTATGTAAAAAAATAAAATAAATAATTTTAACATTAAACCTTTTGTTCCATTGGGCTGATTTCCATTTTAAACTGCCCCTATTATGGATTTTTGAAAATTACCTTTCATGAAGTGTGTAACACAGCTCGAAGTGAATGAAAACATCCTGCAAAGTTTTAAATCTGAAAGTGCACCATCTGTGTATAAAGCTATTGTCTCTCAAAAGAAAGAGTCGACTCTGAATCATTGAAACGAGTCGTTTTTAAAACGAATCCGAATCCCAGTTTCATGCTGAGGTCAACATGAAACATTAGCATATTGCCCGCCCACTTGTTGCATGGGCAGACCTGGGAAAACTTAATTTTTGCATTGGTCTGATTGAAAATGCAAATTCATTTTTTGCCACTAGGTGTCGCTTTTGGAGCGTTAAAAATAGCTGTTTCCAATCAGACCAATCACCGCAGATTAGCGTCACGCAAAGGAGGGGTTTGGAAAAAGGAATCGTTGAGCGAATCGTTTGGGAGTTGTTGAGCAAATAAGGTAAAAATAAATGCATTTTAAACAAAACTGAAAGTGTTTTTTGATTTTGCATGCATGTCAACCTCTTACTGGGGACTCCCAAAAACAAAATATGAACCTTTCATAACCCATAATAGGGCCACTTTAAGAATCTCTAAATGCATTTTCCCTTTAATAAAAATATGATATTAATATTTAACTTGTGTCTGTTTGTAATATATATTACTTAAATAATATTTTCAATATATTATATTCATATTTAATGTATTATGTAAATTTAAGCATAATATACATTTAATTAAAATTAATTTGATTATTAAACCTTACGCCAAACTGGGCTGGTAAATTTGCACTCTAAGAGTCTCTAATTGCATTTTTTAAATTAAAGAACAAGTTTAAACTTTATTGTCTGTGGTAATCGACAGTTTGTGACAGATTTGCTCCATAAACACAAAGTAAATACACTAAATATTGCTTGTGTCTGCAAACTACACACTCAGCTGTATGTGATACATAGTAAACACATGAGAGAGACTGAGTAAATAGTGTTTAGTCCTCAGGGAACATTATGAGGCTATCACTCATCTAAATGAAATCTTTTGTGCGCCTTTCTAATGTAAATCGGCCCCTCGAGGGTGTAGCCGGCTATAAATCTGTATATTATTCTCATCTTAAATCATCAGGGTTTGAGGGGGCTCCTCATAATTGGTACTTAATGACTGTGTCAAAACATACTCAAGGGAATCATTTTTTCATTGCAGTAATATTAGATTTATAATCTGGTTCACACTTTAAAGCAGAAATGTGAAGCTTTTGTTTTTATTAATGCAGCCACATGAATTCTTTTGTTAAAAACATAATTCGAGCTGCTTTACATGTTATTTCTGTAGTATGAATCTTTATCTTTAGGTGGGAGTGCTTGAATTTAAAAGCCACTGTTACATCCAGTTACACCCCAACCAATGCACATACGTGCAGGATGATGATGAATCATCTCCCTATATGAATCATGGGTGATGAGGCCATTCAGACTGATGCAAAGATGGCATAAATCTCTTCACACACACCTGGACTGATGAATAGGACATCCGTTGGAGTAATTTAATTAGGAATGAAATCTCCTGACTGAGCCTGTTTAATGCTATGAAGGCTTTAGGGCAGAACACTGCAGAGGTGATTCTGCTATGGTTTTAATCAACTGACGAGACAGCAAGAGATGAGAAGAGCAAAAAAAGAAAAAGAAAAAAAGAAAGAAAATGAAACGAAAGCTCTTATTGAAAGGAATTTGTTCCCTAAACAATGTCAAAGTCACACTTGATTAATAAAGGACATTTGCGACTATGTACTGATAATTACTATAGAATCTTGTTTCTGCCACAGGATAAAACAATTTTTTGCTACTCAACAATTTTGACATTTTTTTATGCAACTGAGTTTAAATCAAAAATTTTATTTCATGGTGGAAAAAAAAAAAAAAAACAGTTGCAAGATGTAAATTGAAAATTCTGATAAAAAAGAGTATTGCAAGGTATAAACTATATATATATATATATATATATATATATATATATATATATATATATATATATATATATATATATGAAAAGGTGAAAAGGTTTTTGCACCCTTCCTGTTTTTTTTTTGTTTTTTTTTTTACATTTTTTGCATATTTGTCACACTTAAAAGATTCAGATCATCAAACAAATTTTAATATTACACAAAGATAATGCAAGTAAATACAAAATGCAGTTTTTAAATGATGATTTCATTTATTAAGAGAAAAAAGCTGTCCAAACCTACCTGGCCCTACGTGAAAAATTAATTGCCCCCTCCTGTTCAATCATGAAAGAACTGTGATTAACCACATTATTTTAGAAAGCTGAGTTAAATTTCACTTGCCACACCCAGGCCTGAATACTGCCAGACCTGTTGAATCAAGAAATCACTTAAATAGAACCTGTCTGACAAAGTGAAGCATGCTTAAAGAGCAACACATCATGCAGCAATTTAAAGAAATTCAAGATGAGAAACAAAATAGATGACTTTATAACCCTGGAAAGGGTTATAAAGCCATTTCTAAGGCTTTGGGACTCCAGCGAACCATGGTCAGAGCCATTATCCACAAATGGAGAAAACTTGGAACAGTGGTGAACTTTCCCAGGAGTGTCCGGTCTACCAAAATTACTCCAAGAGCGCAACGACAACTAACCCAGGAGGTCATAAAAGAACCCAGAACAACATCTAAAGAACTGCAGGCCTCACTTGCCTCAATTAAGGTCAGTGTTCATGATTCAACAATAAGAAAGAGACTGGGCAAAAACTGCATCCATGGGAGAGTTCCAAGGCAAAAGCCACTGCTGACCAAAAAGAACACAAAGGCTCGTCTCACATTTGCAAAAAAATATCTTGATTATCCCCAAGACTTTTGGGCAAATATTCTGTGGACTGATGCGACAAAAGTTGAACTTTTTGGCAGTAGTCAGGCCTGGGTGTGGCTAGTGAAATTTAACTCAGCTTTCTAAAATAATGTATTAATCACAGTTCTTTCATGATTTAACAGGAGGGGCAATTCATTTTTCACGTAGGGCCAGGTAGGTTCGGGCAGCTTTTTTCTCTTAATAAATGAAATCATTTAAAAACTGCATTTTGTATTTACTTGCATTATCTTTGTGTAATATTAAAATTAGTTTGATGATCTGAATCTTTTAAGTGTGACAAATGTGCATATTATATATTATATGCATACATATAATATATTTCTTATATAATTTGAGTATAATTTCTTTTTGTATATATAATTTAATAATGATATTGTCCAAATTCTACAAATGCAAAGATAAATGGAAATGCACTGCTAAAAAAAAAAACAGGAAAAACAAACAAACAAAAAAAAAACACCACAATGACCGACATTCTTAAAACATTAGGTTTCCCAGAGGGTCTGAATTATATTAATAGAATCTGAGAAAAAAACAGTTAAGTTGAATTTGGACATTATTAGAATCACAAAGTACATGTGCAAAAGAAATGTAGCCTCCTCAGGAAAAACTAGTCTCATCTGAAGAGGCCTAAAGAAATTCAGTGTGTATATGTTGTTGGGAATTGCAATAATGAAAATCATCTTCACAAACAATGCTCTAAAACAATAAATCAACTGCTAGAGATCAAATCTTTTGAAGTATTTGCATCCCTTTGAACATAAAAATGATCATTCTCTTGCATTAAGGAGACAGCCAGGCATGAAAGCACATAACCTTCAGTGATGCTTGACAAAAGGATTTCAGAGATGTTTGGTTTCTTTGAGAAAGATAAGCAGGCCTCTACCTCCCACCTGCTATGCTCGCTTTGAAAACAACCTGCACAAACCTGCTGAATCACTGCAAAATCATTTAACACGAGGCGACTGCTTCAGAAACCATTGGGATTATCAGGGATTTTAACTAATCTATGTACAACAGCTAATTATAGTAAATAGGTAATTTATCTCCATGGGGAGTAAGACTGGATGGAATGGGTGAGATTCAAAACATGCAAACTTGCCAAATTGAATGCATCATATTTAAGTCATTTTCTCCCTGTAGAGTTTCCCTTTTCTCCTTCAACCCTTTTCCCTTCATTATCCTGCAGTGGGAGCCTGTCAAAACTGTGCAATAGACTTCAAAGGCGTCCTACATTCCCTCTAAAAATGCCTTCTTTCTTTTCTTCTGAATATTCTTTGTTGAATTTAACTTTGGCGAGACATATCTGTATATATAAAAGGAATCTAATTTTTTGACGCATAGAGACTCGCATGTCTCAAACAATTATTGAGACTATCAACATAATTGGACCCCAAAAGAAGAGTGTGGGTTTTTTTCTTTTCTTTTTTTCTTTAGTTTGAGAATTTCATGCATATAAACCAAAATAGTCATTTTGTCATCACAAATATTGGACCTTCATAAACTAACCATGAGAAACATAATATTACATTTTAATAGGCATATCATGACCCTTAAAAACAACAACAACAACAACAACAACAAAAAAAGTCAGTAATAAAGGGATATTCTTAACTTTGTAGCAACAATAAATTTACATGACATTTCTAGTTTGTAATTTTTTTTTTTAAACTTGGAAATACGCATTTTTACCTGATAAATTAATCTAAACATTTATTGAGATTAACACAATTATTTATATAGTGGAGATCAAAATTAGAGAACAACCTGCAATTTCCTAAATTTCAAGGTCACTGCTTAGTCCTACTTGAGAGAAGGGCAGTTTTTAAAGTATATTTCATAAATTAATCGTATTCTGAAGCACCGTATAAAAAAAAAAAAAAAACTAAAAAACTGAATGAGATATCTAAAAAAAAAAAAGAACTCCGATCAAAATTAGAAAGCACTTACAGACACCTATGCAAGTTATTTGTGGTAATCTGGCACATGGTGCTATTTTCCTTAATTATATGACAAACCCTATTTAACTGGCAGCATTCCTCTAATTTTCATCTTGAAATGTGCACTGAAAGTGAAACTTTCGTGCACACAAACCTCTCATCAACAGAAAGAATCAAAAGGCTAAGTTCACCTTTGCTGAGGAGCATGTTGTGTGGACAGAGGAGAATTGGTCCAAAATTCACTTTAATAATGAAAGCAAGTTTAATTTGAGTCAGATGGGAAACATTATGTTTGGTGTCAAACTGGAGAAAGACTGAACCCAGAGTGCGTAAAGAAGTCAGTGAAAGGTGGAGGAGGAAGTGTCATGGTTTGGGGGATGTTTTGTGCAGCAGGAGTTGGGCCTCTTATACACATACATGGCAGAGTGAATGCAAATGTTTGTCAGAACCTCCTGCGGCAACATGTAGCTCCTTCCCTGCGTTCATTGCCCAATCAGCCAGCAATTTTCATGCAGGACAATTTCCCCTGTCACACTGCAAAATGGGTAAAGCAGTTCCTTGAAGCAAGAACACTGAAATAATGAAATGGCCGGCCAAGAGAACTGATCTAAACCCGATTCAAAATCTCTGGAAAATCCTTGGCATCAAAGTTATGGCTAAGAAACCACTACATTCACCGAACAACGGAAGAGATTGGAAGAAGATTGTACCAATATCACATCAGTGCAGTCTGAGAAACCAGTGATGCAGCTGCAGATGTGCTGAAGTCATTCAAAGCATGGCCTATAAACTTCTTACTAATTTCTGACAGCAGTAACCCTACAAAATTTTAGTTGCAATCTTTTGTGCTAAAGTGGTTACTGTTCTCTAATTTTGATGTGTTCTCAACAAAATCAAAGGTTTTTGTTGAAATGCCTTGGTTATCTTGTCAAACATGTTAGTATAACAGTGGTATACCTACACCTAAAATACCTTCAAATTTTGAGCAATGAAGATTAACAATATTTCAGAAAAAAATCAAGTATTTATAGATTGTTTTCTAATTTTGATCTCCACTGTGTGAGTGTGTTAGTAACACACACACACATCGATCCCTGTTCTTTGAATGAAACAGGTCACATGCACTGACAGAAAACACCTCTGCACAGATGGACTCTAATTTCACCTTTAAATTAACTGCTAATTCAAGAGATTCACATACTTTTGCCACTCACAGATATACAATATTGGATCATTTTCCTGAATAAATAAATGACAAAGAAAATATTTTTGTCTCATTTGTTTGATTGGGGTTTTTTTTGGTCTACTTTCAGGACTTATATGAAAATCTGATGATGTTTTGAGTCATATTTATGCAGAAATATAGACAATTCTAAAGGGTTCATAAACTTTCAAGCAGCACTGTATACACATATGGCAATTATTAACAGAACAAATTAAAATTAGAAATATAATTTAAGCTTCCATCTTGATTTTTCGTTTTAGCTTGTTTTAAACCTTGTCTTATTTTAAACTTTGGAGGTGTGCTGAGGCCCCCTGCTTGAGAAGCACTACTCCAGAGGATCTGAGTGTCATAAGCAGCACTGCTGCAGCACCACCCACAGAGAACAAAGAGCAGCCGCATCAGCCCTTCTGCCCACTCAGAAACCTCAGATGAAAAGCCTCTCCACTCATCCAGGACAAAGCCGCCTGTGAGAGCTCACCGGGACGGAGGCTGAATTCTGATAGCGGGGTGGGGTTGGTGAACCGCACTGCTTTATCGGTACAGAATTAAGATCATCACAGCCATGCGGCTCGGCTTGAGGCGGAGTCTGTGATGGAATGCTGAATACTAATGTCTGATGTGGCCTCCAGGGGCCATAAAGCACATAGTCATTTAATTAGCTTTATCTTATTGCCAATTACTGTAAATTCACAGTTAATGTATGTTGAGTGGGTGATGATGTGATGGCTGTCGGTAACAGTGCGTGATGCTCTGGGAAATCTGGGATACAAAGTGATGCTTGACTCTCTGACAGACAGTATAAATGAAATTATGTGTAGACCAAACATCTTTTAATGTAAATCGATGGGATTTCTTTGGCTGTTTTTATTATCTGCTAAGGGGAAACTGTAAGTCTAACCGTTTAGAAAAGTAATAGCACACATCATTTCAGCAAACAGCATGATTTAAAAGAATAGTTCATCCAAAAATTTTTGCTGAAGATTTATTCACCATATAAATGAGAAATTTAGCATTACATCACTTTCTCACCAGTGGATCCTCAGCAGTGAATGGGTGCCGTCAGAATGAGAGTCCAAATAATCCACAGGACTCCTGTCGATCAATAATATTTTGTGAAGTGAAAAGCTGTGTTTGTAATAAAAAAAATTCACCATAAACTTTAAAATGTTGCTAAAATACATATATATATATATTATGGCAAGCTCGGGTGAAAAATCATCTCATCTAAATCAGGAGAGAAATATGCATAGATCAAGCACCGCTTATTAGCAAAAACAGTTCAAAACACTTGCAAACAAATACGTCTGTGGGTTCTGATGTGAGAGGAGAACAGGGAATGGACTTTTTCACCCATTTTCACCCATTATTTATGGGCTATTGTGATGTTTTTATCAGCTGTTTGGACTCTCATACTGACGGCACCCATTCATTGCAGAGGATCCAATGGTAAGCAAGTGATGTAATGCTAAATTCAAATCTGTTCTGATAAAGAAACATTTCCTTTAAGGTATCATTCATAGCTGTGAGGTCAAACACTTGTTTTAAGATGTTCAGAATAAACTACTAACCCTGTATGGACAATAATAAAAAAATATTTATATTTCATATAAAAGGCAAACTACATTTTTTTCTCTGCTCAAAATCAGCCTCTTGCAGATGACCTTGATATAGCAAGATTCAGTATTGATCAAATCAGTCTCCTAGTGCCATCGATAAGACTAAAAGTCTGGCACCAGAGGAGAGATGGAGAGGAGAAACGGGAGAGATGGAGACCACATGTGGTTTCTCAAAAGCTCAAACTGCTTTATCATCAACATCTTTGCCAACAGCATATCAAATGAACAAAGTACTGCATACTGCACATTTCCCTTAAAACACTGTCTGACCTAACCATACTTATTTTCTTGTTGGGTTTGTCAAAATCAACGCATTTAAGCATATGATTAATTAAATATGCTGAACTGATTCAATATGACTGTGCAAAATGAATGATGTAGTGTAATTTCAGTGATAACTGTCATAAATATTAGTAATTTTATGCATTATAAAAATGTATACAGCACATACACAGCTGTTTTGTGTGTCTCTGTGTGTGCATCAATACATACAGTCATGTGAAAAAGTTAGGACACCCTATTGAATTCCATGGTTTTTCATATCAGGACATAAAAAAAAAAAAAAAAAATACTGGTTCTTTCTAGGTCTTAAAATTTGGAAAATAATCTGTAATTGATTCTTTGCATACAAAAAGTATTCTCGTAGCTTCATAAAATTACGGTTGAACCACTGATGGCAGATGGACTATTTTGACGATGTCTTTCATACTTTTTTGGGCCTTGTGGTGAGAGCTGTGTATAAACAAATGCCCACAAACCTCAGAGTGGGCCAAAATTCTTCCAGAACGATGTGAGAGACTGATAAAGTCATACAGAAAATGATTACTTCAAGTTATTGCTGCTAAAAGTGGATCTACAGGCAGTTGAATCATAGGGTGTCCTAACTTTGTCACACATGGCTTTTCCCATCTTGGCTTTATTTTTGTTAATCAAATAATGACACGGTGTGATATGTCATGTGATATTGTTCATTTGAGGCTTTATTTCCAAATTTTAAGACTTTCCAAGGACCAGATAATTTTATCTCCTGATACAGAAAACCATGGAATTCAATAGGGTGTCCTAACTTTTTCACATGACTGTATATTTGAAACAGAAATCTTTTGTAACATTATAAATGTCTTCACAACTGAAGGCGTTAAATGACTTAAATGTAAAAAACAACAACCTGATTAAATCATAAATAAATATAAATACAGGAGGTATTGACAGCCCTAATTATCACAAATTTTAATGAGAAAAATAATACAATGCACTGCATCACCCTGATACATATAAAGTACCTAAAGACAACAACACAATCACGAATGCTGTATGCTTTCAGCCAGTTTCAAATGAACTTTTCTCCTATTCCAGTCTTATTGCTCTGAATCCCTAAAACACAATTATGGTATGGAGACACAGATAGCACACAGCTCAATATCCAAATAGCCTGATTCATGAATACTGTACAGGCTCTGAGAGGAACTTATATCTGGATGCTTAAATGAGCTTCTGCGCCACTCATGAATCCCTGCAGTGCTATCCTGCATCAGCCTACACAGAAAACAATCACCTGAAAAACTGGAGGATGTCAGCAGCCAGTGTTTCCTGTCACAGCACTCATGGAGTTCACAGACTAACTTTCACTTTTTTTCAGGTCTCCATGTCAGGAGTTCTTGTTTTTTTATAACAAGCTGTCTTGATTCATTCTGAGCATGTAGGCATGGCAGATTGAGGTTGCCAGATCATCAACATACTCATTGCCCAGAAACTCCCACGTGCTCTCTTTAGAATGAACATTTAATTCACAGTGTTTGACAATCTAAATTCATCTCAGGGTTTGATATGAAATGTGACTGGAAGTCATTTGCAGCATTTTAGCATTATAGGTTTTCACAACATGAAGGATGTTCCAAAAGTTAAGCATCTATAATTGCTATGTTTTAAGATAGGAAAAGGAAAAAGAAAAGGAAAGGACATGATGTGTGGCCAATTATGGTGTCCCACATTTGGAATTTGTGCTCTGCATTTAACCCATCCAAGTACACACACACAGCAGTGAGAAGTGAACACACACCCGGAGAAGTGGGAAGCCAATGCTGTGGCACCCGGGCAGCAGTTGGGGGTTTGGTACCTTGCTCAAGGGTCTCATCTCAGTCGTGGTATTGAGGGTGGAAGAGAGCGCTGGATGTTCACTCCCCCCCACCTACAATCCCTGCCAGACCTGATACTCAAACCCGCAACCTTCTGGGTTACAAGTCCGACTCTCTAACCATTAGGCCACGACTGCCTCTTTACAACTGATAGCTTTATTTGAATTAAATTTGAATAAATTTGTCTGTATGCCATATACAGGACTCAAAAGCAAGGATACAAACTTAAATGTTTTCTTTAATATAGTCTATATATATATATACATACAGTGGTGTGAAAAAGTGTTGGCCCCCTTCCTGATTTTTTTTTTTTGCATGTTTGTCACACTTTAATGTTTCAGATCATCAAACAAATTTAAATATTAATCAAAGATAACACAAGTAAACACAACATGCAGTTTTTAAATGAAGTTTTTTATTATGAAGGGAAAACAAAATCCAAACCCATAAGGCCCTGTTTTTCGAGCATGAATGGACTGTTTAAGGTCATGCCACAGCATTTCAATTGGATTTAAGTCCAGACTTTGATTTGGCCACTCCAAAACCTTAATTTTGTTTTTCTTGAGACATTCAGAGGTGGACTTGCAGCCTCAGACCATCACACTACCACCACCATGTTTGACTTGGTATGATGTTCTTTTTATGAAATGCTGTGTTGGTTTTACGCCAGGACACACACCTTCCAAAAAGTTCAACTTTTGTCGCATCAGTCCACAGAATATTTGCCCAAAAGTCTTGGGGATAATCAAGATATTTTTTGTAAATGTGAGACGAGCCTTTGTGTTCTTTTTGGTCAGCAGTGGCTTTTGCCTTGGAACTCACCCATGGATGCAGTTTTTGCCCAGTCTCTTTCTTATTGTTGAATCATGAACACTGACCTTAATTGAGGCAAGTGAGGCCTGCAGTTCTTTAGATGTTGTCCTGGCTTCTTTTAAGACCTCCTGGATGAGTCGTCTTTGTGCTC
This sequence comes from Onychostoma macrolepis, assembly GCF_012432095.1. Classification (NCBI taxonomy): domain Eukaryota; kingdom Metazoa; phylum Chordata; class Actinopteri; order Cypriniformes; family Cyprinidae; genus Onychostoma; species Onychostoma macrolepis. The sequence continues at coordinate 13,972,244 of NC_081178.1, read as the reverse complement.
TTGGAGTAATTTTGGTAGGCTGGCCACTCCTGGGAAGGTTCACCACTGTTCCAAGTTTTCTCCATTTGTGGATAATGGCTCTGACCATGGTTTGCGGGTGTCCCAAAGCCTTAGAAATGGCTTTATAACCCTTTCCAGACTGATACATGTCAACTATTTTGTTTCTCATCTGTTTCTGAATTTCTTAAGATCGCGGAATGATGTGTTGCTCTTTAAACATGCTTCACTTTGTCAGACAGGTTCTATTTAAGTGATTTCTTGATTCAACAGGTCTGGCAGTAATCAGGCCTGGGTGTGGCTAGTGAAATTTAACTCAGCTTTCTAAAATAATGTGGTTAATCACAGTTCTTTCATGATTTAATAGGAGGGGGCAATTAATTTTTCACGTAGGGCCAGGTAGGTTTGGACAGCTTTTTTCCCTTAATAAATGAAATCATCATTTAAAAACTGCATTTTGTATTTACTTGCATTATCTTTGTGTAATATTAAAATTTGTTTGATGATCTGAAGCTTTTAAGTGTGACAAATATGCCAAAAATGTTAAAATCAGGAAGGGGGCAAACACTTTTTTTTTTGCCCCTTTCCTTTTTTTTTTTGTATATTTGTCACACTTTAATGATTCAGATCATCAAACTAATTTTAATATTACACAAAGATAACCCAAGTAAATAGAAAATGCAGTTTTGAAATAATGATTTCATTTATTAAGGGAAAAAAGCTGTCCAAACCTGCCTGGCCCTAAGTGAAAAAGTAATCACCCCTAAACCTAATAACTGGTTGGGCCACCCTTTCCAGCAACAACTGCAAACCAAGCATTTGCGATAACTGGCAATGAGTCTTTCACATCGCTGTGGAGGAATTTTGGCCCACTCTTCTTTGCAGAATTGTTTTAATTCAGCCACATTGGAGGGTTTGCGAGCATGAATGGACTGTTTAAGGTCATGCCACAGCATTTCAATTGGATTTAAGTCCAGACTTTGACTTGGCCACTCCAAAACCTAAATTTTTCTCTAGATGTTGTTCTGGGTTCTTTTATGACCTCCTGGATGAGTCATCATTGTGCTCTTGGGAGTAATTTTGGTAGGCCAGCCACTCGTGGGAAGGTTAACCACTGTTCCAAGTTTTCTCCATTTGTGGATAATGGCTCTGACCGTGGTTTGCGGGTGTCCCAAAGCCTTAGAAATGGCTTTTTAACCCTTTCCAGACTGATACATGTCATCTATTTTGTTTCTCATCTGTTCTTGAATTTCTTTAGATTGTTGCATGATGTGTTGCTCTTTAAGCATGCTTCACTTTGTCAGACAGGTTCTATTTAAGTGCTTTCTTGATTCAACAGGTCTGGCAGTAATCAAGCCTGGGTGTGGCTAGTGAAATTTAACTCAGCTTTCTAAAATAATGTGGTTAATCACAGTTCTTTCATGATTTAACAGGTAGGTTTGGACAGCTTTTTTCACTTAATAAATGAAATCTTCATTTAAAAACTGCATTTTGTATTTACTTGCATTATCTTTGTGTATTATTAAGATTAGTTTGATGATCTGGATCTCTTAAGTGTGACAAATATGCAAAAAAAAAAAAAAAACTGGGGACATGGGTCAATGTCCTGAAAAGTCACCTTCACCTTGTAATACCTATGTCATACCTTTTCACAAAAACGCGCACACACACACACACACACACACACACACATACATATGTATAAGTATATATGTATTCTTCTGATTGTCACCAAGACTTAACCCAGAATTGTTTTTAGCTAATTTAACATAAATTATATTTTGTCATATTTGTAAAAATGACAAGAAAAGTCTAGAAAGCATTAGCAAGTATGTGTTGTATGTATTTGTTTTCCAGCAAAAATATTTATAAATTTAAGAAGTTACATAATATCTGTATAATTTCTAGATTGTTGCATTTTTTCCCTTTTGTAAATAATATTTAATAAATAAAATAAAAAAGTAATTACAATTTCATTAAAAAAGTAATGACAACAAATATAAGGAAAATTTTGATAAGGACAACATTTATATTACAAACATTTCAAGCAATTAAAAAAATCAATTTATATATATATTTTGGCAGGGGAAAGAAAAAAAATCTGAACTATTGGCCAGCAGAAAAAATCCTTACTGTTGAGCCCTGCATGTAACATTTGTGGCAAAGGCAATCTCAGAACGCACTGCGATGACTTGTATTTCATCCAATACCAAAAGATATTTGTGCAATCTAATTAAATACCATTTCATCAATGTTAGTGTATGGCATGATTTTATGCTTTTTGTCTAACGGCAAAAAGTTGAAAACAATGTCGGAAAGCTCTGAAGACTAGATTCCACATCCCAATTTGCAGCATACATTTATACTATGCACTAAAAGAATATCATAGCACAGCATTTTTTTTTTTTTTTTAACCACATACCATTTTATCGCATGTAAAATTCATTCAAATTCAGTCAAAACAGGACCATCACAAACTCTTCCTTTCCACTGCACAAAGAACATCAGCAAATACTTAAAGTAGGATGTTGCAAGCACAGAGCTCTAGCTACATGTCAACGGCATGATGGGACCACAGCTGTTCCTCCCAAATATGTTAAGCTAAATATTCCATGACAAACAGCTTGCAGGTCAACCATGGACATTGCCTTAAGCAGAACATGCTGAAAGAGTGTGGCTTATTGATGTGAAAGGGGTCTCCAGCCATTAATGATTGATGAGGCAGGTAGGGCAGCGGACAGTTTCAGCATGAATTGATGCAGAGGCTCCAGAGACCATAGAAACAGGAAGACAGCACGCTCTGATAGACACGACTGAACTTATGTGCCTGCAGACAGGAAGAAGATTAGAAGTTTTCGGATGTACCAGTACACCAGATTCAGCTGAGAGATTAAACGGTTTTTGTTTTCCACTGTCCATGATTTTTGCTAAAAATGAATATGCAGGTGGATAATGCCACCAGGCTTTGGGTGTTTGTGTGGCGGGTGAAATTGCCAGACAGAACCACCTCCTGCTATTGGTAACAACAGTGGGCCACTTTGCTGTTTTTGGCGTGTCAGCAGGCAGCGCTGAATTGAGCATAATGGGCTCTGGTTGGCGCCTCATCGTTATTCATTGAAGAAAGTGCCTGTCTGTTACATGCCTCCGGGTGAGAGACCATTAAACGATTGTCTTAAAGCCACTGACATCTTTAGAGGGCATTCAAGGACACTGTGGACTGGCAGAAGGAAATTATATTCCTGACTTTCTGTGCCCCCAGAGTACACAAAGCAAGGTATATCATTTCCTTCACATACTTCCTGTGTGAATTGCAACACAGTATTGTACTGGAAAAAGAAGGAATCAAACAATTCTACTAATTCCTACTAATCCTGTGAATCACCTTGTAATTTGTATCTGCAGAAATTGTTGTAATGTGAACAAGCATTCAGCATAACAAAGCATATAAATATTTAATACTAAATTATAAATGATTAATATTATGCAATACAGCATATGCACCAAAATCATATTCCCACAGAATTATCTATTAGTACCACCTAGTGGCTGAACTGAGGCAATACAGTTTTTTATTACTAATTTCTGTCTGCACCAACTCACAATAGCACATTTCCTTTTGACTTTCTAAACAGGGTTTGAGTTTTCAACTCTTAAAGGTTAAAAGATCAGAAATAGACAGAGAAGAGAGAAAATATTGGTAACATTTTACTTAAAGTGTATATGTATAATGTATATGTATAATGCATTATAAAGGGTTATTAAACCGTATAATGCATTATAATTATTCACAATGTGTGTTGGAATACATTATATTGTGTCATAAATAATTATAACCAAATTTGAAATGCATAGTGTAACAATGAATTGATAAGTGCTATAATGTATTAACTGTGGTTACAATCATTCATGAGATTGTACAATGCATTATAAGGTGCATTAAAACTACTTTTATAATACATTATACATAAAGGCTTTAAGTAAAGTGTTACCAAAATATAAAATATTCTGTGGATACTATATAAACGTCAACCTATGCTCTTCAAACTCACAAATACAATTTATTGTTAACAAAGTGGAAAAAAACAACAACAACAACAACAAAAAAATTGAGGTTACAGGTTAATCCAAGCCTGGGGGAGTTTGCAAAGGAACAGAGAGCACTTACCAAAGACTTTACCCAGGAAGAGTGACTTGACCAGGGTGAACTGTGTGTCTGAGGCTTCTGGCAGGGTGTAGCTGACGGGAGGATAATGATCCAGCTAAAATAAAGACAGGTAATCAGAAAAAACCCCCGAAAGATACAGAAACTAAATTATACACAAATGTTTGTTGCTGGTGGTCAAGTACAAAATGCCCATGCAATTAATATTTCTCTATAGTGGGCAATGGTGCCATCTACTGGTTAAATATTTAATCACTGACCACACAATCAAAGCACCACAGCATTTACAATTCACTCAGTTACCTCTTAAAAAGAGGAGTTTTTTTTTATTTGTTACATATTCAAATAAATTATACATTTTATATAATGTACTATATAAAACTGATACAAAACATCACTGAAATAAAGTATTATAACAATTATTTAAAATATACTTTGTAATGTATTTTACTACTACTATTTTAATGTATTTAATAATAATTATAATGATTAAAATATTATTTAATTTAATAAATAATAATAATAATTTAATTTAACAACTAATTTTAGACATATAATTTACTTTTACTTATTGCACAGCAGTATTTTGAATTTATAGTACAATGAAATGCACAATATAGGTAATTTTATTATTATTAATATATATTTTAAACATTTGCTTTCAGGTGTACATGTAGAGTTTAAAAGTTCAGGGATCAAACCAGCATTATATTCGTATTCGTGTATTTTTATATATAGAAACAGTCACTTTAATTTATACATTTACACTTGTCAAACAAAGTAGCTTAGTTCGTTGTATAATAATTAGTATTATTTACATACCATTATAGTTTTTATTAATATTTTAAACTAGTAATTATATATATATATGTATAAATATTTATATTTTATAATGTTATTTATACTATAATGTTACTTCTGTTTCAGTTTTAGTTATTTAATTTCAGTTAATAATTTTAGTGCTTCAAGCTCTTATCAAATATTTATATTTTATTTTATTTCAGTTTGATTTCAATTAACAAAATAATTCTAATAGTATTAGTTTTTGTTAAGGACAACTCTGGCTGGATATAATTTGAAAAATATTCTTTTTTTTTTTTTAGTCCAAAGATCATGCCGATATGCAGTATGGTGGCAACAGTTGAATGCAACCACACACACACATGCACACACACATTCGGTGACAGCTTTAATTACCCCGTTACTGCTGATTCACTGGCACTCCTAATTAGCATGAGGCATCTCAGCCTCGGTATTAAAAAGAATTATTTCCGCTAAATTACTTTTTTGTGCTTGAAGATACGGCTGCTCTCTCAGTCTCCTCTGTGTTGTGAAAGTGCCGCTCTCATCGCTGCGCACTGCCGTGAATACAAATTAGTCTCAAAGAAAGAAACGGAGACTCCAACACAATAGCGTTTGTCTGACATATTTCAGCTCTAATTTGTTCCACTGATGTGGCGGACTGATAAATGCAAGCATGTTTATTCAGACGCCTCCCAGGTGCGCTTGTGCTGGGTAGCCTAAATCATGCAGGGGAAGCCCTCCCTCACCGCTACCAGCAGTCTCCAGACCTTATCCAATTACACTGGCGAATCTCAGAAGACCTCGTGGGCTTGTGTTTCTGCCGCTGCTAATGGAGGAGGGTGTGTTGCCATTCGTCGATGGGATAATGTGACCAAATTAAATTGCTTTCAACCTGTTTACCTCTGAAACTAATGGGCAGCCGGGATGGAGGGATGACACGGAGAGAGAGGGACTGTCCCTCGTGGTGCTGCGGCCCCATTCTGACGCGGCTTGTGCTAATGAGCCCTGCTGTGGGCCTATAATTAATCTCCATCCAACGAGCCTCCTATCTGACAGGGCCCCTCCTGCAATGCGGCCACCCAGAGAGGGGACACTCGGCTTGGGAGGCGACAGCCAGATGCCCCTGGGGCGTCTGCTGCTTGACAGCACAAGCTGAGTTATAGCCGCAACCCCACTGAGAGAATAACTTAGAGAGTTACAGAGAATAAACACAGGAGATAGACGAAAAAAAGAATAAAAAGAGAGTGGGAGTTTACAGACATGAGTCGTTCTAAGAAATGAGTTTTGGAAAAGTGCATTTTTAGGTACATTTTTGCAAGATAAAACATTTCAATCCAAAATTGCTGCTGTTATGTTATGGCATTCTGTCACTCAACAATCAACCAAATGAACAACAACAAAGATGATGAAGAAATAAAAAAATAAACCGTAACCCTGTTTTTATGAAATAAACAACAAATGAGAGTTTAATAAACAAAATCATTAAATGAAAAATTAAACTGAACAGCAAAAAAGCCAAATAGTAGGCTAATCAAAGTGGTGAAAGACTAAACGAATATATAAAGTGTACACCTTCCCTTATATAAATTTATTCACAATACAGCACAGCCTCTCGTACCTTATTGCTTACATATATATGGGTTAGAATTATTTTGTTTAATATATATATATATATATATATATATATATATATATATATACACACACTGTAAAAGTGATAAGTTGACTTAACTTAAAAAAATTTAGGAAACACGTTGCCTTAAAATTATTAAGTAAATAATACTTTTTTTTTTTAAATTACGTGAACTTGAAAATTCACTTTTTAAATTTTTTATTATCATTTACTTAAAAAGTTTAAGGCAACAGGTTTCCTCAATTTTTTAACTTATAGTTAACTTATCACTTTTACAGTGTATATATATATATATATATATGCAAAAAAAAAAAAAAGAAAAAGAAAAGAAGCTTTTTAAACAATGCAATGCAATAAATTCTGAATATAATTACAAAATTTACAAAAAGTTGTGAACACACAAATACATTCTTATACATTTTTTCCCCCAATAAAGACTGCTAATAAAAATGCTACCAAAATATACTCCTTTAAAATATTTATAAATAAATAATATATTTTTATGTTTATACATAAATTTTAATTATTATATTAAAGATTGCAAAACACTTCTCTGACACTTCACTTCACCATGATAAAATGAATAAATAATGTATGAATATAGCCACAAAAGCAAATGATTATCATATCAACATGATGATTATCAGTTTTTCCACAATCATTTTAATTATTAGTTTAATTTTGTCATTTTTTTTATTTGTTTTGTATTGTTGCTATTTTAGTTGTTAATTAATTTTTATTTCAGTTTTAGATTTAGTTTAGTTTTTCTTTCTTTCTTTATTTTTTTTAAAGTTCTTATCTAATATTTATATTTTATTTTATTTCAACTTTACTTCAATTAACAAAAACATTCTACTAGTTTTAGGTTTTGTGTGCATTAACCCCCGACTTGATATAATTAAAAAGATCTATTTTTTAGTCCAAAGATCATGCTAATATGCAGTAAGGCGGCAACAGTTGTGTAAAAAACATAGGAAGTGGGGCTAATCAACAAAAAACACTATTTCACAACTATAAAATTATTATTTCTGACATAATTATTCATTACCACCAATTTTAACGAGAAGGTGTTTAAATAATAATGTTTTAGTGAAAAAATATAGGTAATTCTCACTTTGTTCACAAATCTCATGGGTTAGAATACATTACATCGGGTCAGATGGGGGTCATCGGGTCATCAGATCTGATGTATTTTAACATATCTGAAGCTCAAATGGGATCCAAAAATTCCATACAATTAGATGTCCACACAGCTCCTACTGTTCTCCAGTGGAAATGAATGATTTCTGCTCTGCTGCTTGTCAGAGATGGTGAAAAAGGGGCTCAATGCAATAATAAAAACATAGTGCAAGGTCCACCACATTACTTTGATAGAAAGTTGACCTGATAGTGGCAACCCCAACAGTATTCATTAATCTAAATTAATAATACATCCCAAAATGAAAGAGCGCTCTGCTGTTTGCCTTAGGGTTTAAAAAAAAATCTTCAAAAACTTCTAAAAGATCAAGTACATCTGTTTGCTTTTCCCACATGGTTGTTCTCTTAGTTATGTTTTGACCTTTCACTGTCTGATTCAAAAAGGGTGTGATGTTTCATTCAAAAGAAATATCACAGGCGTGGGTGTCTGGAAAGGTCAGCTGGACTGATGCTACTGTCTCTCATCTCATTTTCCTTTTGAAGTAAGCTCTTTTCTCTTCTGGAAAATGCACAGGTGGGCAAAACCTGCATCACAGAAATCTGATTCCTCAATAATTCACAAATAATTTAACAAGATCTTTGACTGTTTTGATGAATAAATACTCAGGTCTGTAATAGAACATTTATTTTTATTATCTTTAATATAATTTAGAACTGAAATGTAAACACTATCATTACAATTAGGACTGTAAGTGAAAATATTTAATATCATATGCAATAATATCAGTGTTGCTGATCAACCTGTGACGATTCATTTATATTATGGAGGTTCCAGATTCTAACCTCTAACATAATTTTTGATTTCAATAAACCAAAATTGCATCTGTTATGCCTCTGCATAATGTATATCAGGAGTGGGGATGCAATTGGATTTTGTTTTGTAATTTCAGTAGAATGAATAGGGAGCCGTGGAGAAGTGATAGATTAAAATGCGTCATGCTGGTGAGAACACTTTCCATGACTGATAAAAACCACAATGACCAATCAGCATAAAGAAATCACAAATTCCAGGGGCAGATCGTCATTCATTATAAAACATGTTTATGAGATTAAAACTTGTGTTTAACAATTTGAGATGTTTCTGCTGTTAGATATATGCCTGCCACAAAATTGTCCCCACTTTCCCTGCCTTTAAATGATGTCCATAGCAGTATTCTGCAGGGTATTTTAGTGTCATTGCAATAGATTTGTATCAATATTTTGAATCATTTTATTTTTATATTTCCTGTTTTAATTTTAAATTTTAAAACTTTAATCATTTCTGTTTTTTTTTTTTTTAAATATATGTATATTATTCAGTTTTATACTACGGGGCCTTTGAATGCTTGAATCTGATTGGCTGACGAACGTTCTAAGGTGTGTAATTCTTTTCAGGGAAACGCACGGCGAACGTAGATCCAGGCAGCTCTTAACTGCATTACATGACCATATCATTTCGCCAAATTATTTTTGTTATTTCAAAGGTCTTACAACAGCAAAATAACCAAGACCCACAAGGACACTGGCCAAATAAATAAACATAGTAAACAATATGATAAAAACGACAGATCATGTCCATGGACGCTTCGCGTCGTGACCGCATCACCACCTCGGGTGTGCATTATTTTTCGAATAATCCAACGACCCGTCGTCAATTATTCCTTACTTAGTTCTAGTTATTTCGTACCAAGAAATGTTGCCTTTGCAGCTAGGATAAATTTATATATTGGTTTACTATATTAACCCTGGTTTAAATATTTGGGTTCAGTGAGATTTAAAAAAAAAAGTAAATTAATATTTTTATTTAGCAGTTATGCATTACCACTGATCAAAAGTTACAGTAAAACCATTAATAATGTTACAAAAATTTATATTTTAAATAAATGCTGTTCTTCATGTAAGGGATAATCAACAGCTAGCTGTGAATTAAACGATTTGAATGCAGGACCTGGAGGCGAAGAACCGCCCGACGCGTGGTTGCCTCCGCGAAGTGCATTCAAATCGTTTAATGCACAGCTAGCCATTGATTATCCCGTTTATGCCATGGTCATTTCCCAGCATTCACATATTAAAGATGTTAATAATATTTGCGCTGCAATATTTGACCGGAACCATAAAAATGACGGTTATTTTCGTCTGTATTACTATTTAACTGTAACTGTATGTAACTATGGTTACCAATGTTTATAGGAAGCGCATTAATATAGAATGTGATTAAACTGACCTGGAACTACCTGTGCAGTTCAATGAATTTAATCAACACCTGCCAGCCAATCAGAATCAAGTATTCAGACAGACCATGGCATAAAACATTCTATTCATCAAAGAATGCTGAAAAAATTTAGCAACGTTTCCACAAAAATGTATTCAACATTGATAATAATAAGAAATGTGATAGTTATAATATTTCACAATATTACTGTCTTTTAAAATATTTTTTAATCAAATAAATGCAGCCCTGGTAAGCACAAGTGACAAAACAAAACAAAAAACACAACACAACACAACAAAACTTACGACCCCAGTACATACAGTACATATCTAAATCTAATAAACTAATGTATAAAAATTATGTTGAAAAAATTTTTGTTATTGAAAAAAGTTTTTGTTATTGTTATTACTGTCATAAAAACATAGTGGACAAGTGGACATGTATTACATGTCAAGCAAGTTAATGTTATTTGTCATTTCCAACAAAACTAAAGAACAGAAAGAATCTGTAATTTGAAAAGAAAAGCTAATTTAACAGCCCTAATAATCCTGCTGGGCTAATTAAACAGAACTTATCAGGCTTGGACAAATATAACAGATATCTGTAGGCAACCTGCCTTTAATTTACACATCTACGTGATCTACCTTAGGAGTACCTGCTTGATTGCCATGCAGTGTGTGTAGTAGTAATAGAGACCCAGAGCCATCCTTCAGACAATGACCTATGTGTATGAGGGGTTTAGGTGTGTGTGTGTGTGTGTGTGTGTGTGTGCATGCCTGAGTAGTGTTAAAGGACACTCTACACAGTTATTCACACAAGAAAATAAAGGAGAGTTACCCTAGTGTCATAAACATACACACACACACACACACACACACACCTAAACCCCTCATACACATAGGTCATTGTCTGAAGGATGGCTCTGGGTCTCTATTTGCTGCAATGTCAGCGGGGTTCCCAGGGGCCATAAAGACAGGGTAAAAGGGCTATGGTTTTCTCTTTCTCTCTCTATATATTTCACCCCATGCCAGATTTCCAGCTCTGGCCTGTAGGATCTCAGGCTTGGCAGAGCTGTGTAGCAAGAAATGAAATAAGGCAGAATTAAAGAGAGCTACAGCCCTTCTTTAAGCCTCATGCCCACGGGCTTATCTGTGCTGTGCCTCATCCGTCTAGACAGCGGGAATTTGATTATTTGATTTAGGAGCCCGGAACAAAGCAGGAGCCAAAGACACAGACTGACCAGAAAGAGAGAGAGAGAGAGAGAGAGGGAAAAGCAACAAGACAACAAAGCCCACAATTTTGCTGACAAGGTCACAGTATATCTGACATGATCTTTGCACCTCTGTCATTCAATATTATTCTCTTGGGACATGTCTTACAGCGATGGTGAGGGGCGAGGAGGGTCCCGGCCAGCACAAGTCTTTGACATAGCACTGAAAGTCCCTGTCCCTTCTGTAGTTAGTTTTCATCTCCTGTCCTCAAATACAACTTGATATCACCACACTTTCTACTGATCAGGATCTTCTGTGATTTTGATCATGTTGTAGAATTTTCCTTGTTCAAAAATAAATTACTAGAGAGGTTTTGAAGCTAGTAGACTTTATTGACCATACAACAAAGTCGAGATACTGTTTGCAAAGGTAACTCCCGATTGTCTGTGTTACACTCGTATATATGTGCCTGAAGCTGTTCCACAGTATTCCATATATGCTCCATTGCTCCATTTTAGGACCGCCATCTTTTACCATATATGTGTCAGTGAAGGTGACCAATAGCTTGTCTTTCATGTATTCCTAGCTCCTGAACAAAGTCTTTTCCATATATGGGTTTTTCAAACTTTAAATAGTTCACTCAGTTTACGGCTCACTGCAATCCTTTACACACACCTGTTTCACACAGTCAGACTAATAATAGAGACTAACAATAATAGATAATAGTAGAATAGTTTTTTCTTACAAATAAGCATAATTCTATGTATTATATTAATTCAAGATTAATAAAAAATCTTCTACAATCACTGCTTTATCGTTTCATGTTGCTGAATGTCCTGCTTATCGACCACATGAGGTGCTGCGTGTCCCGCCATTTAGAACATAATAAAATCTACAGTTCACCCTGAGTCTCAGTTCAGAGATCAATATGGGCTTTCAATTATCCAGTTGGGCCTGTGAGACTAATGCAGTGCATCCTCGGGTAACAGACACGGCACACATACACTCACATACCCGCATATTTGAGATACACTATATTGCCAAAAGTATTGGGTCACCCCCTTCTAACGAACAGGTTTAAGTACTTTAGTAATTTCCATGAGTACAAATCTTAATGTTTAAGCATATAATGATTTTCTTGGGAACTGTGTGCTTCTAATTTTAGAGCAACAGTTTGGACAGGACCCTTTTCTATTCTAAAATGACAATGTCTCTGTGTATAAGGCAAGGTTAAAAAAGAAACGATTGATTTAGTCAGTGTGGAAGAACTTGACTGGTCTGCAGAAAGCCAAGTCCTAATCCAAGCTGAACACCTCTGGTGTGACTTCATATGCAGACCTTGAACCAAACACCAATGAATTTACTAATGACAAAATTAGTAAAGTAGTCAAACCTGTACGTTAGATGGGGGTGACCCTATACTTTTGTCAATATAGTGTATACATTCAGTTACGAAATCAAGAAAGCTGCCTGTTTTAGGCATCATTACTCATACTCACTTACTATTATCTTAAAAAATACTTAATTTTGACTAAAATTGAAGGCAGCATCATATATATCCTTCATGGATCAAAATGCATTGATGGCAGTATGGCAGTACTACAAAAATGTCATATTTAAATACATTTTATTTTACTTTATTGTAAATGCATTATTCTTATTTTATTATAAATCATTTAATTTATAATGAAATAATTGAATTATAGTTCCTAATTCAAAATGGGCACTTTTACATAATATATGCACATATCTTTACACATCTTTTTCATTTTATTATAAATGAAAATAATTTTATTATTTAAGATTTTTTTTGTGTGGAAAATTATCAATAAAATACTCTTACATAATGTAGTTTCTATTTCAAAATGGGCACTTTTACCCAATATATGTAATAATTAATAATAAAACATTATTGTTTTTATTAATATTATTATTATTATTATTATTTATTAATAAAAAAATTTAATGTAAAAATTTAAATTACATTAATAAAGTATCAACAGAATATTTTCTGTAATACAATTCTTTAATTCAAAATCAGCACTTTTACCTAATAGCTATATACTGTACTTTTATAAGATATAAATTTGTTTGATGATTATTACAGTACTATATAAAACTATATAAAACTAGTACTATATAAAAAAGTTTATTTTCTTATAAATAATTTTGTTTTATAATAAATATAATATTTATTATATTTTCCGCCTTTACTGTGAAATTAACTGTGAGATTTAGTCGATATTTTTGCGCAATTCATATACAAATTTATTTGTATGGCCCAGATAACAACCCGCTAACAAAGTAGTTGCCCATGTAGAGTGTTTCAAATCAGTCCCTTATGAGGTTTCATTTCGGTTAAGATGCTGCCTTAGAAGTGAAAAAGCTAACTTTTATATTATTGAATAAGTATTACATAATACATTTGACCAATGATACTGATTGTAATCTTGAGAGTGGTCAGTTTCATGTGTTTCCCACCTGCACTTCTATGTCTCTCTCCACCCGTGAGATGTTGACAGTGTGGGGCTGCCCGTTGGCCAAGTTCCTCTGGTCAATATCAATACTGAAGGGTTCTCTGAGACCACCCAAGTTGTACCGCAGCTGCAGGGTACCTAACAGCGAAACAGGATGAGACAAAAATATCACATTTATCCAGAGCTCAACCGCACTGCAGTCTTCCCGGATGCCTGTGTGAGTGAGAGTTGTGCATCAGTTCTGCACCCTGACATCACTCACCTCCACTGCACACTCCTGTGCAACGGCCCTACAGGCTGCAGGGAAGAACATTACCTCATTTGGGTTACCGCTCAGGCCAGCAAGATAAATTTGCTCAGAGACTACAGGGTAAAATTCGATGTGGCTTTAGGCAGCTTAACACAAAGAATAAGTATCACCAGTCTTGTGTGCCCACTTTGGGTTTTATGGAATGGTGTTTAACGAAAACGCCACTCTACAAATTAAACAACGGTACATCTGAGTCACTGCATTTAATGTAAAATCCTGTCCCTGAGGGGAATAAGGGTCTTTTTCTTTAAACACCAGATGTGTTTTACTTCTAAACTCTAAAAATATTGGATCACAGTGTTGTGCTTATGCCAAACAAACAGGGATGTAATTGCCTGCGCTCTGCCATTTGTCATATAATTAGCTTTTACTGTTGCGCTTCCACTTCAAAAAGCAATTCAGCCTGCTGCAATACATTTTCCTTTATTATTACAGTGCAGTTTCAAAACTGCTGCAGAACAATCTTACACACACACACACACACACATAGATTTGTGTATTGCATCAGCATCCGGACTTAATGATGAACGAAGACTAACCAGGTGTGATACGATAGGTTCGCAATTTGTCTGTTCATACTGAAAGCAACAATACTGTGCGAGGCGGCACAATAAAAGCTAATCAGAACATATTTGATGTTAAATATACAGTTTGGTTCACACTTTTACTGACTTTACAGTATTCTACTAACCCTAACTATAGATATACTGTAGATGCCTCATTAGTGGCTGTTTCTATGGGCCGCTATACATAAGTCATCCGCCATATTGGAATAGTCAAAGCCGGTCTGTGAACACTTGACACTTGACAGTTGACTCTGCAACCATAGTTATACGCATCTATGAATATCTATATCTGCAACAGAATTCAGCAGATGATTTTGCTAAATTAACGCGATACAAGATGAAGGCATTAGCTATAACAACATTAAAAAGTTACCATAGTTTAAAAAGCTGTAATATTGAGTTAATGCATATAAATATACAAACAAACACATTGTCATCTGTAAAAAGTTATCCCATTTTTTTTAACATACTGATTTTTACTGAGTGGTCGAATGTGGAATCTACGTATACATGTCTATGACCCTAACAGTCAGAGTTAGATAACATGCAGTTGCAAAGTTCCTTAGAGTTAGTAGAGTGGACAGAAAAGATCTGTTCACTGAAAGATTCTTTATAGGAATCCAAAATGGTTTTGCTATGGAATTGCTATAAAATCCTCTTTTGCAGAGTGACCAATATCCTACCATTGTGACGGAGCACCACGGCCATGTAATCCTGGGTTTTCGAGCTGACATAGACTAGAAGGCTGGGAGAAGTGGAGGTGCTGAAGCTGAAGGTCAGGTCTTCACGTGTCAGGTTGGTCTCGACAGGAAGGTTGTGGATAATGCTCTTCTCATCCAGGCTGGAAGCTGCAGCCACCACTTCAGGTACCAGATTATACTTGACCAGTGTTCCTGCCTCAAAGAAACCACCAACATCTGAAAAATATTTAAACAACCAATCAGACTTGAGGGTTAGGTATATACCAAAAGAAATACAATCATATACTGTACTGATACTTTTATTTAGTAAAATGTTTTTTAAAAGTTTCTTATGCTCACAAAGGCTGAATTTATTTGATCAAAAATACAGTAAAGACAGTACAGTATTACTATAAAAGATTATTACATTTTATATATATAGGGGTGTAACGGTTCACAAAATTCACAGTTCGGTTCGATACCACACAGTGGTGTCATGGTTCAGTAAGTTTTTGATACGGGGGGCGAAGTAATTGGTTAGGTCGCAATGTTGGAAATATTTCTGTTTTAAACCATGAAGGTAAGCCAATGGATATCACACAAGCACGCGTTCGCACATGTGCAAACTTTGCGCAATATTTATGCCGATGAACATATTAATCTCAGTTAATTCACTATAAGCAGAAAGTGAAAGTAAAAACGGAATGATGAATGATGGAGCTTTCAGCATCTGATGCCGCTTATTCTCTCAGAGACAAAGAGAGACGAATCTACTTCAACATATGCTGATAACGGTAAAATGAGAAGAAACGTATTTCGTGTTTAATAGGTTGTTTTTGAAAGTTGGTGCTTGAAATAAAAGCTTTATATTTCATTGATTTTTATTGATGACTGCAGTGTTAATATTTTAATTATAGGACTATAATTTATTGTAGGGTACAATGGGGCTAAAGGCGATTGATATTATTTTCATCTAACTAGATGGCACAAAAACGTGGCGTAGCACTTTCCAAAACATTCGCTTTTCAAGATGCACGTGTGTATTTGTCTGGTTTTTGACACGATCGTGCGCAGCAGTGCAAAGTTGATTCTGTGCTTACTTGATCTAATATTTTATGTTTTTTAGTAGAAAATGAGAATGGCTAAAATTAATGCATATATTTTGAGACAAAGGTCTTCTTTATGATTTTCAGTTTTGTTTAAGATAATTAAAGCAACAGTTTTTAAATAATGAAAGAATATGTAAAAGTATGGTATTTGGGGTAAAAAGCGCCCCTGCTGTTGGGGCTTAAGGCGCACAGTAATTAACATGATAATTAATAGATCACTGACTTTTCCATTTGTTGACATGATATGGTTAGATTCAGATAGTAAATATCATATATTATGTTGGGTGTCCATATTAGAGATAATCACCATGTTTAGAATGAAACCATCATATTTAAAAACATGATATTAATCATATCATATAATAAAATATAATTTGTTGTTATTACTGTAAATATATATTTGATTATTATTGGATCTCCTTCAATACTTTCAGAATCTTTACTTATTAAAATGATTTTGTTTCTGTATTTTAAAATATATTTTTCATATTAACATATTTTAATGACAGTATATTTATTGAACAAAAATTAATACTTTTATTTTTCAAAATAAGCAGAAGATAGTACAAACTTTGCTAAAGTCATTGTTTTGAACAAGTATTAACTTAGACATTATTTAAAAAAAACATTATTTTAGCTGAAGTATTTGTATCAATAGCGTGCGCCTTTTACCCCATGCTGGTGGGCCTTTTACCCCATATGTGGGGTAAAAGTCCCCTCTTGCCACCTCATACATTTATAAGATTTTTAAATAAAATAAACAACTTGAATGATTTATTTTCACACAAAATCTGTTGCTCCATTAATGTTCAATACAACGTATATATTTTTTCTGCAATTCTGCATTTTAGGCACAGTGAATAGCACTTTTTTTTTCCTATAGCCTAATAGACCTGTTTTAAAAACATTTTAATTGAGGAGTAAATAGCCTAATCTTATTCTCGCATCGTGTCAGTTATGCGGTAATTATTGTGGGGAAAATTAATTGTACTTTTAATTTAATAATAAAAGTAATTTCATAATAATAATAATAGACCTAATAAAAATAAGAATGTAACAGGCCTACATTAATTGGAAATGCCAAATACTCTTAATATCGCCAATAATTGATGTTTTTGACAATATCTCTGGCTATCGTCGATACAAGATCATCGTCTTTTGACGCAAACCCAGCAAGGGGAGGTTATTGCGGGGCAGACAGCACGTTGCCTGTTACGTCGTTTGGGCTGCCTTGTTGAGCGTAGTGGCACTGAGAACATTATATTTCACACACTTTAAGCTCTTTTATTTTCCAAGTATAATAGGAATAGTCCAATGAATCGTTCGGTTTGTACTGCGTACCGAACCGAAAGCCTCATACCGAAAGTTTCAATATGAATATGCGTATTGTTACACCCTAATATATATATATATATATATATATATATAGAAAGAGAGAGAGAGAGAGAGAGAGAAAGAGAGAGAAAGTGAAGGAGAGAGAGAGAATGCATTAAATTGGTCAAAATTGACAATTAAGACATTTATAAAGTTACCAAAGAAATTCAAGAAAGTTTTTATTAAAGATTTATTTATTTAAAATAGAAGTCTTTGGTAACTTTAAAAATGTCTTCATTGTCACTTTTGACCAATACTGTATATATTAGGGCTGTCAGTTTAACGCGTTAATTAATTAGTTATGAAAAAATAACGCAATACAAATATTTTAACGCAGTAAACGCACTGGACCCGCCCCCAGACCTGTATGTCATCTTACATTTCATATAGTTGACTACTGACAAATATGATGCAGGGCAACGACTCCATAAATGCAGTTATGCCCTAAAATTCAAGATATTGGTGCTAATAATGCCCCTGTATGAGTTTGTGTCTCATATTTATATCATACGATATCACACGAGCAGGGAGAGCAGTATTTCTGCTGATTTTGTCCCGAGTTTGTCCCATATTGCGAGTTAAATGTGATTTTATACAACAGTTCAGTAAAATAAGAAGTTGATATTGTGTTATATTTTAAACACAATATTATGTTTTGCTAAATTTTGCAGAGAACATTTACCTTTAGCCATAGCAGAATAGTTGCGGGTCTCCGAACAACACAGCAGTGTTTCTGAATGAATCAGTTGTTTGAATGAATCGAATGAATTAATGACTCAAAGACATTTACCGCCACCAGCTGGCAGATTTAGTTTCTTATTTAGAGTATCATTTCATAAAAAAAATAAAATAAAAATAAAAACATTAAAGGGATAGTTTACCCTAAATATTCTGCCATCGTTTACTCGTGTAATTTAAAACCTTCCTTTTGTGGAACATAAAAGAAGGTATTTTAATGACTGTTGGTAACAAAGCTGTTTTGGTTACCAATGATTTTTATTGTATGAACAAAAAATACTGAGATGTTTCTCAAATTATCATCTTTTATGTTAGGTCATTGTAGCCTAAATGTTTATGTGTAATAAATTTTATGTTGAATCAAATAAAACATTTATTTCTAAAGCTACAATTTGTAATGTCTACTTGATACTTTCTCATTTAACACAAAAATAGCTTTAAAAAATCTTTTTTGGGTATTTTCACAGTCAAACTTATTTTGCAATTAATTAGATTAATTAATCAACACATCATGTAATTAATTAGATTAAAAAAATTGTATCGATTGACAGCCCAAATATATATAAATATATTACATCTTACTGACCCCAAACTTTTGGATCATAGCGAATCATAGTGTATGTGTTCAATTAATTAAAAGTCTAAACTCTAAAACCAGTGTTTCTTAGCCTGAAAAAGTGTTTCAAACTGCACAAATGAGATGAATTTTGACATGTATTGCAATATGAATTGTATTGTGAGGTAGCTGGTGATACCTAGTAAAAAATGTGACTCTTTGACCGGAATGCTGTTTGAGGACCAAAAAAAGATGTTGATCCATGAACACATGAATCATACTTCCGGCAAAATCATGGCCACCATTCAATAAATGTGCACTGGGAATGTGTAAGTGATGTCTGACTTGGCCATCTGAGGTAGAAGGGCAAGGAAACTGACATTACCGACATGTTTTGTATTCATGAGGGGCTTCTTCAACAGCTATAAAACCAAGAGGACACTTTCCTATTACCTTTTTACTTGAGGGGGAGAACAAAGGTCCTTACACAGATCGTTTAACCCGACTGCTAGGACGTGTGCAAGTGTGCATGGATTTGTCTTACACAGAAGCAGTATAAACAACGCAGGATTTGTTGCATATGGGGTGGAACAGGAAGAACCATGGGAAATCAACATGGGTAATGAAGTAAATACACACAAGGGTAAAAAGAGAGTGAACGAACATGACAATGTGCACCCGCACAGAATATCTCATGTACACAGAGGATGAGGCAGGTTTATCTGTTATTCATGGCATTCTCTCATTCAGCCGTTTTACCCCCGGGAACAGAGCGCTAAGTACAAATGAGCTTTGTACAAATGCTGTATCGGGAGCAGGAAGGAAATCAGTGTGGAGACTATAGATTGGTTTAATTATTTGCTGTGAGGCCCTTGAGCAATCTTTACTTTTCTACCAGGCTGCAACACGCGGTTCAGAGGCAACTGAGAAAGAACCATCATGTTTTAGTACCGCTGGGGCAAAAGCCCCGGCACAGCGGGAGCATGAAAGGCAGGGTAAGGATGGTACGGATATAAGAAATTACAGTTCTTGAGTACAAAAATCCCATCTGTGATGTGTTCTGAAGACCAACAACTTTACAGGCCCTGGATTGGATCATTTATCTACTGTACCACTACTACTTTAAAATCCCATTGAAAGTCCTGTAAAGTCTGTATGGGTTTCTTTCTTCTGTTGAACACAAATGAAGATATTTTGAAGAATGTTTGTAACGGTTACCAGGTAACCAAACAGTTAATGGTAGCCATAGGAAAAAAATACTATGGAAGTCAATGGCTACCGTCAACTGCTTGTTTACCAACATTCTCCAAAAATATCCTCTTTAGTGTTCAACAGAAGAAAGAAACTCATACAGGTTTGGAACAAGTGGAGGGGGAGTAAATGATGACAGAATTTTCATTTTTGGGTGAACTATTCCTTTAAATCTTTAAGTTCAAGATCTTACATTTTTACATTAAAGCAAGTGATCCTTTTATTGTCAAATCTGTTGTTTTTTGCATTAAGACATTTGAAATATGGTGTCTTTTTGTAAAACATTTTCTATCTGTCTTAATTCAGCCCAGATCTTTTAAAAATAACTCATTTTCAGTAAAAAGGTTATTTTGTCATTTTCTTAATGGTTTTGCATTTAGGTAGAGGCATAGTCCACCCCCCAAAAAAATCTGTAATTATTTACTCACCCTCAGGCCATTCCAAACCTGTATAACTGTCTTCCTATTGTGGAACACAAAAGAAGATATTTTGAAGCCGTTTTATTATTTTTTTTATTTTGCATTTTAAACTGTACAATGAAAGTCATGGGGTCCAAAAAAACAAAACAAAACAAAAACTGAGACATCTTTCTTCTTCATATCTTCTTTTATGTTCTGCAAAAATGGAAAGTCATGCATGGTTTAGACTGACATGAGGGTGAGTACATTCTCATTTTTTGGTGAGCTAATCCTTTAAATCGAGAAAAAATAGCACTAAATAACATATAGATGTGAGAATCCACATTCATAGCTCTGAATCCAAATGAAACAGCAAAGAGATTTTCCTCTTTTCCTGGAGTGAAGGTGATGTGTAGTATTGAGCCACAGACGTAAGGCAGCCTGTGGGAGCAACTGCACTGACCCAGAGGCAAAGAATCTGAGAGAATTCGATATTGACTGCAATATAGACTTCACAAGTAAATATGTGTAAAATGGAAATGTGAGTTAAAACCTTGCAATTACAAGGTTGTTCATACATATTTCAAGCAGAAGGAGATGTTGAAAGCTGAGGGCAACCATCAGAGGCCCTGATTCACAGCGAGTCGCCATTTTTAAACAGAGCATGAGATGCTTGATGGAGGTCCCGACATAGAGCATGAACTACAGAAGGGGCCAGCTCATGTCAGTGATGCTATTACTATATTCAAATGAGGGAGGCGGAGCTTAAGTACAAGAGTTTCCCTCAGAGATTCCCAGATTTAAAAAACAAATTGTTCAGTGTCATATCTCTGGTTGAGGTGTATAAACTTCACCGAAAACTTTTAAAAGTATGACTTTCTAATTTGCATATGCATACTGACCTTTTGAACAAAAAGGCCCATCATAAGCAGTGGTGGAGCAGTCACAGGAATAGCCATTGTATTTCTCCACACACTTGCCGCCGTTACGGCAATACATCCCAAAACTGGTGCAGTGACCCGAACAGCCAGGTTTTACACCAGGAGTGACTTTTGCCCTCTCTTCTAAGTCAAGGGTCACCCCGTTCATCTTCAGAGAGCGGATGCATCCGAGAAATCCTCTCTGACCTCCTGCTGCACCTAGATGAGAAATGGAGACAAAGACTAGTCAATATTACGCTTAATAAAAGCAAAGTGGCACAACAAAATGACTCAATCCTTCATTTCCATTGCAGACTAGCTTGAAAACAAAAGGTTAAATTAGAAACATTAAGTCTCAGCCAATAGTTGAACCTTCTGTTGGGTTTCATTCATTATGGCATGTACCATTCAATATAATAGACCTTAGAAAAATTAGACATCATTAGAGCTCCACTTCCTGGAGAAAATAAACATTCGCCAATTGCTCAATGTCTTGTCTGGACTTCTTTTCATTATACGGAACTGCCCAGTTAAACAGAAATCGTACAATCATTTGCTAGATTAATAGCAGATTAATAGTAAATGTCCTGGCAGGATGCATTAATTATTAACAAACGGTAAATAATAAAAGCAGACTCACAAGTACAACCTTGCTACAATTTATCAAGGTACAAAATGATGAAAGCTTTATCAGTTCCTCCAAAGAAATTATATAGATTGGAGTGTGTGTATATATATATATATATATATATATATATATATATTTATTTATTTATATATATATATATATATATACAGTGGTAATGGCAGTTTGGCTATGCCTTAAAAAAAGTTTTATAAACTCAGTTTAACTCAAACTCACATCAACAGTGGAGTGTTAATTGCGGTGGTGACCTGCTTGGGCATATAATAAAAAACAACTCACTGAATCCTTTGCTAATAAACCTGAGAGTAGAGCTCTTATCATCAAATGTACAGTAAATATGCTGTGCTATTTATAATGCTTAAATGAAAGACATAATGTGTCAAGGACGAACACAAAATCCTTTTAATTAACATTTCTATTAATTCCTTGTTGCAGTATTGTTACATTTTGATTCATGTCACTTAGCAAGTGCTTTTTATGCCCTTGTTTGTCACTGAAGAATCAACTTCACAAAACTTTTTCATAAACACAGGATGTTTTAACTTTTGAAAGTGAAGCAGCTCGAATAAGCTTGAGTGAGGAAAGAGCTGTTAAAACCCTTCTGAAGTTCACTGCCTCCATCTCTGATGAGCCCTGAAACGGAAATTATTCTCTAATGAAACTGTAATGAATTAGCATATTACATTTATTAGACCATCCTGCCCAGTGGAATATTTTTTTCTTCTGCTTTTACCATTGCAGTGCACAGAATGTTTATAGCCTTATATCGAATTAAAAGATCTCCTGACCAAAATATCACAGACAGACAAGAAGTTTCAGGTTAAACTAGACTGCTTGTTGTTGTACATTTTACAAAAAAGTTACCTACTGTCCTGACAGGCCCATGAAGCTGGCTTCCCTTTGGAGAACCAATATCGCCCAGATGTGCAAGCAATGAAAGAAAGAAAAAACAACACACACACACAAAAAAATACAAAATAAAAATAAATATGAATAAAAACATGCAGTGATTAGAAAACTTGAAGCATAATCAAGGCCAGGCTTCAAAATAAAGTAAATGGCAAGAAGCAACTTGATGGTGGATAGTAAAGATGCATTAAAGATTCATGCAAACAGACATATGCATATTATAATACCATGAACGAATGCGAACGTGTTAGTGGTTGTTAAATCAAAGGTCTGCTTGTTATTTGAGATGAAGCGAATGACAATAAAAAACGAGCAAGCATTTAATCCTCCATTAAATATAAAGAGGCCACTATAAATGCAAAACAAATTCAAATAGACACAAACACCCATGGGTGAATGGAAGTAGAAGGTAATCTGCTTTATCAATAAATGATGGCATGGGAATAAATGGTGTGAAAAACTGAGCATTCATGGGCAGAGGAGAGGAGGCCAGGCAGAGGCTTGACAGGTCTGGACAGGCCCACCCAAGCCCACTCAGTGGATATAAACCAATTAGTTTTCCAACTGAGGGTCAGAGTCTAAAGACTGAGAGCTGCTCTCCACGAACAGTCATGTCAACATTTAACATTTCTACAGAAACAATAGACAAGCATTAGACAACCTTTAACATTCATTTAGACTGCAAAGCTCATTACACCTAACCCTAGTGTGCGTATAATGAAATTGATATGTCAGTCCAACATTATTCAGATCTAAGTCGAGAATAAGAATGAAATTTTCATCTGCTGCATGGACAACATGCAAATGAGACCAAGAGAGAGTTATGGCTTGCACTATATTGAATATTAATACATGATTTTGCTGGTTGCACTATCCAAAATACTGTCCCTACTGTTCACCACGAAATGAAAATTTGCAGAAAATGTACTGCATGATTTTTTTTGCAAGCTTTTCACTTCAAAAGAAGTTAAATGGTGGACTGGAGTCTTGTGGATTATTGTGATGTTTTTATCAGCTGTTTGGATTCTCATTCTGACGGCACCCATTTACTGCAGAAGATCCATTGGTGAGCAAGTGATATAAAGCTTAATTTCTCCAAACCTGTTCCGATGAAGAAACAAAATGATCTACATCTTGGATGGCCTGAGGGGGGAGTCAATTTTCATTTCTGAGTGAACTATTTCTTTAAAGGGATAGTCACACTAGACTTTGAGCATGTGAAATTTCTTTGGACTAGTTTCAAGACCAAAAATTCTAATAGTGTCTAATTTAAACATAAAGTGAAAACAATGCAGCTGGTAAGTTTAATTTATTTCCACAAATCAGTTCACATTGTCCATTAAAAAAATAACATAAAATAAAAAAATATCAAAGCTCTATTCGCATAAACAATTTCAAAATGGTTTCATTAAAATTATATGTAGGTGAACACTGTTTTGTTATGCTGAAGAATATAAATGAAAATAATTAAACATTTTTCCTTTAGCTAATTTAGAGAAAAACTAAATTTGTAGTAATTTTTCAGATGATATTTCATAGAAAAATGTATAATAATAAAAAGTAATAAAATAATAAAATTCATAAAAAGTATAATAATTGTAAAATTGTATGTTTGGTATTTTAAATAATAAATAATAATATATTAAATAAATAAATAAATCTATAGCATAATCTATTTAATTTTGTAATTTAATACAATTACCAAACATTAATAATAATAATAATAATAATATACATGTATATTTCCTTTTCTGGAGAATTCTGCTTTATAAAACCAATCAATAACAATATCTGACATCAATTAAAACTTAATGGAAACCTGGAAATTTTTCTTGACGTCAGTCTTTAAATACACAAGCTAGACAAGCTTTCCAAAAGCTCTCTCAAGAGAGCCACAGGGGTGCATTATCTTCCCCTTTCTTAATGAGCGTCAAAGTCATTTGTTGAAAAGAATAAGTCAAAGCACAAAATAGCACAATGAAAGCCCAAAGCCATTCTGTTCAACAGATAATTGCCTCATGAGTGACATGGCTTGTTCACACTTTTAAAGCCATAAAAAGATTCCTTGCTAATGTTAGCATAGCACACACGACACCATTATTAGTCACATTCCCTGCTGCGTATGAGACATTTTTCAACCATATTCAGTCAAACCCATTTTCAACTTCCTTTTCTTTACAGTGGACTTTTTCATACTTCGGAGGCGAACAGGTTCCCCAGGGTTCCATGTCATTAAGTGCAAGTTTTAATACCTACACCTGCATTTAGGCTGCTGACTATAAATACATTTTCACTTTCAGACACAAGAACATTTCTCAGCAGTAACAGCGAGACACAGAGAAAAAGAGTGGGAAAAAGATAGAGAGAGAATAATTCAAAAAACAAGAACAGCTCAGAAAGGAGATATTCAGGAGGTTTTATGAGAATGAAAAATATATATTTTTCATTAATTTTAATCAGTAATAGATCTCATTTGATCCGATTTTCAAGAGTCGTGCAGCCCATCAATAACATTACGAATGCCTACAAAAAAACAACAGTACTCCAACCTCCAACAATATAACTAAGTATGAACCGGCTTCAGAACTCTAGGGGTGGGCGTATGGAAAAATGTGTTTGTCTGAAGTCCTCACCCACATGAGTCCATATATACGCTATACGTGGATGAACATGTTGTCCTTACCCACATAAAGCTGGCTGTAGAGCTCCAGGCGTGTGTGTCCCTGTGTAGGTGCAGGCCTGACCTCCTTGTATTTTTGGTCTAGTTGCAGAATGGCCTCTTTCGTGTTCCTCTCCGCACTGACCCGGTGCCACTGGTCATCGTTCAGCGGGGTAGGAGAGTGCACGTTCAGTTCCACCGGCCCGTTTCCTACATCGAACGAAAACGACACCACCGTGGGGACTGTGAAGAAAAACAAACAGAAAGAGAGACCACTCAAACTATTATTTCAAACTTTCACCACTTGTTTTTAAAAAAAAAAAAAAAAGAATATGTATAAAAAACAAACAAACAAACAAACAAACTGAATAATTTTACATGACAGAATATGAATATTAAAAAAAATGAAATAAATAAAATTAAGCTTTTATTAAAAAATATAATAGACTAAGATCAAAGTGCTTGCTCAGGGTATATTTTAAAGAATGATTTAGCCAAAATTGAAAATTTGCTGAAAATTTACTCAGCTTCAGGCCATCCAAAATGCAGATGAGTTTGTCTCTTCAACATATTTGGAGAAATTTAGCATTACATTACTTGCTCAACAACAAATCCTCTGCAGTGAATGGGTGCCGTCAGAATGAGAGTCCAAAGAGCTGATAAAAGCATCACAAAAAGTATTCCATATGACTCCAGTCCATCAGTTGTGTGTGTGTGCAATAATCAAATCCATTAAGACATTTTTAACTTCAAACTCTTGCTTATGGATTATGAATTTATGGATTTTGACCTGAAGCAATAGCTAAAAGTTAAAATGCCTTGATGATGGAATTCGTTTCTTACAAGAAATTAATTTCTTCACAAGAAATGAATTGATGTACTGGAATCATGTGGATTATTGTGATGTTTTTATTAGCTGTTTGGACTCTCACTTTGACGGCACCCATTCACTGCAGAAGGTTCCATTGGTGATGCTAAATTTCTCCACATTTGTTCCAGTTTAGAAACAAACATATCTACATCTTGGATGGTTTGTGGGTAAGTAATTTGTTTTTTTAAAGAATAAACTATTCCTTTATTATTTATTCCTTTATTATATTAAAACTAGTTGATGGTGAAACATTTTCTGCACTTACCTCTAACAGTTATTTTTTAACTAACTTAATTAATTTTTTAGTAATGAATTAATCCTTTATTTTTCTATGTGTTAGATTACGTGACTGCAAAATTACTTGAAATGTCAACACAGGTCATTCAGCATGTTTAATTAAATGGCTAATTTAATAATCATATATTATTGTTTTACTCAATAATTGTTTTACAGAACAACAATCCAAAGTTGTGACTTAAAATGCAGAATTACCAAACTCATCAGACTGCTTCGCTCAAGCACATCATTAAAATTCCTCTTAACAGCCCTAAACTGAGTTGGAGAGTGTTTATTCACCATGTTGAATTCATCTTAGGCCACAACAGCTTTTAATGAGTCAGTGTTGCATATTCTCCATAAACGGTGAAGCTTGACAGCTGTACTCCTGTAGGAGGAGATGGTATTTATGGCAGGAGAAAGGAGAAGAGAGGCGAGGTGTGTTTGAGCCATGACTGCTGTGGTGTGTCATGCTTAGCCCCAGAGGGCCAGGCCTCTTAGGGTTTAACCCTTGATAAATCCTGATTTAGAAACACCCGAGACACGTCACAGCAACAGTGCCATCATCCACCCTCAACCCAACGCTGTAGTGCGATTGTGTTTATAGACTGCATAGTGTATCCAGTGATAAGCCACTCTCTCATAATTATTCATGATGCCACATGATCATTTCCTAAAACAAGTGCTTCAGATGCTCAGACAGCGACTTGGTGTCACACTTCAAGACACACTTTGAACTGTTTATGTACAACAAGCATTGCATTTATTATGGAGGAATTTCTAGATTTATGGAGAGGTTGACTGGAGCTCATTTGATAGTCTGATAGTCAGCACAAACACCATCTATCCTTACTGAGAGTACTTTAACTGTTTAAATCTCTTATATTTGTGAATCAACATCACGGGATAACAGTCTCAAAAAATATATTTGCATATTTATTAAGACTTATTCAGCAAGGATGCATTAAACTGGTCAAAAGTGATAGTAAAGACATTCACATTGTTGTAAAAATTATTCTTCTGGAAGATCATGTGACACTGAAGACTGGAGTAATGGCTGATGAAAATTCAGCTTCGACATCACGGCAATAAATTACATTTTAAAATATATTAAATTAGTTATTTTAAATTGTAATAATATTACTGTATTTTACTTGATAAACAAGAGACTTCTTTCCAAAACACTGACCCAAAACTTTTGATTTGTAGTATACAAAAATGACTTCTGTGGACTTAAAATACTGTATGAGAACATTAAGACATTTTAAGTTCTGTATTTAATTTGGTTTGTTTCAAAACAAGGACTAAATTGTTGGAATTTCTTATTGGTTCGTTTCATTTCCACAAGCCAACGTTTCAAAACAGACCAAAATTTGTTAAAACAAGTCACACACAAACTGTCCCGTCATTGGTCAGAATGTTACTGTATGTTCTGAGGTTTAGCTCAGTTTACTGACAACTCCAGAATTCAAATTGAAAATGCTTTCATGAATACTATAGCACCAGAGGGGTAAATATTAATTTATAATTAACAATATGACACACACCCGCTAAAATATGCACTGCACAAAGCCAAGAAAAACAAAAGCCTACCCTTTAGACACTGAAGAGAAATTATTTAAAAGGACAAACCTGGCTTCTAGTCAAGCATGTTTCTGAATTCATTGGGCCGACCGGCTCCATTTGCAGGGGCTTACTATGGCTGCACAGATGCTGAAGGGAAGAACTAAATTGGATCTGCTTTGTGTCGGCAGCACAGTGAGCCTGCAGTGATAGTTGGCCACTGCTATTGTCAACATCTTAGGAAACTAAGAGAAGTGCTGTGATATGACACCAAGTACCTGGCAGCTGCAGGAGACACACACACACACACACACACACACACACACACACACATGTTGGTTTATGTGGTTTACGGGGACTCTCCATAGGCGTAATGGTTTTTATACTGTACAAACTGTATGTGCTATTGTCCTACACCAATCCTACACCTAAACCTACCCCTTACAGGAGACTGTCTGCATTTTTAGATAAAAAACAAAACACCATTTAGTATGTTTTTTAAGCCTTTTGATTTACGGGGACATAGGCAGTGTCCTCATAAACCACTTTCAAATTGTAATACCTCTGTCATACCCATGTTATTATACAAATTTGTGTCCCCGTAAACCACATAAACATGCACACACACACACACACACACACACACACACAGTGGACTGTCCAAACACAAATCATTTGTGCCATTGCGATCAGCTTTTTCCTACAAATATCTGCTACTGTGAGCTGCCTAAAGTTAGTTTTATTTGTTATTTATGCCAAAATATAAAAAGGAGGTCTGTTTTCTGGTTTCTTATGGCTGGAGTGGCAGGTATTCCTGCTGCTCTCAGTAGGGGGTGCTGTTTTACTGTGCTACATTCTGATGCAGATGTCGCAGGAATTGGGGATACGTGTTCGACTGGCATCCACAGAGCCACCTGTTCATCTCAGATTCTGAACTGGAGGAGGAGATCTATGACATGGTCAGCCAGCACTCTGAACTCTGTTTGTGAGCAAAGGCCCACTGCCAACAAAACAGCAGTTGTGGCCCATTTTAAGCGTAGTTATGAGCACACATGCTAACACAAGTAAGCATATATACGTTATATATTCAAGCTCAGTTATAAGGGAGTATCTTCAACTACAAGCATTTGTTTGCCCTGTAGCCATGTGAAAATCATCTTTAAAACTAAACTAAACTAAACTAAACACAAACAAACAAACAACATAATCAACATAATTTGTTACATTGGAAACAAATGTTTTTATTTTCAAATAAAACTATTAACTATATCAACTCCTTTGTCGGAATGATTTATATATATATATATACACACACACACACACACACATATTTAATATATATAATTTGACAAATTTACTTTTATTTAAAAAGCTTGGACTGAATGGTTATACTGAATTTGTTTTTACCTTCACTGTAACTGATTTCCCCACAAAATGTTCATGCTTTGATGATAACTTATGTTTGATCACTGTTAAAACTAGAATGTCCACTAATGTGTTTATTTACAAAAAAAACATGAGTGGAGAAAAATGAGGAAATTTTATTTTTATGTAATATTTCTTAAAACAGCAATTTAAATATATTATTTCTATAAGCTATACACAAAAAGAAAAGGGGAAAAAGGACAAAATAATTAGGCTGAATAAGCTGATCTATAGCATTTTAAATGGCGGTAGGAATGGTCTATGAATGGTACACCCCCCTAAGCTCACATAAATGATTTGACCCAAGTCTTCAGCAGCCAATGACACTGACCTATTAAAACTGATTTTTAACGCGTATTTAACACATATTTCACGTGTATTTCACGCGTATTTAACGCGCTGATTTTTCATACGTGTTGTTAACGCGTTAAATACGTGTTAAAATTAATGTGTTTTTGGCCCTTTTGGCCTTCCATATCGCACAGCCTCTACTGCCGTGACTTTTTAATTCCACGTCGCTCCATCACGCTCTCGTTGGATCTGCTCCTCGGCTATCAATGAGAGGACAGTCTGTACTTCCTCAACAGACAACGAAACAGCCATTTTTTGGTTGTTAAAAGATAGGTGCACTCATTCAAAATAGTTGCGTTCGATCCTTCGCTGGCTGCTGATTTAAATCTAGCGGGTCTGTTGGGTCTTGTGCCGCAAGTTCAATGACGCAGGCAGTGACGATTTTCGCCGGCCTATCAGTGATCAGCAGAGTTTTCACGTCACATTTTGGTAACGGTACGGTTCGCTTGGAACCTCGGCGAGATGGTCCTCACTGCAGAACACAAGATCCAGGGGGTGGAGTTGGATCTAGATCCAACTCCTCCCACCTTACATAGACCTAAACCTACCCGTCTCCACCCCCTGATCCATAAACCCACCCATCCCCACCCCTAAACCTACCCATCTCCACCCCCTGGATGTGGATCCAACTCCGCCCCCTGGATCTTTTGTTCTGCAGTGAGGGGCTACTGACCTCGGCCGAGGTGGTACTAAAAAAAGTACCAGGTACCAGGTACTGTACCCAGTGGAAAACCTCCCAAAAGTGAGCCGTACTGAACCGTACCGTGCAGTACCAGACCATGCAGTGGAAAAGCGCCATATGTGGACACTGGACACAAAGCAAAAAAAAATAAATAAATAAAAAAAAAATAGAAAAGAAAAGCGAGTAAGAACAACATTTGGTGATTTAGCTCTCAGAAAACAAAAATTCAGCTCCACTGTGACAACACTAGATGCTACATGCTTCAACAGAAACGTTAACTAAAAGAACTAGCCAGTGACTTAATAAACTCAGACCCAATCCTGTTGCAAACCGTTTGTGAGAGAGAGACAGCAAATGACAGAGAAAGAGAGGAAGAGGGCAGGTCTGGCAGGTGTGTAGCTTGGACTAGGGCTGCTCCACCATTCTCAGCCCTCTGATCCCTGTAATTGGATTTCCTGCACTTGGCCAGCACTGAGCATCAAGAGTGCGCCACTGTTCTTGGGGAGCGTTTTCACTTGTGTGTGTGGTCCACAACTGAGGGCATTCAGTGGACCGCTGCTCTTGCATTCACAAGGAAAACTAAACAAAATCAACAAGCCAAACAGCATGGCAGTGAAAAAGTGGGTTTGTGTTTATATGGGTATATTAGATCGCCCGCCAAACTGGCTGAGAGTAGATCTACCAAACCAACAGAGCAGTTATGGCCCAATGCATTTCATGATACCACATAAATGACTTTTATACAGATGGTGAATGCTAATTTGCATTGTATTCTGGTATCTGCATGTCACAATGAATTTATAATGCAATAAACCAGAATTTTCTTTAAAGGAATAGTTCACCTAAAAATGAAAATTCAATAAATTGTTGAATAAAAGTCGTTATTATTATTTTTTTTTTTGTGTGCACAAAAATTATTCTAGTTGCTTCATAAAATTAAGGTTGAACCACTGATGTCACATGGACTATTTTAACAATGTCCTTACTACCTTTCTGGGCCTTGAACGTGTCAGTTGCGTTGCTGTCTATGCAGGGTCAGAAAGCTCCCGGATTTCAGAAGATGAACGAAGGTCTTATTATTGGATTATTGGAGTATGTTTTTAGATAAATACTATTTCAGTCTTCCTACTTCCAAATTAATGTTTAATTCAGTCACTTTTTCAGTGCTTTACCTGCCATTTGTCAGATTTACTAGCAATTTCTGAGTGGACGTTTTTAAGTGTACAATGAAAGTCAATAGGGTCCAAAACAACACTGGACCCCATTAATGTTCACTGCATGGACAAACAACAGACATTGTTTTTTTTTTCAAAATATCTTCTATAGAAAGTCATAAACATTTGGAAGGACTTGAGGGTGAGTATATTTCATTTTTGAGTGAACTCCCAGTTATTCATGTAAAGTAATCTTATATCTGTCACTTTTTCTTCTCTTGCTTATTTTTCAATGTAATACAAAGGATATTTTAGGGGTGATGCTTTTCTAATGCATATATCAATGCATTTAGCGAGAGCTCTTGACTCTCATGCAAGCGGTCAGGTGTTCTGCAGAGTCACATTGCCATTTCTCCTCAGGCCCCGAGAGAGCCTTCACTTCATTAAAGATGCATCAAAGAGAGACTAAGGATCTTCCCACCATCTGAGCCCACAGAGGATCCAAGCTATATCCAGATTCAGCCAACAACCCAGGCAAAGGGCTTTGCTGTGGACAAAAAAATAATAATGATACTTTTGGGAAGATATGACAAGCCCAACAGCTATTTCCATGTCCAAAAACTGTGATGTGTAGAAATGCAGTGAAGGCTGCCATGACTTATAATAAGCACTGGAGAAAAAGAGAGAGTTTTAGAAAAGGCTCCTGCTTGTTGTACAATTATTATGCATGAAGCCAAAAAAATCTATTTTTTGGGCCCAACTGAGATTTTACTGTTCCAGTGTGTTAATCCCCAAATATATGCCATTTAAAGAAAGAAACAGCACAATTTGAATTTGAACATAAAAATATAGAAACTTTTGTCATTAAACACCAGTTAGCTTTGGAAAAACTCCAAACACAATGAAAAGACAGTTAGACGGCATAGTTAGACCGTATGAGTGAATCCAACTGAAAAGCTTGAAAGCACAAAGTATAAAACATGGATTGGTTAAGCTTATTATTTTTTCTGTACAAAAATAATAAATAATTTTTGTACAGAAAAAGGGAAAAGGAAACAGGAGAGTAATAAGCTCAGTTATGCCTTAGAATCAGTCATGAATATTCAATGGTGGTTGATGTCAAGATTTCCTCAGCAGAGATAAGCGGGAGTGGCAGAGAGCATTTGAGATGAAACGGAGCTGAAGCA
Source organism: Onychostoma macrolepis (assembly GCF_012432095.1). NCBI lineage: Eukaryota > Metazoa > Chordata > Actinopteri > Cypriniformes > Cyprinidae > Onychostoma > Onychostoma macrolepis. The sequence goes on along the minus strand of NC_081178.1, from coordinate 13,938,947 downwards.
GCAGATGTGGGCGTCCACCCATCATTCAATCATCCATCGAGAGCCTCTTTTCCCCTGGGCTAGTGCCAGAGTTACAGTAGGGAGATTGTACTAGATAATGCCAACAGGGGGCACCAGCAGAAAGACAGACAAAGAGAGATAAAGAGATAAAAAAAGAGAGAGATAGCAGAGATTTGAAGGATTGAAGGAATCGAAGGATTTGGCTCAGAGCTCACTGACAGTCAGAACTACAGAGGAGGCATTCTGATACACTTTTTGAGGGTGTACCACACAGTATTAGAATATCTCTTATTCTAATTTAACTGAGAATGTGTTGTCATTTAAAGTCCTTTATAATGCTACAAATGCTGTTCTTTTGAACTTCATATTCATCAAAGAATCCTAAACAAATGTATCACGGTTGCTACAAAAACATTACTTTAAGATTAGATAACAATAATAATAATAAATGGTTCTCAAATTAAAATAATACTCCAACTTTCTTTAAACAAATATGCATTTACAGTAAAATAATATTTTGGTGTTCAAGCACAATTAGCACTGCACATAAAATGACTCAGATTAATTAAATATTGATGTTTGTTTCTGCCACAGGATTAAAAATAAAAAGGTAACTGTGACTTTTTATCTCACAATTATTACATTTTTCTTTGCAATTCTGTGATTTATTTTCTTAGATTTGCAAGACAAACTCAAAATTGATATAAACTCATAAACTTGCACTTCTGAGAAGAAAAGTCTGTATCGTGAGACGTAAACTCGTAATTGCGAGAAAAAAGGCAGAATTGTGACATAAAAGTCGCAATTACATTTCTGTCAGGACCACTATTGTCAAAATGATTGACACTTCGCATACAGTTTGGTTTGGCGGCATGGTTCTGTTCTGGGCAAAAACTCCCTGCCCATCTATGCAGCCTGTTATGAATGAGCAGGTCAAAGCAGATATCATTAATGTATTTAATGATATTTAAGTGGAACACATTATTCAAGATAAAAGGTGTCTGATTCAACGAGGAATATCAGAAAGCCAAGTCCTGACTGTGGTGAAAGGAGGAGTTGGGGATGGAGGAGGGTAATTTGCGCCTGAGCAAGCGAAAAAGCTGCTGAATAATACTGAATAGAGCTTATAGGAATGCCGTGATAGGTGTCGTATTCCTATAGGTAGATGTGATCAGCTGAGAGTCAGCTTATACAAGCTTGACTCACGTGACTTGCCAGAACTAACGCTATATGCTTAATTTTTTCTTTTCTTATTCTGTGGCGGTAACAACAACAACAACAAAATTGAGAATTGTGACTTTTTATCTCACAATTATGACATTTTTCCTTGCAATTCTGTGATTTATTTTCTTAGATTTGCAATACAAACTCAGAATTGAAAAACTCAGAAACTTGCAGTTCTGAGAAGAAAAGGCTTTTGTTTTGTGAGATGTAAACTCGCAATTGCGAGAAAAAAGGCAGAACTGTGACATAAAAGTCGCAGTAAAAAGTGGTAACAACAACGACAACAACAAAATTGAGAGTTGTAAACTCAGAATTGTAAGAAAAACGTTTGTGAAAGATAAAAATAGATAAAAAGTCACAATTACCTTTTTTATTTTTTATTCCGTAGTAGGAACAGGCTTCCATAATTAAGTATGTTTAATTTATTCAACAATTAACACGCTTACTGTACTTAATTTGACATTAACTGCTTCATTCTGTTCTCTTTCTGTTCAAGACCATCAGAACAATTTCAAGGGCACCAGCATGTGTGTTTTACACAGCTACATTCACACAGCATGAAAAACATTGTTTCGTTAAATAATTCAACATAATAAAACATAATTTTAGAGCAATCACTAAAATATTTGAGTTAAAAATATATTCTTAACACTTAACACTCTAAATAATGCATAAAACATATTTTTAAGAAGACTTTTAACTTTAAGTCAGAACGCAGAGGGCAGCTGATCTAGATGTATAACTGAAATCAAACTCCCACTCGACAGTAACCGAGCGCGGTGCCCTCCACTCATTTCATGCTCTGAGTGGATTTCACTGGGCCTCAGTTTTGAGCCGTAACTGAAGAAAACCAGGCAGCCCAAAATAAGGAAGTAGGATTAGGAGTCAGGGCATAAATCGATGAGACATAATGGAAGGCTAGAAAAAAAGGCAGAGAGCTTCAATTTCACAATCTGCTCCTCTGCCTACACACACGCACACACACAACTGGCCCCAACACACTCTTAATCTCACAGACAGGCCTGCAGCCAGGCCTGATTACTCTTCTTTTCAGGAAGGATTCATGCAGAAGGTGAATATCCAGCTTTAGAGAAAAGCTCTGGAGTGTTTACGCTGGGTGCCGCTGTAGATGACCTACCAGTGCGGTCGACAAGCTTAGACACAGAGGCTTAGACTCAGACACTGATACACACACACAACAGCACACATGCACTCTTGAACTTTGTTTTTGTTCTCTTTACTTCACCGTCCTCTCTCAGGGGCATAGGAATTATTGTAACTTTCTAAGTTTGACCAGTCTCAACTTTTTGGGAGATAATTATATACAATGGCTTTACGACCGAATGGCAGTAGCCTGAATGAACACACAAATGGTCAGTGGTAAATCCATCTGTGCTCTTTTTAATTGTTTTGCAAAGTAAACATGCTAGATTGACGTCTTAGATCATTGTGCTTGGCATAGTTGTTCTTTAATGTGAGAGCTTATCTCTTAACGCAGCTACAACCCACTTGGCTTCAATTATTTAGAACAACTGGGTGAATGTTACATCACCTAATTATTAATATTCATGAGACAGGCTGATGAGGTTTTTAATGCGTCTTTCCCAACTTTTTAGATCAGTTCTGCTCTCTCTATTCTCTAAAAAACATCAGAAAAATGGTAAAGTGTGTAATTTCTGTGCCACTACTGGGACTAAAGAGTATTGCAATTTTTTTTACATTTTTTTTTATTTTGGGTTACCAATATTGACTTCAGGCCGGACTACAGTACTTATTTGGTCAATAAGATCTCTTTTTTTTAAAGAAATTAATACATTTGTTTACAAAAAGTGACAGTAACAACATTTATAATGTTGCAAAAAAGATTTATATTTCAAATAAATGTTCTTCTATTCATCAAAGAATCTGTAATACTGAAAAAAAAATTACAAAAATATTACTGTTTTTAACATTAATAATAATAAAAATATTTCTTGAGCATCAAATAGCATATTAGAATGATTTCTGAAGGATCATGTGACACTGAAGACTGGAGTAATTGCTGCTAAAAATTCAGCTTTGTCATTACAGGAATAAATTATATTTAATTTACATATTTTAAATATGTTAAAATAGAAAACATTAACATTTTAAATTGCAATAATATTTCACAATGTTACTCTTTTTACTGCATTTTTAAACCAAATAAATACAGCCTTGGTGAGCATAAGAGATTTATTTTTAAATATAATATCATTTAAAGAAATAAAACTATGCATGCAATTAAGACAAGTTTTAACATGTATTAAACTATAAAACTAATAGGTAGCCTAGGACAGATAATTTTGAAAATAAATGTTTGATTTCATATATTTAAATTAAATCACATGAAATCATATTTTAAAAGTAATATTCTGGATTTTGATAGCAGACTGCCCAGATTGTCAATCTGAGAAGCAGGAGACTTGAGCAAAAGTATTGAATCTCACTGCTTTCTAGGAGAAATAATTCAATATTTATGTGATCTTGTTTGTAATTTTTCTTTCCTACACACCAGCCTTTACTAATACGGAGAGTCTCTAGCTGAGTAAAGCCCCTGATTGAGAGTTGAATATGGAAAGGCAGCACATCTGTCATGCGGAGACCCTCAGTGATCTCTGATGCCAATAACCCTCTGCTCTCTGGAGGACCGTGACACTGCTGGGGCAAAACGAGCAGCAATAAGCGCTAATGCCTTCCTGTTTCCTCCATATTCCGATCATGCCAGGCTCATTCAGGGCCACTTTGTATGCATCCGTGCCCTAGCAGCACAAACAGTGCCGTCTTCTCCACGGACAGGCCTGCAGACTTTTACATGTGCTGTATGCATAATGCCCGGCTGGCCGTCTCTCTCCCAGCACTCCTCCATCAAGTGATTGATGTTTTGCTGTCACCAGCCTCTGAGAAAGCACTAAGCGAGTCGCTGTTCTCTCTGCTCGGTCTCACCTGAAGCTTTTTTTTCCTGTTTTTATTTAAGAATGGAGGGAACAGAACAAGATTTGCTTCTCCCAGTCCAAAGGAAGGGTAAAGCAGTAGGGTGTAAAAATAATGGGTTATGTATGGATTCAGGAATGTGTGTAAATGAGAGAACAGGGAATGTGACGTCCTCTGCCTCACCGTAACCCTCACGTTCCCTCGTGCCCCTGAGATGAGGACAGGGAGACTGCAGGATGTGTGAATTTGACGAATGGAGCCACTAAGCAGCTTTCTTTCCCTCCGTGTGCGTCTTCAGAGCCCTTGAGAGATACACCAGTGCCTGGGGAGACTGTGTGTGTGTGTGTGTGTGTGTAAGGGTGTAAAAACTGAAGGAATGATTTCCTGCTACCAGAGCACAGTATTCATAAATACTCAACACATAAGGACAATTTTAATAGAACTTTTTAATCAGTGACGCACATAGAACACAGCTATGAGGCACTACACTATCACCAGGCAACCAATAACCTATTATAATATTTTTGTATGCTTATATTTATTTTCTATTTGTGAATACCACAGTATTTCAAAATCTCAAGTTTAAATAATATAATATAATATAATAGATTAACACTAGGATATTTCAAAATCTCATCAAGCATATAATAATAGTTATCCAATCTAATAAAATATAATAAAAATAAAGGTGAACACAAAATGAAAACGAATTAACTAAATACCAGGATATTTCAAAGTCTTTGTGAAGTTTATAAAATATAATAATATAATATAATTAATATAATATAATATAATATAATATAATATAATATAATATAATATAATATAATATAATATAATATAATATAATATAATATAATATAATATAATATAATATAATATAATATAATATAATATAATATAATATAATATAATATAATATAATATAATATAAATGAACTATTAAATTAACACCAGTATAAAGAATCCAGTTATGTATATAATAATAGTTTAAATAATCTTATATAATCTAATCTAATAAAATATATTTAAAAATAAATCTGAACACAAGACAAAACAGAAACTAACAAATACCAGAATATTTCATACTTTAAATAATCTACATAAGAAAGTTTTTATTTGTCAGTACTAACTGTGGTCCCACTTTATATTAGGTGGCCTTAACTACTATGCACTTACATTTATATTAATCATTTGATACAATGCAGTTATTGTGTATATACATATTTTTACATTGTACTTATATTTTTAAAAATACATATATGTAATTACATCTGTAATTAATTTTTGCAATTAAATTTATAATTACACTGTTGACCCATCCCTTACACCTTAACCCAGCCTTAAACCTACCCATACCACCAAACCTGTCCCTAACCTTAGCCATATCCCACCTCAATAGCAGCAAAAGTGTTTTGCAATACAATATGACCACAATAAATACATTGTACTTATTTTTTGATGTAAGTACATAATAGTTAAGGTCACCTAATATAAAGTGTGAACCTAACTGTTGCTTTGGCTATATCTTAAATAGTCACTGGTTACTAAATTTGTGCTCACAGAATGCATTTTCAAATAATTTCATTTGATTTGCATGAGACCAAAAGTGGTGACTTATTTATTTTGTAATCAGTCCATCCATTTTCATCAGGTTGATTCATTCAGGCCTATTTGCAGACTGGTTGTGAACACAATAGATGTGTATTATGACACTGACAGAGCAATCAGCCAATCAGAGCGACACAAAGACATTATTGCGGTGATTATTTTTTATCTGATGAATACCTCTGAGGACATATGAGCAAACGTATTAAGGTGTAAAAGAAATTATTAGACTTTTTTTTTTATCATATAGGTCCGAAATTAAATTAAAAAATGACTGCATGTTTGTGTTTGCATAAAAACCATTAGCTATTGGCTATGTAAAAGCTGAATCTGTTCTTTTCTCCTCTGGCCTTCAGTCTAGGTAAGACGGAAACAATCGACTGGTGCAGAAATGAGAGACAAAGCACATAACAACAGCATTTAAAGATTTACACAGACATTTGAGTAATACATTACAAAGCGAAAAATCGTTCTGCAACAATGACCCACTTTAGGAAACATGAAACACTGCATGCAAGACACGATTTATCCGCAATGGTGTAGTTTTGCGCTCTGTATTGCCTATTGTGCAGTAAACAGTGTGAAGGAGCAGCCAGCTTGGCTTATGGGGTGAAAACTCAATCTGCAAGAAAGAGATTCGCCTCTTTTGCTTCTTTTTTTACACAGCGTACAATTCAAATCCTCCGTTATGCTGCTTCATGTATAATCTAGGCATTTTTTTTTGCAGAAAAAGGCTGTAAAATGTCAGTACAAAGACATTTATGAGCAATTACACAGAGTGTTTTAATTCGGCAGTGTTTGCTTTTTCTTAAGCTTCCATTTGTGTTCAATAGAGAACAATCAGCCAAACATGTGCGGCAAATGTATTGTAATCAGTGTTGCAAATAGCTTTTCACTTCCCAATGCATTCATTGATGGACTGGAGTCGTGTCGATTATTTGTGGATTATTGTGATGTTTTTATCAGGTGTTTGGACTCTCAATCTGACTGCACCCATTCACTGCAGAGGATCCACTGGTGAGCAAATGATTCAAGGCAAAATTTCTAAAGTGCCAGCTCAGCACTTTCTCTTTTCAAATTTCACACTTCACAGCAGTAAGTGCACAACCAAGGGATTCAGCGAGCAGCAAGACAGACAGACATTGAGAAAGGGATAAAAAAACCCAAGAAGAAACATAGATAACATGAGCCAGACTCTTACATTTCAACTCCAGACGGATGAAATCCGTGTTTCCAAGGTTTTCCAGGAACACGCCATAGGGAGCAGAGGTCTTGAAGTAAAATGAGATATCAGCACTCGTTTCTCCTTGGAAAGTGGAGAAATGCAGGTACGAGGACGGTGTGTTGAATGACGCTGCGTTCCAGTAGCTTCCTGTAAAACAGACCAGAGAACAGGCCGAATGTAAGTTTCAACAGTTCTGCTTCTGAAGTCTGCAGTCAAGGTCTTTTTTATCCAATATCTGAACCTGAACCGCATTAAACCACCATGAAATTCACAAAAGCAAAGCGTTCGCTGACACAAAATGACTTATTGCATTGCCTGATTCTGTATTCTGCACTGTGTCCAGTCTTCAGAGGTCTCATGTACTCAAAAACCATTTGAGAAGTGACCTGTATCATCAAAAAACACTTAGGAGGAAACCACCAAACATGAGGAAAACAACAATTCAATCATACAAGTCAACTCTTGTCACAAATCTGAGTGGAAGTGCACCATCTGTAGGGGAATGGAGAGTGTGTGGTGAGTTATTTCAAAGCCAGCTTGCCAGCATCTTCCCTTTGCTCTTGTGGTTTGACCCCCACCCATCGTGTAATACAGCCACTTATCTGAGTGGAAGAGACAAAAAGTGGGTGGGTGGGTCATTTCTCTCTAAGATGATGAGTAGTGCGTTTTTCAGGTAAAGGGGGATATTTTGGGCGATGGCTGAGCTGAGGGATAAAGAGATCACTCAAAATCAAACCCAGGTTTGAGGCGAGCTTATGTTTAGCTCGAATATCTCCAGAGCTTTGCCGTGGACAGTGATTAGTGTGACAGTTAGTAGTTATTATCTGTGGCTGGTTTTAACGTGTGGGTGCATGTGTGGGTGATAACATGCCATCTCCCGTTCGTCATTCTCTCCTTGTACAATTAAAAACTAACATTTGCTACACCGCATACTGGCGTATAATTCCTGTTGACAAGTATGCTGTGTTTTGGATGCTGGCTTTTGCATGATAAAATGCATTCACCTGCTTCTTTAGAAAAAAATCAGAAATTTATGATTAGGGCTAAAGGAAAATTAACTAACTAACAAACTAACAAAAAATCCTGAAAATGTACTTTTTGTGCGGGTTAAGATGTCACAAAGCTTGATGCTAATAAAAAAACAAAAACAAAACAAAAAAAAACCTACCCAAATAAAATTAAGTAAAAATTTAACTGCCAAAAAACAAAATAAAAAAAATCCAGTCATATTTATAATGCATTTGGGGTCAAACCTTTTTTTGATTTTTATTTTTTGAAGAAGAAACGAATACTTCAGCAAGGCAGCATTAAATTGATCAAATGTGGCATTCAAAACATCTATTGTTACAAAAATTGTAACAAACTGCTGTTCTTTTAAACTTTCTTTTCATCAGCAAATTCTTAAAAAAATGTATCATGCTTTCCACAAACATTTTAAGCAACAAAACTGCTTTCAACATATATAATAGACATATTATACATATTTAATCAGCATATTAGAATGATTTCTGAAGGATCATGTGACACTGAAGACTGGACTGCTAAAAATTCAGCTGTTCCATTCCAGGAATAATTAAATATTAAAACATTTTCAGAATCAGAATCAGAATCAGAATGAGCTTTATTGCCAGGTATGTTTACACATACGAGGAATTTGTTTTTGTGATAGAAGCTTCCACAGTGCAACAGAATGACAGCGACAGAACAACAACAAAAAAAGATAATAAAAGAAGAATAAAAAATAGAGAAAGTAAATAGGGAACAACAATATACAAATTGACAATTGTGTACACAGGTATATTACAATAGACAGTTTTGTATGTAGAGGTATATTATGTGCAAATTTAAATGTAGACTAAGTATGTGTGTTAGATAAATAAGTGTATAAGTGTATAAATAGTGTGTGTTCCACAATTATTGTCAAGTGTTCATGAGATGGATTGCCTGAGGGAAGAAACTGTTCCTGTGCCTGGCCGTTCTGGGGGTCAGAGCTCTGTAGCATCAACCAGACGGCAACAGTTCAAAGAGGGAGTTTGCTGGATGTGAGGGGTCCAGAGTGATTTTACCAGTCCTCTTGCTCACTCTGGATAAGTACAGTTCTTGGAGAGTAGGGAGGGTTGTACCAATGATTCGCTCAGCAGTCCGGACTACCCTCCATAGTCTTCTGAGGTCAGATTTGGTAGCTAAGCTGAACCAGACAGTTATTGAAGTGCAGAGGACAGATTCATTGATGGCAGAGTAGAATTGTTTCAGCAGCTCCTGTGGCAGGTTGAACTTCCTCAGCTGGCGAAGGAAGTACAACCTCTGCTGGGCCTTTTTAACAATGGAGTCTATGTGAATGTCCCACTTCAGGTCCTGGGAGATGGTGGTGCCCAGGAACCTGAATGACTCCACTGTCGTTACAGTGCTATTCATGATGATGAGTGGGGGGAGAGCAGGGGGGTTTCTCCTGAAGTCCATGATCATCTCCACTATTTTTAGCGTGTTGAGCTCCAGGTTGTTAAGACTGCACCAGACAGCCAGCTCCTTAACCTCCTGTCTGTAAACAGACTCGTCACCGTCCTGAATGAGGCCGATAAGTGTGGTGTCGTCTGCAAACTTCAGGAGCTTGACAGAGGGGTCTTTTGATGTGCAGTCGTTGGTGTAGAGGGAGAAGAGCAGTGGGGAGAGTACGCAGCCCTGAGCCATCAGTTCAAGATCGTACGAGTGCTGGATGTGTATTTTCCCAGCCTTACTAGCTGCTGCCTGTCTGTCAGGAAGCTGGTGATCCACTGACAGACGGAGGTGGGCACGTTGAGCTAGTTATTTTGGGCAGGAGGAGGTTTGGAATGATAGTGTTAAAGGCCGAGCTGAAATCCACAAAAAGGATCCTCACATAAGTCCCTGGTCTGTCTAGATGTTGCAGAACATAATGCAGTCTCATGTTGACTGCATGGTCCACAGACCTGTTTGCTCTTTAGGCAAACTGAAGAGGATCCAGCAAGGGTCCAGTAATGTCCTTCAGGTAGGCCAGCACCAGTTTTTCAAATGACTTCATGACCACAGACGTTAGAGCCATGGGTCTGTAGTCATTTAGTCCTGTAATTTTGGATTTCTTTGGGATGGGGATGATGGTGGAGCATTTGAAGCATGAAGGGAATTCACACAGTTCCAGTGATCTGTTGAAGATCTGTGTGAAGATGGGGGCCAGCTGGTTTCATATAGAAAACTTCTTTTACCTCATAATACTATTTCACAATATTACTGTTTTTGATCTGATATGATTTTGATCTGAAATGCTTTAGTGAGCATATGTTTTTTTATGTTAAAATTTTTGTTACTTTTATGTGTAGCGTCTGCTTAGGCTCATTGATGGTTGATTACACTTTGTGTTTTAAGAGACCCTTTTAGCCTTTTGACATTTGCATATAAATTACAGACCTGGCCCCACCGTCTACATTTATATGGGTGTTATTATTATTGGTATCAAAATTGCACCAACTCTCCAGACCAGCAATAAAAATGCAAATGGTCCATAAGCGGAGACAAAGAAAGTTTCTCCCGCTCAAAATTCATGCCCCTGATTGGCCATTCCACCCAAAAGGTGGGTGTGGATGGGAACTATCAAAAGTTCTGAACTCAGACTAATCGTAGCTCAAAAAACCTTTTTCTTGAGATGGACACTACCAAGACTCTTCAAAAACTCTCCTCTTGAGTTTTACCTTCTGGCCGTTTTATCTTCAAGTAACTTTGTCGACTCGCTGTGGACTTTCCTATCTTCAGAAGAACCAGAGGAAAATCTCCAGCTCAGTCCTAAAGAACTCATCAAGAATCTCCGTCGTCTATCGCATCAGTACTCTTGTTCAGCAACAAAGCCAATGCAAGTAACCGTTTACAACTATTTAGATGTGTTTAAGATTGAGCCCCCTTTTAAGGTGATTTTTGATTCTTTGATGATTCTCCCTGGGTTGTGGTTGTGGTTAATTGATGTGAAATACTGCCATTCTTTGTTCTTCTCTCTCTCTTTCCTTACTTTCCTTCATTCTGTATATATAATATATATATATATAGTATATATTGTGACGGGAGGAGCCAACGACAGACACAGTGGGTGTGGCGTCAGGCCTTGGAGAGGCTTTTATTAAACAAAATTGATAAAATAAAGTGTCCAGGGGAAGAAGTGTCCAACAAAACGGGGGGATCTGGTGTCCTCGTTGTGCTGCGGGGCTCGTGAAGGAGGGCAGTGTTCAAAAGGGGAAGGGTCCAGGAAGGGGCGGAGTCCGGTGGCCGCACGCGCTCCCGCTCTGGTCCGGTTCTGAGGCGGCGGCTTCTTCTGAGCGGCTCTTCCTCTTCTTCCTCGGCCTTTGGCGGGACTTGATCGCCCGGCATCCTGGCCCGACGGCCGTGTCTGGTGCGGCGTTCTCCCGGACCGCGGGTTCTGCAGCTCACATCTCCGGTGGCGCGATATCCCTCACGCACCCTTCCTGGACCCACGAGGACACCAGCGTGCATGCACGGGGAAGAGACCGGTCTCGAGGAGGCGCGCTGGGCATTTAACAGCGGCGGTGATGAGGCTTCATTCAGTCCAGCTGTGCCTCATCACACGCCGCCAGCCCTCGTTGATCCCACGCCCTCCTCTCATCCACCCACTCCAGTCGGGAGCCTGGTGAAGGGCGGCGAATAAGGGACGGGGTGGTGATGATGATGAGGGGGAGGGCCACCGATCCGTCACAATATATATCAGTGGCGGCTGCTAGTCTTTCAAAGAGGGGAAGCTCATTTTCAGCCTACATCATAAAAATTGTCCATTTATTTATACGTAAATTCTGCCCTACGTTCCTTTTCAAGAAAATGCTCTGTGACCCTGTCGTACCAACTAGGCGTCTTTTCCAGTGACACTAGCCTAGCCTACTGTATGTATGAATGAATGAATGAACAAACAATCTAAAAAAAAAAAAGATATTAAACTCGACGGAGGAAATGTGGGAATTAGGTTAAACTGAAACAAGGAATGTGGTGTATGTTGTCACAATACCATAAAAATGTCTTACGATACTATACCAGCTTAATTTATAATTCAATTCTACAAAATGAATAAAAATTTAATAAATAAATAGATGTAAGTGAAAACAGACAATATTATTCTCTGAATACTTAAATAATGTGAATGAATGACTAGCTATTGTTATCCATGAAATGATCTAAACAAAACTCATCTTAGCACTGCACAGAAGCTGCATGAAGTGACATTTAGATGTGGCATTTATTCATTTAGATTGTATTTATAATTGCATAAATAAAGTTATGAGATTAATGTTTTAAATACTAAATTCTGAATATAGAAATATGTAGGAAAATAATGTAATATGCCTACTTTTAGACGGGAAACTTAAAAACGGCCAGCAGGTGGCAGAAGTTCGTGATTGAATCACTGAGTCATTCAAATGATTCTTTCAAAACGGCTGAATCCTTCAGGAGCTAATCAAATGACTGTTTTTATGAATGGCTCAGTGAATCAGTGATTCTCCCAAGACAACGCGGATTTGGATTCGAACACAAACAAAACAAAAACAGCACTCTTGCTCCTGTCGTACTGCCTAAGTGTCAGGAGCATTTTTTGCTCGCATATCTTGAAATTTCCGAGTTAGCAGCATGTATATTAAAACATAACATTATAAATGAATAAAAAAAACATATAATGATTGATAAGAACCAAGTGCAAAGCCGCTATGGGACTGAGCTCGAATAGCTTCAGCGTCAGCGACTTTTTATAGTACAAAATCGCTGTCAATCAAAAGGAGAGGCAGTCTTTCGACAGACCCTCCAATCATCACGCAGAAGCCCGGAGTCCAGGCCAGCCCACTCCTCCATTCACCCCCAGAGACGCCGAGCGTCCGTGGGCGGGACATAATCGCAGCATTTATCCAATGACCGTCTAGTTTCGAAGCACTGAAAAAAACTGTTCAGAGCAGCCCCATTGAAGTCAATGGACGCTCGGCTTCAACGGGGAAATGCACTGACGCTACGGGAATGTATGAGAAGGAAATCGAGTCAGCCGACCTGCTATATGTAGCTGATTCTGAACGAACTCGTCTTTGAGATGAACGTGTTCTAACGCATTTTTAGTCAATAAAATGTTAACACAATAGTACATATTTTACCATTAATTTTTTGACATTATAGGGGAAGCCGAGCTTCCCTTGCAGTCTTAAAGAAATCCCCACTGATATATATATATATATATATATTATGTTTTGCTTAGTTTAGTTGTATGTTAGCTATAGTTTCATTTATTAAATCCTTTATATTCACAATTGATTGTCTCTGTGTTCTGCTCACAATTTGAAGTCACTGAGTGTCGATCCTTGCTACATACTAAACTATTGCTAGTACTGCATAAAGTAGGAAAGCTATTCTTCCTTGGCCAGGAAAATAACCTTTCCTAGAATTGATAAATGATTATATTGTCTGCTCGGTGGACGGACAGATCAAATAATTGTAATATTGATTCTGCTACAGTTAATTCTAAGATCTAATCTAAATATTTATTATTAATTATAACCAGTAATAATTAATTATAAATATTTCCCTTTTGAGCCAATTTGCTACATATGTTAAAAACCCAAACTTTTGAAAGATAGTGTACCTGGACTGATTTTCCACTCAAAAATGTATGTGCCAAAGACAACAGGCCACAAAAACCAACCAAAAAAACAAAAAAACAAATATTGAAGACAATAGGTAACCATAACCAGCAAAACCAGGTTTAGCAGAAAGATGCTGGTCCACTAGCTAAACAAGCTTCAAACTAGCTTGGAAGTTCAGCAGGGATTGTTTATAGGCACTTTCTTAACATATTCAACAATGTCATAATAAATAAACTACAGAATGTCTGACTGAAATATTTTTTTTGCTCAGCTACTGGCTAAATGTTAAACCACAAACACAGAGTGAGAGTCACAAACACATTGCCATTAATAATGACTGAGATCAGATTTATCCCTAGACATTTACTGTGACTCGTGTGCTTTAAATCAGAAAGCTAAATAATGTCAGTGCTCTCTGCTCTAATGTCGTGCATAAAACAACTGTATGGAAAGGAGGAGAGCAGAAGACAGAGAATAAAAGATCTAAGGAAGGAAAAAACAGAACGTGATGGAGAGGAACACTGCGACAACGGACTGGAGAGTTTTTAGAGGATGATGTCATTTCAAGACAGATGGAAACAAAGAGAAACAGAAAGAGAGACAGAGACTACATTGTAAAAATTTTTTAAAGTTTTTTTTGAAGTTGAAATATTATTTCAGTTTTACTTTTAATTCAAGGTATTGCTTGCAATTTCCTTGTAGTTGTTTGTAAAATTTACAAGCAATTGCTAAGTGAAAACTCGTTTTTAGTGCAAAGTTTTGTCTAATTCTGGATCAATTAGTTTCAGTTGGGAAGACCCCTGAAACCCACTATAATTATCCTAACCAATGGGTCAAAGTTCAGCTGGTTAGCATCAGCAGGAACTATAACATTCTGCATGCAAAAAAGTATATTTCTCCATTGACAGCCATGCAAAAGCAACCATGCATTCATATAAATCATTCATGAAAAAAGTTTTTAACTGTATTGTATATATGCTTAAATACATTTACATTTAATCATTTATCAGATGCTTTTATCCAAAGCAACAGACAAATGAGGGTAATAGAAGCAATCAAAAAAGCTAAATAGTAACAATATATAAGTATTGTGACAGGCCCCGGTAAGTCTGAAGAGAAGAAATTGTTGAATAAAGTCATGATTTTTGTTTTCTCTGTGCACAAAAAACGTCTCGGGTTACTCGCGTAACCCTTGTTCTCTGAATAGGGAACGAGACGCTGCGTAAGCTAAGATGCTTTGGGAACGCCCTCTGGGTGTGCCGATTGTCTGAAGCCCTTATAGAATCACGCCAATTCATTGGCTGATGGCGCGGATGCCGTCTTCGATGTTCTTACGTCGCCTCCTTATACTGGTGTAACGTCTGTGTAGGATCAGTGATGGCTGATTACACTTTGTTTTAAAAAACCCTTTTAGCCTTTTGACATTTGCATATAAATTACTGACCTGGCCTCACCGTTTACGTTTATATGGGTGCTAAATTGCAGATGGTCTTTATCACTATCAAAAGGATGCTAAAACAGGTCGCCTCTGGGGTGTCTCTATCAAGCTTCAAACACATTCCACAGAGGAGGGAATGACCCCCGTGCCAGGCACAAGACCAGTTGTCTGTCTCCACAATTTACAATACACGTCACACACACACCTAAAGACATTTTCTCTATTTAGGCCATAATTAAGCAGTTATAAATGTATCTGCTATATGCATGTGTTGTATGTATATTCCCTTATTGTATTAACTTAGTTAAAACCCTTTACTTGTATTAGTTAGACGTTAAATGCCTATATTCAAGTGTATGAGTGTATCTCTGCTTTAATATCGTCTGAAGGTTACTTTCTGGGTATCAAAATTATCTCCTCTTTATTTCTCACACAATGATGTACACTATGTGATTGTGAAATGCATCAAACAATTCTTACTATGTTTTGAATTAAAAGCTGCACTAGCATTCCAGATCAGCAATAAAATGTAAATGGACCATAAACGGAGACAAAGGAAGCTTCTCCCGCTCAAAATGCAAGCCTCTGATTGGCCACTCCACCCACAAAATGGGTGCGGCAATGAACTATCAAAAGTTCTGAACGCAGACTAATAAACGCTCAAAAACTCTTCTTCTTGAGACAAACACACTTCAAAACTCTCCTCTTGAGTTTAACCTTCTGGCAGTGTTTACCTTCAAGTAACTTTGTGGATTTGCTGTGGACTTCTTCAACTCAATCCTAAAGAAATCATCGAGAACCTCGTCTACTGCATCAAGACTCTTATTCAGCAACAAACCAATGCAAGTAACCATTTACAACTGATTAGATGCGTGTTTAAGTTTGAACCCCTTTTAAGGTGAATTGTGCCTCTGATGATTCTCATTTAGGTTGTGGTTAATTGATGTGAAATACTGCCATTCTTTGCTCTTCTCTCTCTTTTCCTTACTCTCCTTCATTCTATATATATATATGTTTTGCTTAGTTTGTTTATATGTTAGTTATAGTTTCATTTATTAAATCCCTTATATTCACAATTGATTGTCTCTGTGTTCTGCTCACAATTCAAAGTCACTGAATGTTGCTCCTCGCTACATGCTAAACTACTGCTAGCACTGTATAAGTAGGAAGGCTATTGTTCCTTGGCCAGGAGAATAATCTTCCTAGAATTGATAAATAATTATATTGTCTGCTCGGTGGACGGACAGATCAAATAATTGTATTGTTCTGCTACAGTTAATTCTAAGATCTAATCTAAATATTTATTATTAATTATAACCAGTTAGTCAGCAGCGTGATGAGCTTGGCAGCAAATGCAGCGTCTCGTTCCCTATTCAGAGAACATGGGTTACGCGAGTAACCCGAGACGTTCTCTTTCATAGGTTCACTCAACGCTGCGTAAGCTAAGACGCTTTGGGAACGATATACCAAACACGCCAAGCTAAAAACGCTGCCCTATCTGGCCGTTTACGAACCAGACAGCATACACGGCTGGCTCAAGCAGATAAAACCTGGGAACCCGGAGCCGTGTCAAGATCCAAGTTATAGAACCTGATAAAAGTGTGCGGAGAGGACCATCCTGCCGCTACACAAATATCCTCTAGGGGAACCCCTCTAAAAAGAGCTTGAGAGGAAGCCACGCTCCTAGTAGAATGCACCCGAACGCTGAGAGGTGAAGAAAGACCACGCACCTCAAATGCCAGCAAAATAGCGTCCCTCACCCAGTGAGAAATTCTATGCTTCGATGTGGCAAGCCCATGGCAGCCAGCACCGAAACATACCAACAACTGAGGAGATTTCCTCCAATGGCTGAGCGGTCCACATAGATCTTCAAAGCTCGGACAGGACAGAGCAAGTGAAGCCTTTCATCCTCGCCTGAAGAAAAAGGAGGAAGATTGGAAAGAGTGAAGTGTGACCACCTGAGAGCGAAACGATGCGGATAAAACCTTGGGAACATAGCCAGGTCTAGGCCGTAAAGTCACCTTGACCAGACCCGGGGCGAAGTTCATACACATCTCGCTTACAGAGAGAGCTTGCAAGTCCCCAACTCTTTTCAAAGACGTAAGCGCCAACAAAAGAGTAACCTTGAGAGTCAGAATCCGTTCTGGAGCTGACTCTAAGGGCTCAAATGGGGCTACCATTAGACCCTCAAGGACGACTGATAAGTCCCAAGAAGGAACTCCAATGGGGCGTACTGGTCTCAGACGCCGGACACCACGCATAAACGCAGAGACCAACCGATGTCTCCCCAGGGGAATCTCATCCAGCTCTCTTCGAGAGGCGATGGCCGCAACATAAACCCTTAAGGTGGTAGCAGCTGCCCCTGCCGCAAGTTTCTCTTGCAGGAACTCTAGCACTGATGCTCTGGGATGGCCAGAACAGGGCTACGAGAAGGAGACGGACACCGCTCTCCTTGACCCTGCACAGAACTGCCGGAATCAGCTTGACGGGCGGAAACGCGTACAGCCTCATGTCCGGCCAAGGGTGAGCGAACGCATCTATGCCCAGAGGTGCCAGGGAACTCAGGGAGAACCAAAGTGGGCATTGGGATGACTCCTGCGACGCAAAGAGGTCCACTTCCGCTTTGCCGAACACATTCCAAATCTGGGCTACCGTTTGGCGGTTCAACATCCACTCCCCCGACCTGAGCTTCTGTCTCGACAGAAAGTCAGCTGCGAGGTTCAATACTCCCAGGACGTGAACCGCTCTCAAGGAGAGGAACTTGTCCTGAGCCCAAAGGAGGAGACGGCATGCATGCCTGTTCAGGGTGCGCGACCGTGAACCCCCTTGGCGATTTATATGGGACACTACCACCATGTTGTCCATCCTGACAATCACATGACACCCCCTGAGTGAGGGGAGAAAGTGAATCAATGCCAGGAAGACAGCTCTCAACTCCAGGCAGTTTATGTGCCATGAGAGGAACTCTCCTGCCCAAACTCCGCACGCCGGTCTGCCCTCGAAGACTGCACCCCAGCCTGTCAGGGATGTGTCCGTCGTGACAATCTGATGACGGTAAATCGCGTCCATTCTGACTCCACTCTGGAGAAAAAGGGGATCCCGCCATATTAAAAGGGTGCGAAGACAACTGTGTGACACCCATACTAGGCGAGTGGCAGGTCCTGTGGAGTGGACCCCTGAAAGTTTCATCCACCAAAGGAACGGCCTCATGTGAAGCAACCCCAAAGGCAGCAGAGGGGAGGCTGCGGCCATGAGGCCTAAGAGCCCGCGACAAGTGCTCACGGAGACTAGCTTGAAACTGGCCAAACATGTATTGAGGACGGAAATCTGGGCAGGAGCCAGACGGGCCTGCATTTGAACGGAATCCAAGTGCACTCCCAAAAACACAGTTTGTTGGGAGGGGGAGAGAACACTCTTCTTGGTGTTCATTCTGAGGCCAAGAGCACGAATGTGGCATAGGATGACATCCTTGTGACGGCTCACTGACTCCCTGGAGTGGGCCAGGATAAGCCAATCGTCCAGGTAGTTGAGTACACGAATGCCCTGGAGCCTCAAAGGGGCCAGAGCAGCATCCATGCACTTTGTGAACTTCCTCGGAGCCAAAGCCAGGCCAAAGGGAAGAACCTTGTATTGGTAAGCCTTGCCTCCAAAAGCGAACCGAAGGAACTTCCTGTGCCGCCGAACGACCTGAATATGAAAACAGGCATCTTTCAGATCGACAGTGACAAACCAGTCTCCCACTCGAATCTGAGACATAATAGTCTTTAATGTTAACATCTTGAACTTCCCTTTGTAAAGGGAGAGGTTGAGACGACGCAGGTCCAGAATGGGTCGTAGACCGTCGTCCCTCTTCGGCACAAGCAAATAGAGACTGAAAAAGCCTCGTTCCAGGTCCGATTGAGGGACTTCCTCTATTGCCCCCTTGAGGAGGAGGGAGGACAGTTCTTGCTGTAGCAGAGAAGCCTTTGAGGCTTACTACTGTCAGGTGAGGATTGCGGCCAAACTGGAGCGTGTAGCCGGACCGAATTGTGCGGAGAACCCAAGGCGATACCCCTGGTAGACGCTCCCATTCGTGAAAGAAATGCAATAGAGGAAGCAGAGTGTTGTAGTCTAGAAGATATACCTTAGTTGGGGTGTCGAGAAAGTCTGGAGGGGGTGATGTCGTCCACCACGAAGGAAAGCCTATGGCATCCTTGGTTAGGATGAGGGAGTCCACGGTGACCGAAGGCTGTGGGAGAGAACCGAATGTGTCTCCTATCATGTGAGCCGCGGGTGACGAAGGAACAGGCAGTAGGGGGAGAAAGCTTGATGCCTCTCCCGACTGCCACACTGAAAGAGACTGAAGATGGCCGTTTGCTGCACACCGAAACCTGCTGGGCGGATGTGACAGATCTGCGTGAGGAGAGTGTGTTAGAGGTGGGCAGAAACGTTTGAACGGTCTGGCCCTGCCTCGTGAGGATTCTGGAAGAACTCTCCTCATCCCGACATGAGAGTCAGGAGCGACTCGATGGAGCTGAAGCGGCAGGTCTGTCAGGCCACTTCAGATCAATCCGCCTGCGTGGTCGCCGGTGGGGCAATCGTCGGCCCTCCCCAGACCGTGGTCGGAGGGGATGAATGAATGAATGAATGAATGGATGACTGACTGAGACTTGGCGGATTGAAACTTCTCCACCACAGAGCTGACCGCCTCCCCAAATAGTCCAGTTTGAGAGATGGGGGCGTCAAGGAGAAAAACTTTCTCTTTCTCACGAATCTCCGTGAGATTAAGCCATAAGTGGCGCTCTGCAGCTACCGAACCCGCCATAGAGTGTCCTACAGCACGAACAGTGTGTTTAGTGGCTCTCAGGGCCAGGTCTTTGGCTTTTCGGAGCTCTTTGACTGCCTCTGGAGACAGCCCGCCACTGTCCTCTTTGAGGACATCCGCCTGGTAGGCTTGGAGGATGGCCATAGTGTGGAGGGCCATGCCTGCCTGACCAGCTGCAATGTAGGACTTCCCGATAAGGGCGGAAGTGGTCCTACATGGTTTGGTTGGAAGGAGGGGGCGGGACTTCCATGAAGGCGCCAAAGATGGCGAAAGGTGAGAGGCTAGTGTGTCCTCGATCACCGGAATGGCGGTGTAGCCCTGCTCCACAGAACCCACTAGGTTGGTGAAGTCAGCGGCTGCCGTGTTAGTAAGGTTTCCAGGTTAGCTGTTTCCAGGATCTGGAGATCTCGTGATGCAAATTGCTGCAAAAATGGTAGCTTCCTCCGTTCAGGCCTAGAATTTGGGCCACTAAGGAACCGCTCATCAAGCTTAGACGACAGAAGGCCGCGCTTCCTGGCCGCTAGGCGGGAGAGCATCGGCTAAAGCAGGCCCGAAATCCTCAGAGTCGGATGCTGCTGTGAATAACACGTCATCTAGGCCGAAGGAAACGGCGTTGCGTGCCTCCGGGCTAGGACATAAATACTCATGCGTGAACTCAACCGGAGAATTCATGCTCACGTGCTCAGGCGAGAGAGGGAGAGAAGAGGCGAAGCCCGTCTGCTCACTCTCCATCGCCTCGAGCTCCACATCCGAGCCCCAGGTCGTGGATTCGCGGAGGGCCTCAGCGGCCTCCGGAGCGCGACGGGGAAAAGCGGATGACTCCCTCTCAAAAACCGCGAGCCTAGTGCGGAGGGTTTTGAGACGGAAGTTTTTGCAGAATTTGCATTTCGAGATGTCGTAAACCACCTCGCATGCGTGCGAAAAACCACTTTTCGCAGTTCCACTACTGCAGTCGCCGAAGTGCAGACGAAGAAAATCCCAAGAAAAACGATCGAAATCGGGCCAGAAAAATCGCAACAGAAGGGCTAATATGGCCGCTTTGTGAAGGCAGAGAAATCTGAGGAGCAGATGGCGCATTTGCCAGTATAAGGAGGCGACGTAAGAACGTCGAAGACGGCATCCGCGCTAGAGGTCTGCGCGGGACTGTTTTTTAAGTCCCGCTCCCGCGAGGTTATATCCCGCACCCGCCCGCTCCCGCGATATATTTACTTTTTGTTCACCCGCTGTCCGCTTTGAATAATTTTCTTCCCGACCCGACCGTTCCCGCTAAATTTAGATCTCGTTTTCAGAATCACACATTTAAATTTCCTCTACTGAAAGAAAGACAGATACGCTAACAAATAAAAGTGTAGTCTGCACAAAATTGTATTTGTTATTTTATTTGTCTTGTCAAGAGTCTTTTATTGACAGCAAAATGTTAAACGAATTTTGTGTCTTAAAACACGAAATTCTTTTAATATTTTAGGGAAAAAAGTGTCACAGAGAAAATAAAAATGTACAAAAATTGTATTCCTTATTTTTATTTGTCTTGTCAGGATACAACTCGTTTAACCTTTACAACACAATAGGAACAAGTGTCGCAGAGAAAAAAAGTAGGTTGTACAAAAATGGCCTATTATAATTTTATTCGTCTTGTCAAAATACTAAATTCGTTTAACATCTTGCTGTAAACACAGTAGCCTAGGAAAAGTGTCGCGGAAGAAAAATAAATAAATAAATTCGACATCTGTCATATAAAATTATAGGCTAAGCAAAATATAAACAAAACCGAGTTGAGCGTTCTTCAAGGACAGTGCATCCACACTTTGCTCCATCTTTATTCTGCTCTGTCACTCATCGACAACCTGCCTGTTCTGTCTGCGGGCCGTATATTCACCACTGGTAGCCTGCTCTGAGCATCGTTATGCGTATGCTGCGCACAGACACTCGCAAATAAAACGAAGCACTGTTTCATGCAGATAAAGTGCAGATATGCTGTTCTGAAAAGACGTCGGGAACGGGATATTGTTAGACCGCCCGCTCCCGTTCAAATTGCACCAGAGTTACCGACCGCAACCGCGTTTTATTCGGGAATTTAATCCCGCGTCGCAAGAAATGCCGCGGGAATGCAGACCTCTAATCCGCGCCATCAGTCAATGAATTGGCGTGATTCTATAAGGGCGTTCCCAAAGCGTCTTAGCTTACGCAGCGTTGAGTGAACCTATGAAAGAGAACTGATGTCACATGGACTATTTTAATGATGTCCTTACTACCTTTCTGGGCCTTGAATGTGGTAGTTCTCTTGATGTCTATGTAGGGTCAGAAAATTCTCAGATTTCATCAAAAATATCTTAATTTGTGTTCTGAAGTTGAACGAAGCTCTTATTGGTTTCGAACGACATGAGGGTGAGTAATTAATAACATAATTTTTTTGGGGGGGAACTATCTCTTTAAGTAAAAGGATAGGAACCACTGTCAGATATAGTGAGTGATTAATTTGGACTGTTTCAGCATCTCTTCGACTGATTCATTAAAATAACTAGTTTATTGTGATTCTGCACTGCTCAAGCCACAAGTTTGTCCTTGCACGCATCCAGTGAAGACAATGCAATAAAAAGAATGTCTTTGTATCCATATCACACAAATTCACACTGCAAGTAGTTACATTTCTGCAGATTCAGCATCACTGCTGTATAAAACTACTGGTGTGTACCCGCAAAAAATGTTCCCTCCATCAGCACTGAATGCCAGGGAAGTCAAGGTCCTGTTCCTTTTCTTTCTCACAGCCACCTAGATCCCATTATTCTCTTTCTATACAAACAAAAAACTTACTAGACTTCACCCAATGCATATTTGTCCGTGTACTCACTTGTTCTGCAAATAATTCACCAATGTGTTTCTGTGGCGCCTGGAGTAGGAGGAGAAGCTGAGACGTTCACACGGCCATAAGGGAGGTCTGGGCTTATCACAGCAGCACAGGAACAGCTCTTTTATTCAAGCTTGCTGAATGTAAGACTCTCAGTCTGTCCTTAAAGCTCCGTCCATTAACACCCAATGTTCCAGCGCATACTCATTTAATTATTCGCCGATTTGCAGAATTTTAAATGGGAGCTGGTGTTTTTTGGAACAACGTGGGGCATTTTTTAATCAGGCTAATAATGCGGTAGATGTGGCTGATTAAATATGGCTCCTGCCAGGCAGCAAAAGGCAGTGAAATATTTCACTGTTCACCCTGTAGATGAGCCATCGCTGTCCTTCCTCAGTGAAGGAATACAATCTTGTGTTCAAAATGGAATGTTACACAGATTGTTTCAAAGCATCTCAATTTCACGCGTGTCACTTCTGGTTAGGTTTTTTTTTTTCTCGGTTAGGAGTTTTGAGTGATGTCCAGATGTGATTTTTTTTTTACCGATTCAATAAGATTTGGAGTGTTCTTGAGCTGTGACAAAAGTGAATGAATGTTTGGACGTACCTTGAGCATTTCGCTTTAACAGAGTCAAGGACAATGACA
The DNA here is from genome assembly GCF_012432095.1 of Onychostoma macrolepis. NCBI lineage: Eukaryota > Metazoa > Chordata > Actinopteri > Cypriniformes > Cyprinidae > Onychostoma > Onychostoma macrolepis. The sequence continues at coordinate 13,915,580 of NC_081178.1, read as the reverse complement.
GCAGAGGTGTTCGGCTGTGAAGCACTTCAAACAGATTTACATTGATGCATAATGTTGAAAAAATTAGCACTGGATTCAAAGAAAGCTTGGTCTATTGACTCTGCTTTAGATTCTACTACTTTCAACAACAGCCACTGGTAAGGGATGGTATAGACATGCAAAGTATATTTCAGATGACAAATGCATGCTGATTATTAATTCGCTGACTGAGCGTTACTGTTTGCCAATGTTTCATTCAGCTACAGTAGCATGTTCCCTACGCCAAAGAGCGAAACTTGTAAAGTTGGACATAACAGCAGTTCTTTTGGACAGCACAGAGGAAAACTGTTCCTTTGAGGAACCAACATGAGTCATCGCTTTTAGAGCAGATTTGCCTTTAAAAGGGGATGTAATAGCAGATGTGGATATAAAACTAGAGGCAATTCCAGGGCCAGAGCCAAATTCACAGATGTTGCTGGTAATGTAGGTTTCTTACATGTACAGTGAATAATAATCATAAAACTGCAGTTGGCCACTGACTTTATTACAAGGTCCCAACAGTAAATCTTTTGACCAGTGAATTTCCTGGATTTTTTTCATAACTTTTCAGTCATGTGTTTATTGATTATTGACATGTATATTGATATAAGAATTATTTAAAAAATATTTTATTGAGAAAGCAAACAGCAAAAAGCATTTTCTAACTAATTAAATATTTTATTTAAAAGTTTTTTTATTTCTATTTATATATCAATATACCTATAAAAATGATACCCCAATAGAAATGTTATACTAGAATAACAATATCCATTTTTTCCCATAATTTAATACTTTTACTCAGCAAATGATACTTTCAAGTGATAGTAAAGACTTTTAAAAATGTTACAAAAATTATATTTCAAATAAATTATATTCTTTTCTGATCACAAAAAAGGTTTCCACATAAATATTAAGCAGCACAACTTTTTTTTAACATTGATAATCATAAGTAATATTTCTTGAGCATCAAATCAGCATATTAGAATTATTTGTGAATGTAATAGCTGCTGAAAATTTAGCTTTGCTAAAATATTTTAAATTGTAATAATATTTCACATTATTACTGCTTTTTTTACTGTAAATTTTTAATAAATGTAGATCTAATAAATGTAGATTGGTGAGCATAAGAGACTTCTTTCAAAAACATCTTACTGACCCCAAATTTTTGAAAGGTAGTGTATAATTTTGTGAAACATGCAGAAAATAGCAGCTTTCTAGAGGAGTTCACAGCTTGGAAGTGGGTTTTGAAGCAAACTATCTGCTACAACTAGACAGATGCAACAACTTAAAATAAAAAATGAGAGAATAAAATCACTTCAATAGCTTCAAGTGGTGGAGCACAGTGCAGCGTTATCAGGCCTCCTACAAACAGACTGATAGCAATTCTGAAGCAGCTGCATCCTTTATAGTAAAGCACAGGTCTTTGTGTGCATGCAAAAGCAATATCACAACAGTGTTGAGTGTTATTTACCACATCGAGTGTTATTTATGCTGTGCTAAAGTACTATAAAATTCTGCAACTGGAGTGTTTTGCAAAAGTGTACATCAGGCGAAGGCCCAAAATATCTTACACTCCAAAAAGCAGCATTTTTACAGTGAAGCGTAGTGATAACAGCATCTTGTTTTTCTCTTCAGCAGGAACAGGGAGTGTTTGTCAGGACAGAGGGGAAGATGGATGACACATCATACAGTAAACAACCTGCAGCCTTCAGCCAGGAAGGTGGAAGTTGGAAAATTGTTCACCCTGCAACATGACCGTGACCCATCAACAGCTGAAGGACCGCAGGAGGGTGAATGGCCGTGATAGAGCTAGAAATACAGTTTTCACCACTTTGATTCAAGTTTTCTAAAACTATTTAGTTGACAATTCATATCCAAAGCACCTTTATGGTTATGGGACTTATAAATTGCACTGTAAAATTTTTTTTTCTTTTCTTTTTAACATTATCAAAGTATGTTTTGCAAGAAAATACTATTTCAGTCTTTTTATTTTATTCTTTCACATTTAATTCAATGTGTAACTTGCCAGAGGTTCAGCGGTTTGTATCTCAGCTTTAGCACCTTTAGGTTAAATGAATAGTTCACCCAAAAATTTTATTTGCTGAAAAATTGCTCACCCTCAGGCCACCCAAGATGTAGATGAGTTGCTCTGTTGGGAAATTTATAATTTTTGTTGTCCTCTCACATCAAAATCCACCATCATATTTGATTAGAACTGTTTTCACTTGTATTTGTGCATATTTCTCTCCTGATTCTGACAAGACAACTTTTTCACTAGAGAAACAATGGTTTGATGTTAGAAACATATTAATGATGAATGTTTATTACAAACATACTGCTTTTCGATTCCCAAGACATTCAATGATGGAATGGAGTTGTGTGAATCACTTGTGGATTATTATAATGTTTTTATCAGCTGTTTGGACTCTCATTCTGACGGCACCCATTCACTGCAGAGGATCCATTGGTGAGCAAGTAATATGCTTAATTTCTCTAAACCTGTTTGGATGATGAAACAAACTTATCTACATCTTGGATAGCTTGAGGGTGAGTAAATTGTTCATTTTTGGGTGAGCTATTCTTTTAAGCAGCTTACTGGTTGAAAGAAGAAGAAGAAGAAAAAAAAAAAACATTAGGAAGTGTATCTTCCACTTAAAGTACTTATTTGTTTTCCAAAGGATTTTCAGGATTCTTCTGGGTTTTCACTCTAAGAAACGAAGGTATGAAGCAAGTGGTCTCTGAAGACCTCAGTGCTGTTCAATTGGGGTGAAAAATGCAAACATGTGACAGACAGCTCATTTATCAGCAGCACAGATGCTGTTTACCTTATACAGACCCCAGGAGTGTGACGGCTCTGAAATGTGTTAACAGCCGCCAAATGAGGGAAATAAGGGGTCCAAATATGTACAGCCCAACTAAAGTCACAGGAAAGTCAGATAGGCTGATCCTGTGTTCAAGAAGGGTTCAGAAAAATCAGCGATAACCAAACAATAGATTGTTTTTTATTTTCATTAATCAATTTGACCTGCAACATGTTTTCATATTCGGAAATGCTGTTTTTCTTGATATTGTGTGACTTTTCTCATTTAGGGTCATAAACGTGCCTGAAATGTTTCGTCACTTTGAGGTGTTGTGGAATGTGTGTATGACATTTCTATATAAAATCAAAAATATATTTATAATATTCATATTTTGTGAAAAACAAATATTTAAAAAAATACTCATTAAATAGTGTTTATAACCATGCGTTCTCATGTTTACGTTATTGTAATGTATGAGAAATATTAATGTTATAATTTTACTGTTTTTACCAGATTTTTTAAAATAGTGTGTTTCATATTTACTTTTTTTTTTTTGTAATTTTGAAAAGTATTATTGATAAAGTCATATGTTTTTACAATGTTTTTTTTTAATAATGTGATTTCTAGTGCTGTCAAACAATTAATTGTGATTGAAAGTTTCTGTTAACATAATATAGTGTGTACTGTGTATATTTATTATGTATATATAAATACAAACACATGCATGTATATATTTAAGAAAAACATGTTGTTTATATATTAAATATATTTATATATAAAATATAATATACATATATAAATGTATATACATGTAAATATTTTCAAAATATATACTGTATGTGTGTATATTTATAAACACAGTACACATACAGATATTATGTAAACAAAAACTTTTTTTGGATGCCATTAATCATTATTCATTTGACAGCACTAGATTTCATAATTACTTTTTTTGTACTTTGAAAAGCATTAATGTTAAAGGTTAACTTTTTAAAAGTTTTTTTTAATAGTGCAATTTTTGGTGAATTGGACTGAATCCAATAATAATCATATCCAGATTTTCAAATCATCTGCATAAATTTATTTCTTCTGTGGAACATAGAAGATATTTAGATTTGATTTATTTTTAATTTTTAAAATTTCTTGTCATCAGCACAATGCAAATTAATGCACTGGAACGCCATTAACTTTCATTGCATGAACATTTAAAAAAAAAAAATCTTCTTTTGCATTCTGCAGAAGAAAGAAATAATTGTTTAAATTAGATTTTGTATCTGATACTTTCAATGTTGTCTGAATGTCTATCTATGTGTTAAGGTTATTGCACCACATCATCATCAGTGGCATTCATGCATCTGCAACACAATTACATTTCCATCTTATTGAACAAGACATTTGAACTGCAGCTGTGATGAGAGTTCATTTGACTCAGTGTTTCCATTTTCGCTTCTGCATCTGAGCATGAGCACTCATGACAGTAAAGCCAAACGCTCAGCACGGGGTAAAGCAAAACACACACCAGTGTTTGATTCAATCCGCTTTCATAATTGCAGCCATGTTGATGCCACAGTGGTGAGTGGGCACACATTAGACCACTCCTGTGCCGGCTGGATGATCACAAGCTCTCTCAGGCCTCTATTAAACAGTAGGCTCCATTGAGACCAAACACAAAGGCCAGTCTTCGTCACACACGCTTTATATTTGACATTTACTGAGCACTTGCTCTTTCTTTAAAGCCAACCTCCTCACTTTCTGTCTCCCTGTCTTAACAGGCAAATGGAGTAGACAGCCCTACTACAGTATACCAGCCGAATGAGCTACACTTGCAAACAACAGCAGAGCAGTAATGCGTCCAGACTTTTTCAAATTTTTACAATGGCACATATGGAAGGCAGTCTCACGGTAGTAAGAAGCATAACCCACAATCCCTGATGATGATGATGATAATAAAGATTAAAAATATTTTTAATAAATATAATAATAATGGAAGATATTTTCATACTTTAATATGTATTTTAGATCTGGAAATCACAATTTTAAACATATCTAATTTTTTCCAGGTTTTGGAATACAATTTGAACCCTGTTATTAGGAAGTGTTCCATAATAAAGTTAAATGGTACAAATGAATGTTTGATGTTATACTGATGTGACTGATCAAATCAAATCAAATCAAGTCTTCAGCACAATCAAAGATTTACATAATATTTTTTTAAAAGATGTTAATATTTTGAGACATTGATAATAAAAAGAAATGTTTCTTGAGCACTAAATCAGCATATTAGAATGATTTCTGAAGTGACAGATTATTATTATTATTATTACTGTTCTGTAATTTCTATAGTTGATTATCATATAAATTAACAATTATTATGATTATTATTACTGTTAGGGAATTTCTGTAGATGAATATCATTTAAATGAACAATGATAATTATTATTATTACTATTATTAAGGAGTTTTTATAGTTGGACAATGTAAATTATCTATTAACATTAACATTAATACGCAAAGCACATAAGAATAACGCATAATAAAATATTGTATTCGCATATATTGTAAAGAGTATTTTGTTTTTAAATCACATTTTAGATATATTTAAGAAATGCGAGTACTGGTATTTTCTTCTGAAAATAAATTTTCACTCTACTGTACAACATTTTACAGTGTTTATATATTATCAATTTAGTATGTTTACTAGCATTAAATTGCCATTCATTTATTACCTTCTTTTCTTCTTCTTTTTAAATAATAAATAATACATGTAATATATATATTTTTTTTAAATAATCTAATAAAAACTTATTTAGTGGATAAGCAGAGGCTCATGCGACCAAGCAAATCAACAAAATTGTGACCCAACTTCCATTTCTTTACACTGCTACTCGCTCCAGTTTTACTCGCTCCAAGGATGCTAAATCAGGCAAGTTCCACCACTGACTTGGGAAACGACCAATCACAGTTTACAGTTTTTGGATTTCTGGACACGTCCCTGTACTTACGCACAAAACCATGGCACCTGTGCTGCTGAACTCCACACCTGAAGCCATCAACACAACACTGCATTTACAGGAACTGAACATTACACTCACAAAGGGACAAACACTGGATTTCCATGTAGAATAAATGCTCAGACCTTACAGATGTTCCAATCTCAGGTCATATCCTGGCGGTCAGGACGCATTAGAATCAGTTGTACTGAATTACAGGGTGCTGATGCTCTGACATTTGACAGACAGATCAGTAAGCAGGCCTGTTATTGACTCTGGGTGCTGCCAGTCTCCATGATGTTCCTGTGTTGAGATCATAGTTTTTCTAGTTTGTTCACAAAATCAAATGCCTTTAACTCAAAAAGAGACCAAATCTAAGCTTCTGACTGGGGCCTGCATTGGCAGCAACATTATTAAAACACATTTCACACCAACAACAGCTTAAGATACAAATTCCAGGGTCCAAAATTAAGACTTACAATAGCACCAAGTGCCAAATGTGAGTAAAAACTGGCTTTGGTGAGTGAATAAAACTATCTATAAAAATTATTATATCCACAATATACATTTTATTTTAAAATAAAATAATAATTAATAGTTAACCATAAAAATAACTTTTCAATAATTTCTATAGGTTCAATTTTAAAATTCAGTGATATTTTCCAGGTTTTCAATAACAATATAATGTTAAAAAATGTAATTAACTTAAATTAAATGAAATTTCTATAGCACAAATAAACACAACAGGAGTTGACCACTGTGCTTTACAAAGTATATAAAACTAAAGAAAGAAAGAAAGAAAGAAATAAGACATAATGAGAATAAAACATAATTAAGATAAAATCTCAGATAAAAGACTATTCCAGAGCCTGAAAAAAAAAAGAGTTCCACTGAAAATATTAAGCAGCACAATTGTTTTCAACATTGATAATAATAATAATGTTTCTTGAGCAGCAAATCAGCATATTAGAATGATTTCTAAAGGATCATGTGACACTGAAGACTGGTGCAATGATGCTAAAAATTCAGCTTTGCATCACATTTAAAAATATATTCAAATATGACAGAAATTTGAGTAATATTTGATATTTTACTTTACTATTTTACTTTTGCAATTTTAATAAAAAATGCAGCTTTAGTGAGCATAAGAGACTTCAAAAACATTACACACACGCACACACAAGCACGGTTTTATGGCCAGAGAGAAATATTTATGACAGGTAAAAATGATATGGCTAAAAGTTTATTTTGGACTCTGCAAACTACTATGTCTCCTCATTATAATTTAGCAGCCAGGGGAAGAGGAGAAGGAAAAAATGTACCATCTTTAACAGCCATCAAAAAATGGTAAAACAACCGGAGGCTATTTAGTGTCTGGTGTATAATGCCACCAACAAGACAGCAGCACAAGGCTCTGGTCTGTCAGCTGGTACTGCTGCACTGTAAATGCAGCAAAATCTGAAGTCTTTCCCATCAAAGCAAGCTCTCCACAGTGAGCCCAAATCACAGCTTCACCCTGAGGACTGACCCAGCAGTGAAGTGAGCGAAGGGAAGAATGTGTTTTGCAGGTGCGAATGGTGCCATGTGTTTCTGTGAAGAGGTTTTCAACAGCATCCAATGATGCCCTTTTGACAGGATCCTGGGACGTGTGAGGTCATTTTGGTCTGGAAAAATTCTACTCTTTCCAACCCAGCTGGTGAGGTGCTAGAGAAAGTTCTCACATAGACAGAAAGTTAGAATCTGAAGATTTGTGCAAGCTAAAACATGCCTGTTTCTGATATTTTTGATTTTTGAGAACATAGCTGGACAAGTCTGGAGAGTTTGTGAAATCATAAATGTCATATTTTGATTACAAATGAATCATGTCTGACTGAGCTGCATGAAAATCAAGATTTGAAACACTTTAAAGCCCTTATAAGACTCAGTGAGGTATAATCTCAGAAGCAGAACGTGCAACGTTCAAATCCAGCTAAACCCCAGAATTAATTTTGCTGCTCATCTATTATTTGACAAGATATGTGTTGCTGCCAGTCCCCAGATGGCACCTTTACAATAGACGGCTGGATCAGAGGTCATGAAGGGTGTATTCACACCTTCAAGTTCGTTTCCCCCCTTGGTGTGAATTACAACAATCGCACTCGGGTGCGGACCAAACAACTGTACCGAGACCCAGCTGAAGAGGTGCACACAACCGCAAAAAACTCCATGAACTTTGCGGTTTCACCGCACCGCACCGCACCAAACAAAAAACATTCAACATTGCATTTGGTCCGGACCAAAGCAAGTGAACAAGTGCACTTTCCTAAAAAGTGTTTACTCGTGGCATGGTGATGAATTGAGCAGAACAGTGTCAGATTTTTCCACTGGTCTCATTAACTATGATAGTTAACCTTTGTCTGGGTCTAAGGCAGGCGGAGAGCAACCAGTTGTAATCTAAATTTCCCCGTGAGCTCATTAATGTGAATAAAAATGGTTTGCACACAACCGCAAAAAACTCCATGAACTTTGCGGTTTGATTGGCAAACTTTGGCAGTGCTAGAGAAACAAGCCCAAAGAACATAAGTATTTTCTTTTCTTTTCTATTTTCTAAACAGGAGATGAACCCCTGCTGATTACAACTTATGAATGAGATGAACTTTTTCTCATAAATTGCGAAGCTGTCATTTGTTATCGCAAAAGATGATGTCAAATGTCAGGTGTACGTCTGAGTTGTTAGCAAGCACCTACTAAAACTTTTCTGTGTCAACAGCTCTGAAGAGATGCTTTAAAATTTTATGGCACAGATGAGTTCTTTTCATCTAGCAGGGAACATTCACAGTCTACAAACCAGGCATATAATGGAAATCATTTTTCATTCTAAATGCAAAATAAATAGGATGATTGAAAAAAAATAAAAAAAATGAGGAAAATAGGAAAGTAAATATCACATTAATTTAAAAAGCAGGACTGCTGATCTGAGTCATAATTAGTCTAATTGTAACAAAATAAATAGAGAAGATGGGACCGGTTGTCAGAAGCAATGCATCTCAGCAATTTATTATTTTATAGATATCATATACAGTGCCCTACACTAATATTGGCACCCTTGATAAATATGAGCAAAGGCGGCTATGAATATCTGCATTGTTTGAAGATCTTACACCAGCTTGTTTGAAGAATTATCAAAAATGTGTATTATGTAGCGAGATGCAGACTGGTGTTTGAACTGGGAAGCAAGAAGGCGACCTGCCCTATCCCCATGTTCATAGTAGGTGGCTTTGGTTCTTTTAAGGAAATATTCTGCTTTGTTTGTTGAAAGCAAATCAAATTCAGTTTGTAACTTTAAACGTCTCAGTTTAAGTTCGGGACTGGGCTTACAAGAATACAGACTGTCCACTTCTATAATTGAATGGATAAGCTCTTGCTGCTGTGATTTTCTCATCTTAAATAAATGGGCGGTATAAGAAATGATCTTGCCGCGAATGAAGGCTTTAAACGTTTCCCATAATAGTGACGCAGAAATGGTGTCTGTTTTGTTAGTCTTAATGAAAAAAATCTATATTTTTAGATAAAAATTCGCAGAAATCATTTCTAGCTAGAAGCCCTGTGTCAAATTTCCAAGAAAACCGGCTCTTAAAGGCAGGCAAAAAGGCGATGTCTAACATATGTGGGGCATGATCAGGAATAACGATGGCTGAGTAATCAGAGGAAATTACAGAAGATAATAGGGCCTTGTCAAGAAAGAAGTAATCGATGCGTGAGTAAACATGGCATACACTAGAAAAGAAAGAGAATACCTTATCAGATGGATGGAAGAAGCACCAGGGGTCCACACAGCCTATTAGATTCATCAGTGAATCTAAAGACCTGGACATAGCGGAAGACGTAGAAGATTTGGGCACAGATTTATCAAGATTGTTATCAACGACACAATTAAGGTCCCCCCCAAAAATAAGATGATGAGTTTCAAGATTTGGAATCTTTGAAAAAAGCTTGGACATAAAATTAGGATTATCCCAGTTCGGAGCATAGACTTTAACTAAAATTACTGATTTTTGAAAAAGAACTCCACTAACAATAACAAAGCATCCTTCGGGATCAGAGATTACTTGCTCCATGAGAAACATTACTCTCTTATGTATCAAGATAGCTGTACCTCTTGACCTGCTATTAAAACTGGAATGATACACCTGTCCAACCCATGGTTTACGTAGTCTAGTATGGTCACTTATACGCAAATGTGTCTCCTGGAGAAATACAATATCAGAAGAAAGAATCTTAAGGTGGGAAAAAACTTTAGAATGTTTAATTTGACCACCCAACCCACGAACATTCCATGTAACAATTCTAATGGAGTGATCAACTCCCCCCTTAAAATTAACAGTGGGCTTATCCATAAAACCTTTTCAAAAAAGAAGAAAAAAAAATGGTGAAATAGCAATAGCAAAAAGAAATAGTAAAAAGACAAAACACAAATAGAATATGAAATCATAAACCAGATAAACAAAACAAGTCCTCCTTTGAACACAACCCATGAACATACCCTGAACGCAGAGAACAAAAACACAAATGAAATGAAAAAAGACAAGTTTCTGATACTCATCCATCTAAACATGGCGAGTGGCCAGAAAAACTTTTATCACAACCGATTACGTAGTGTAGTTGGCTGCAACAAACTTAAAGAACTTAACACCATGAAAAACATATTGCTACAAAAGACAAAATAAAACTTTGGATGCTGTGCAAAATGACAAAATGACAACAATAACTGTAAGTCCGGCAAGAAAGAGGAAAGCAAGGATACTAAAAATAATAGTAATAATAATAAAAAGTCCATCAGATATCAACGAGTTCCAAAAAAAAAAAGAAAAAAAAAAAAAAAAGAAAGAAAACTCAGAAGTCCAAGTGGCTTTGTCCCTCATTACTCTTGGGGGAAAAAAATAAGTGAATAAATAGTCTCTGAAATACCTATCTGTCATTGTCCAGTAAGTTATTCAGGAAAGTTTTGATGGTAGAACCGTTCTGTAGCCTCGGGAGAGTCGAAATAGTGCTCCGAACCGACACACGCAGTCTAGCCGGGTAAATCATGCCAAAACAAACACCAAGCGTGTATAACAGGCCTTTGACGTTGTTGAACGAGGCTCTCTTTTTAGCCACTGAAGCGCAGAAGTCTTCATAGAATTTGACTCCTTGTATATAATCTCCTTCATGGTCCTCGCCCACTTGAGAATGACTTCCTTCTCAATATAACGGTGAAATCGTACAATAACTGGACGGGGGTCACTAAGCACAAAATGAATCTTTTACCATTGCTGTCCCTGTCCTCTGACCTGAACCCTACAGAAAATGAGTGGGGTGAACTGAAGAGAAGAAATACTAACATGGAGCTGTGAATCTGAAGGATCTGGAGAGATTCTGTATGAAGAAAATGGTCTCTGATCTCTTATCAGGTTTTCTCCAAATTCTTCAGGCATTATAGGAGAAAACTCAGAGCTGTTACCCTGGAAAAAGGACGTTGCAATAATTGGGTGCTAATAATTGTGGCCAACATGAACTAGAGAAAGCATTTATTTCACAATGAGATTTTCCCCAGACTTTCAATTGTTTTACATCAATGATAGGTTGGAATTTTGTGAATTTTTTGAATGAAAGATAAAAAGGATAAACAATGCAGATTTATTTTCACAGCTGCCTTTGCTCATATTTATCAAGGGTGCCAATATTAGTGGAGGAGGGCACTATACATACTGAAGGAGAGACAGTACTTCTCAAGGTCTGGGTCACATTTTTTTTTTTTTGTCTTTCATATCTAATACAGTTTATTAATGGAATTACAGTTGGCCAGAAAATAGTTAGATATTTTCCATTTTACTATTTACATGTGAGCTCTTTTAGGAATTATTTTGTATTTCATAATAATTTTTCTCTTTAAATTTAGTTGAAAAGCCTATAAAATGCCAATAACATATTTTGAAAAGTCTCATATGCTGTCAGTCTCAAGGCTGCCATTCAGATTTCCATCAAAGGAATAACATTTTAAAATATATTAAAATAGAAAACAATTATTTTAAATTGTATTAATATTTCACAATAATCTTTTTTATACATTCTGGATTATAAAAGTTCCAAAGAGCAGCATTTATTTGAAATAGCAACAATGTAAAAATCAATGTAACTTTTAATAAATTTAATGCATCTTTGGTGCAAAGTATTATTTCTTAAAATCAAATAAAATAAATGTGTTTTTTTCTGGACATTAGTGGTGGAAATATGAAAGAGAACCTAAAAAAGAACCTGCCTTTTGAAAATAAACTTATCTGAGAAATATTCACTGGAATAAAATGTGACAACTAACCCCTGTCTCTCTTGCCTACTGTACAAAACCAGCACAACAACAGTCTTCATTGTGATATTAAGTAAAGGTAATTCAGGCTGATGCACAATAAAGACATGCTCACCTGCTACGTGCAGATTTCATTTGCGTATACTTCCTGATAATGACACAAACAGCAGGTTTCCTTTCAGCTGGAGACAAAAGGGCCTTTTATTATACATGTAATTCACTTTCAGTGTCTAACAGACCTGAGGCTCAGGGTGATATTAATAGATTTCACAAGCATTGTAAACGTGACATCACCTCAGAAAAGACTGAACGCAGAGGTGAAATGCTACTTCCTGGCTTCAACTGATCTAATGCAATCAGGTGAGGATACTTTCTGGCAATTTGGCCATACGACACACATCACATCCAGAATTAGTCCTTCATTAGTCTCCAGGTGCAAACCAATCACGAACGCATGTGAAACCGCACAGAGAGCATCACCACAGCCCAGTGATTCAGTAACTAAGCAACACTGAACATCCTCATTGCTGGTGATAATTTACTGGTCGATCTAGTCGCAATCAATGCTATTTTTGATGAATCGTATACCTGCAGCTCTCCTGTTTGCATCATCTCTGGTTAAATACTAAGCTAGCAAAGTGAGAGTTTGTGATTTCAGCTTATTTCATGGTATTTTGGGCACAGGGAGCTGGGAATTGAGGGACATAACAGTTCAAATGATTTCTTTCCCCGGTAAGTATTTCTATCCCATAATTAAGCCATTTTCCATAACTGCACCCAGACAATATGTCGAAAAATGTCAGGGATCTTAACCGTATGCTTGCAGGATATAACAGGACATTTTGGAAAGATAAACTGAGTCAAACTCAAGTTATTCAGAGCATCAATTCATAATTTTGATCATTTTTAAATTGAATGACTTAATCATTAAAACCACTCATAGACTATGGCCCCAGTTACACGGTGTTAAACTCTAATTTTAAACTGTGACCATGCAAATATCATCCAATTTGGCCACAGTTGGAGCGTGACCAAAGTATAGGACTCCAGCCTGACCCCAAATTTAGGTTTTAACTGCAGCTAATACAACATTTTTGCAATGAAGATGGAACTTCCTATCAGTGATGATGCTCACTTAGCCATGAAATGTCTTGTAGTTATTCATGAGTCACATAATTCTATTCTGAACATAAGTCTTATCAATCAAACAGGAAAACTACTCGGATGTAAAATGTCTAATGCATTGTAATGAGACGTATGCGATATTTTTCACATATCACGGAATTGCCGTCACATTGCGCGTTGCACACTAATTTATAATTTCTAGCAACTGCTTCGTTAGGCGGGGGTATCATATTCCTTTATTACTGACAGGTTATTTATCTCAATTAATTTGCAAAGCAGCCAGTGGTCTGAAGTCACAGTACATCATAGCCAGGCAAGATGCATCATTAAATCATCATTTTGTTTGTTATCTTTATTCCTTCTCTCGGATATTAATGAGTATTAATTATGCAACCTGCCTGAAGATGATGGCGTATGTCCTACACCGTGGCACAGCAACGGAGATTAATTGATTTGAGTAAATGAGAAACCCATCTTCCTTTTTTTTGAAGTTTTGAGGGCACAAACTAAACTACTCACTGAATCCAAGGCTTCTCTTGAGAAAACAGCATCTAAGCAAGTACACAAACGAAAAAAAAAAAGCCTCTTATGCTCATCAACACTGCATTTATTTGGTCAAAAAATACAGTAAAAACAGTAATTAGGTGCCAAGAACTTAGGCACTTATTGTATCCATCTTCTTCTTCTGCTCTGGAAGTCTACAGAAGCCCATAGAGCCGCTTGTGGGAAAGTGATGAAATTTGGCAAACAGATAGAGGACAGTCTCAATATTAACCATAGCACATTTGGAGTCGCTATCTCAAACTCTCTAGCACCACCAACAAGCCAAATCTGCACTCATATTTCAGCTAATATCTTTTGAAGTGTAAGGTCTGGAAGCAAAATTTATCAGATGGTTTGTCTCATTTTCACCAAAGAAAATGCTGGTAAAAAGTTATCAAGAGATTTCCGATAGCCCAAACTATTCTCATAAAGCGTGTTAGTGAATGTGATGCAATTCACAACGCAATTTTTTCGCAACCCTCTAGTGGATTCTGACCAAAATCGGAGTGTGTTGTACCAAGCTTGACCTGAGGGCACTTGAATAGTTTCGGCACAGTGCCACGAAAAATCATGAGACTGATTTCGTTAGATTTTCCTATGCCCAATTTTCCTATGTCAGCCATTATGAGCATGGACCAATTTTGTAGTAAAATGCTGTATACAAACACTTTAGTATAATGTTATTGAATCTTATGAATCTTATAGAACTGCTTGCAAGAAATGTGGATATGGTTTGTATCCATACAGGACTCTTCAAATATTCAACAATATATAGACATATACAGGAGTCCATTAGGAGCAAGCAAAGATTTTTAGTGGAAAAGTGTATCTGAAATTATCTCAAGTTTGATTTCTGAACCTAACAAAACTGGACTGCTATAAAGCAGCAGTGGTTTCTCATATTATTTTCACATTAAGGCTCCTAACCACATTGGCATTCAGTCTGTGCATCCAATTACCTAATTTTGAGACTTCGCAGTAAATAAATAATGAGTGCAAAAATAAACAAGTCTTTAGGGGATTGCAGGACCCATGCTAGAAGGCATTTGCAGACTTGAGCAGAAACCCAACAGCGGTGAGACAACCATTACGTTGTGCAGCATAAACGCAAGCCCAGAGGGGCCTCATGGGTGAGGTGCAGACTGTCCAGAGGCCTATAACTTTCTTCTTGTGCACATGCAGGTGGCTAAGAGCAACATTTATATGCAGCATTACCATAGTGAGGCTGGCTTTCTGCATTAATGCACTACTGCTCTGCTCCCTTCCTACCAAAGCCCTGAATATATGAAGAAATGAATAAATAATAGCAGACTCAGTCCTGATTCGTGGGACCCCCTGATGAGCAATGATTATGTTTCCAGACCAGGAGGTGCAGTATTTTCTAAGTGGCCCCATGCAGTTTGCGGCTGCTGATTGATTGGCACAGATAACTGTGCAACTGAAATAAAAGACAAGGGGAAAACTGTTATTAACAGAGAATTTCATCTGATTATTTGCAGTACCCTTTTTACCGGCACTGCTCTCCTGATGTCATTTGGGCATAAATGCCTCGATCAAGGGTACAAAAGTGATCTCAATAATTCCAGTTTGCTCAGGCTAAGCAGACAAATTTTAGATGTACTGACAATCTCTGCACATGTATTTTAATGGCTTATATATCCAACTATGTCTATATGTCCAGTAGTTGGAAGAACCCGATGGAAACATAGTATTAGAATAATAGGACAAACAGCTTCCAGTCACAGGTGTGTGGGAACAATTGGAAAAAAAGGAGGAAAAAACAGCAGTTGACGTTCTTGTCTAACAGGTGAGTGTAATCGAATGCACCTGATCTAAGTAATAAGCCAGATGCAATTAACAGGAATAATGAGGCATAAAAATGCATCATTTCACATGGTGATGATGGTGGGGGATGACTCTTTATTTTACCCTTGGGTTCTCTGTTTCGCTCTGGTGAAACTTGGGCATTTATAATTACATCTGACTCACAAAAAAAGTCTACCTCACAATTGCTCAGAGTGAAAAAAAACTGATCACTTTTATGAAGATATGGCAAGCTGGCTGTTGACACCAATTTTTAAAAATGAGTGGCAGGGGGCCTCTATGGGATGAAATGATGATTGTAAAGCTTTGATTGGCGATCATAGCTTCGGGACAGTTACGCTGGAGACATCTGTGCCCGTATATCCTCTTTCAGAATGCTGCAGACAGTGGGCTGACCTTGAAAAATGCTAAACGTCTATTTAAAGAAGATACCATTAAAACAAATCCCAGATTATTAGAACATATTTCAAGAGCGGAAAGTTTTTAGTTGCAAGGCCACCATGTGAAGACATCAAAGATTCATAGCCTTGTACACAGTAACAACCAGACGAAGAAAGCTGCTTTCACATATTGCAAAGGACAGAAAACAACAGTGCCTGCTCATAATAATAAACAAACAACACTTAACTGTTTACATAATTTAATAAAGAATTAAAACCACATAATTAGTTGTCTATGTGCAGTTATTCGTTTATTAATCCACATGCTGTATTCTTGTGAGCCAAAGCTAGATATTATTTAAGGAGAAAGAAATAGACTCACGGTCTCCATAGCAACGGAGAGATCCCACGGTCAGCTTGGCCTCCGAGCCGGGTCGATTTGTGTCCCCGACAGCCACTTGGCTGACCGGTAAGTGGTCTTTATAAACCAGAAGCCCGGAATCGTCCCTCCTACCAAACAATACATTCAGAATACATTGTGAGAAAAAAAAATTCAAATTTTTTTTTTCTTTATCATAGTATTAAACCTTAAGAATCTTAACTCTCCTTGTTGACAAGAGCTAATGAAGTCATTAAAGCTTTATTACGCAAAATGTTTGTTTTCTCTCAAAAGCAGCCCTTTGACACTGATGACTAGCTGTTTAATTACAGCAATACAATTTGTTTAATCAGTGGAAATACTCACTCCACGTATTTTGAGAAATTAATAAATATTAGTGAACGCACACGTACATAAACCTCACAGGTACACATGCACTATGTGTGCATTATTTTAATGCCACCATCTATCATGGTGCCAATGCAACTGCAAAAGCCATTTAAAAAACAATTATGTACCGCAAACCTGTAGAGGAAAAAAACACCATCAACAATGTGGTTGGGAATGAAACTTGCTGCTTTGAAATCCAATGTCCTAATTTGTATCCATTATGCATGGTGGTTCAGTTTGCTTGGGGTTTATGACAAGTGGCAAGTGCATCGCAATAACCCGCTGTCCATCTGTGCATGGGCCATTAACACATATTACTGTGTGTTCAGCTAAACCAGCAACAGAAGCAGCAAAATTCTCTCGTTCCAACAGTCTAGCTGTATAAATATTCACAAAATGTATCCAAAACAAGAAGATGATGAGGAAATCCATCATGAAAATACAAATGCTAATATGCTAATAAGATAAAACTCACCGACTGAGGCTATGTTTACCTTAAGAATATAGTATTAAAAGATCATTTCCAAGCTCTTAGCATAATGAAACTTGTGCAAACAAACACAATGTACATTATACAAACAAACACAGAGTTACCCAGGGGCACATAAAGTCTGTTTGGTTATTACTTTCCACCAATCCGTCCAATACACTTCCTGTGGAGCGCCAATGCTTGCAAATATCTAATAGTCTATAGCTGTTCCAAAACCAAGTGAGCTGCCTTCTAAGGGGGCCATTCACACAGAATGTGTTTTTGCAGGGCTGTTGAACCACTGTGTCATGTCAGAGATGCCGCAAACAAAACCACATTGGTCAAAAACATTTGTCTAGAGCATGTTTACAAAGAAAAACAATGGAAAAGGAGCGCAGTGAAATCCAAAATAAGGCTGCAATCTAACTCTCACAGACCCTTTTAAGTGATCAATTTGACATGCTTTACATAGGCAACAACTCCACATGCCACAAAAATAGTGCTTGCAAGAGAGAACACAACTTAATTGATTTCAGTACAGTCTGACATTAGCATGTTGCTAAGCTAATAGTGCAATACTCTGATATGTATAAAAATGTACAGGACAAGCAAACATTGGGCAGAAAAATCATTTTTTAACTATTTTTATCAATACTTTTCAGTATGAATGATTCAGTACTACAGTACATGTGAGCACTAATGGATTAGCTTGTTAGCATGGCCTAGATAATTCCTGCACTAATGTAGAGTTAATGTCTCTTTTTTTATTTTCCTATTTTTCGTGTGAACTAAAATATATTATATATATTTTTTCTTTTGCTTCTTATTCCATAACTTTCTCATAACTCTTTTTACTTTATCTTACATTACAATAGCCTGGTTTCCATTACAGATTTGCACAAATATTTTCTAAATGTTGATAAGAAAATATTGCGAAAGGATGATGTTTCCATTAAACGATGCTATGCAACTATTTGAAAGTATCTGGCCAAGTAGGTTGAAATACATGAATAACATTTTCTCTTTTCCATCAGCACTGCTTTTGCAGAGGTTTCTCTTTTCCAAAAGATACTTCTGTCAAGTCCTGTTCACACCAAGGACGAAAACTACAAAGGTAACGAAAAAGATATAGTTCTAAAAATCGTTCTCAATATTGTAGAATAGCAGAGTCCACACCACAGCTATAACGATAAAGGTACAGAGAAACGATATCGTTGGAATCACTCTCAGAGTGATTTTTTTCCAGCTGATGAATGATAAAAACATTGACAGCCAATCAAAATCAATGCTGCTATCATTCACTGGTGTGGATGCTAATATCTTTATCTTTATCTTTATCTTTATAGTTATCGTTCTTGGTGTGAACAGGGCTTTGGAGAGCTTTCCACTTGGAGCATAATATTTGCCACAGCTTCTTGAAGCCCTCCTCCCTATTGAAGTATTTGCTTCAAGGTCTTGATAAATTGTGGATTTCTTTTGTTGTTTAGAATCCAGTACTCCCATAATTCTTTTGCATTATATATTTTTTTAAACATACCACACCATCTTTAAAGAATGTTCAAGTAACTCTACGTACACCAGGTGACCTGTAAATAAGAAAAACTGTTTCCATTGCAGTTTTTCAAAATATTCCTCTTTTTCGAATTGCCTGAAAAACCACCTCATGCATATTTTTTTATTTTTTATTTTTTATTTTTTTGTGATATATGTGATTTTTTGTGCAATTTAAATGTTTAGGCATATTTTCAATTCGAACTTTCAATATAAGCAATTTGAATGATAATGGAAATTCAGCTAATGTTTCTTGTTAATATTATTTATTTATTGTATTTTTACTGTCATTGTTGGTACTTTGCAGTGAAGGTGTTTCTTATTCTGATTCTGATTAGACACACTGTGGGCAAAAAGGTGCATTCTGTTTAATTCATTTTACACATTGCTAATGTTTCACACTGGTGCCCAATTTTGTTTTGTATGGCTCATAGAAACATGAAACAGACTATTTCCCTTGACTACTTTATTTACATTACACCAGTGTTATTTTAGTATTATGTATCTACTACTATAGCATTTATTAATATTTTGAATGAGCTTTTATGGTTAAAGATTTCATTTTAAAGTTTTATTAATTTTATGTGGTTTTGTCTTTTTTATGACTTTTAAAAATATTTCTATATAGCTTTAATCCATTTTTATTTCAGTTTGTTTTAGTACTTCAATGTTATTTCAGTTAGTGGCCAAGTTTTAATATTTATATACAGTATATATATATATATATATATATATATATATATATATATATATATATATATATATATATATATATATATATATATATATTTTAGCTTTGTTACAGAAAAATATATTTTTAATAGTTTAAGTTTCAGTTAACAACAATGGTTATAACTTTAGTGTTTGGGCCTTTGTGCATTCTTGTGGTGCCATTAACCAATCAGTTTTGTGATTTTATGATGTTGCAGATGCAGTGTTTACTTGTAGCTGATATTGTACTGCTCAGCTGATTGGTTCAAAAAACAACTGTGCCCAGATGAAAGTGCTGTGATAATGGTAACACTACCAGACTTTCTCTTTTCTTTGCTTTGCAAATCTAAGATGGAGTTTGTGATGTTAAGATTGATTGTTTATCTCTCTGCGCTTTAACAGCTGACTGGCATTACCAGCTACTGTATAAAGACCCATTAGAAAGGATGTAAATGAATGTGTCTCAAAGCAATACATGCACACATGCATTACAGACAATTCTATCAGAGTGTCTGACAAATGACCTCGTTCCCCTCCTCTGCAATATCGCCCACAGCTCTCTTTAGTAATAAAGCCACTGAACACACCAGCCAGAGCTTTTGTTGATAGAAATATCAGGGTTGGCTCTACTTAAACTTCTTTATCAGCACAATCTGTTTGCCATTTGCACAAGCGCTGAGGTCGAGACAACTGCGTCACGCAGCAGATACCGGTGTTTAATGAATACGCAGAGACAATAAGGCAGATGGGAACATGACATGCTTGTCTCTGTTAAGTTTGATAGGTGGGCCGAGAAGGACAGTAACTCACAAATAGCAACTTAGTCCAAAGCTCATAATTAGCTACTGGCTTTGGTGATCGCCATGGAAACAGCATATTGCTACTCAGATAATGTGTGGCTTACCATTGCTTCTGGTCGGCGTCACAGTTGCAGTAGTATTTGGAGTCGGTGCAGTTGCGTTCAATGCCACATGCGCATTTCTGAATGCCTGGCACAGAGCCGCCCCAGTAAAAGTGCTTCTCATTACCGCGGCCGACCCACCATGTGTAAGGCGTCCCATCTGCAAACACATAAAAGACAGGGAAAGCACACCATTTATATTCATTATGTCTTCATTTTAATGTATCTATCTATCATTCTATCATTCTGCCATTCTATCCATCCATTCATTGTTCTACCATTGCATCCATTAATCCAAAATTCCATCCATCCATCCATCCATCCATCAATTGTTCCATCATTCCATTGTTCCGTCCATCCATTGTTCTCCCATTCCATTCCATCCATTCATCAATCGTTCCATCATTCAATTGTTCCATCCAACCATCCATCCGTCATTTTAATGTTTCATCCACCCATTCATCCACCATTCCATCCATCCAACATTCATCCATACATTCATCCATCTATCCATCTTTCTTCCAATCCATCCACCCATCAATGGTTCCATCGTTCAATTATTCCATCCAACCATCCATCCATCCAATGTTTTGTCCATCTATCCATCGAAACCTTCCATCCATCAACCCGTTGTTCTTCCATTCTATCATCCATCCATCCATCCATCATTTTAATGTTTCATCCATCCATTCATCCAACATTCCATCCATCCAACATTCATCCATACATTCATCCATCTATCCATCGTTCTACCATTCCATCCACCCATCAATCTTTCCATCGTTCAATTGTTCCATCCAACCATCCATCCATCCATCCATCCATCCACCATTCTAACATTCCATCCATCCATTGTTTTAATGTGTCATCCATTCATTCATTCATCCATCCATCCATCATTCCCCATCCAACCATCCATCGATAAATTCCAAATGAATTCCAAGAATCTTTGTCCATGGGTGACTCTTAACATTAGCCAATAACTGCATGTAAGAGAGACTACAGATTAAATAAATAAATAATACCACAAACATTTTTAGATCCAGCATAACCAGCACAGAATTAAATCATTTTAAATATAAAAGGTTTGCAGTTTCAAAGTTGAGTAAAAAGGATGTAAACATGGTCAAGTAAGCCTTTTGAGTCAAGGACATTTTTGTTTAAATAGATCTATTTTGTTCTTAAAAGGCTGCCCTATACATAAATAGCACACACCAAAAAAGGCAACCATCCTTTTTCCAAATTTACCCCATTTACATTACATACACATGTATATCCTTTTATCTAAAGTGAATTTTAAAACGTTAACTGCAAAGTTAGTTTTTTTTTAAACCATTTCATGCATTCCATGGGAATTGAACCTATGACCTTGCCAATGCTAGTGCCATTCTCTCTACTGTTTGAACACCAGCACAGCTACAGAATCCAACACAGAACTGAATCTCTGAACAGCTGTATGATGGCTGCTTATAACATGCAGACAACAGTAATTACAGTGCTTGAGATCTGAAGAGTACTTTACGGTCTAGCCCACAGATACGAGTACTAATTCCCTCCGTGTGTAAAGACACAACACGCTCAAAAGGATTAACACTTGGCTCTTTGGGAGCATGCATGGACCTCTAGGGGCTGCTGGACTGCCATTCTCAAGCGCTGATGTGCGTGCAAATGCCCACATCTGCATGCACAGAGGGAAACAAGACAATCCAAACACAGTGTAGAGCTGGCAAGTGCACTAGAGGCATACATACACACAAGCTTGTGACTACAGCGCACACACATGCATATGCATACGTACACACAAGTAGGCAGAAACTGAAACACACAAACACACACGGTCTCATGGCAAAACTATAGTTTCCCTAATTTACTTCATTAACCTGCAGAGAGATGAATTGCAGATGAATGCTGCATCTGTTTGAAAATCATTGGAACCTCACAATCATTGAGTTAAAACACTATATTTCAACAGATGACACACTGTTGGCTGCTGTTGGCATATATGCAAGAGCCTAATTACTTAAAACAAGCTTGATTCCGCAAGGCAGCTCCAGGGGAAATACATGTAAAATGTGCTGTGTGATAGAGCTCTGTGCAAATGCTTGATGTGTGACTACATCTACATTAAAATAGAAAGTGTGCTTTGCTGTGGCAGTGTAAATCTCGTCAACGAAACTGATGAAAATCTCTGTTGAAAAAGGGTTCTGGATTTCACAAAATGGAAAGAGGCACATGATATTTAAAATTTTATTTATTCCAACTAACGATACTTTTGATAAAAATACGGAAAGAAAAAGACATTAACAATAGAAAAATGTAGAAAGAACTGCTTCAGAATTCAATTGTATAGTAGCAAATTAAAATAAAGAGCATTAAACAAGCTCTAAAACAGAAAGTTATTAACATTGTCTAAAGCTGTAACTTCTGAAAAGTTTACTCAATATTTACTAAATTCTACTAATATATGCTATTACTTCAGACTTATGTTGTATCTTGTTTATGCTGTTACATTTTTAATACTATGTTCTGAACATCCAAAAAATGAAAATCTGGTCAAAGTTTGGTCTTTTTGACAGTTTGACATCTTTTCATTGAAAAGGTCGAAACCGAGGTCGACAACGCCAGAGTAGTGTAAACAACAGGCGTAACCGTAGCAAAAGTTATGCGTTTTAAAACGAAAATGCACTAGTGTAAATGGGGCCTTAGGTATTATTTGTTGGCATGAATTATACATCATTTCTTTTTAAATGTATGTATATGACAAATAGGAAATATTTAAAAAATATAATTAAATGTAATTAAAAAATTCAATGTAAAGGCCATTTAATGTAAGACAAAAAATATTTGTTGACAAAGGGTTTTTGGTTTTTGTAAAGCAAAAAAGGACACATCATGATGATGTTTAAATGACTCAGATTAAAATGTACAAAAAAAAAAGATACTCATACAAACAAGTACACACAATAGATTCAGAATGTTTTCAAATAAATAGCAAAACAATAAGACAAAATAAATAAATAAAGTGTGTTAAAATTATGTAATTTCACTCCAAATTAACATCTATTGCATGAAGAAATACTGACTAAACTTTTTGTATAACAAAAACAAATGGTGAAAAGAAAAACTTTCAGTGTGGGATAAATCTATGATACTGATTTACCCCTCATCTCCAGAGATTTCAACGAAACAATCCCAAAATGAGCAAAGGATAAAACGTATCCACAGTTCGAGCAGACAGTCCCATCAGCTCAAAGACTTTCATCTCCACCACACTTGATTAGCAGCAAAGACTCCTGCTATTCCACTATGGAGCCGAGAATAAAGACCAGCACATTTCAGCCTTAGCCGACAGGGCTGACAGATACAGGAGGGACCCGCACATGGAGACTGCAGGCAGGAAGCCAACCTCCCCGAGTGACTGAAGAGATGCCAAGCAGCAGCCAGACAGAGAGAACCAGTATGAACGACAAGAAAAATGAGCAAACAACAGAAGAAAAAACCCCATCATTGTTGTGATGGACACACATTATGACAGATGGTGAGTGGTCTCTGACACACGCCGTACAGCTGGTACTCGTGAAATGCCGTTGAACCGGGAATGCTGGGATTGATGCAGGTGCATAAAAAACATGGCCAAAATACACACATGTGCACGCCTCACCTGGCCTTCCGGGGGTCTGTGGTGATTTGCAATATGAAGTCTATGCCTCATTAAACTCTAGGGCCAATAGAGTTTGCTCCACCAGTGTTATCTGCATGGACTGCTTCCTGTTTCCCTTACCTCGGCTCACACCAGGCTCAATCAATCACTCCATTCACTCTTGGCTGGAAACACAGCCGTCGGGCCAAGCTAATTTAACAGGGAGATGGAGCTCTTTTTGTGCTCCTGCTGGGTTCTGAAACTGAGTTGATCATCCATTTGTAACCCAAACTCAATGATCGTTAAACAGGTGTAAACAAGATTGGCAACTCCGGACTCTCAGGAAAGGCTGCAAGCTCAGTAAGTATAAAGATTTCGGTCCAATTATAAAGGGTAAAGTCCAATTACATTAATGTCACAAAATAAATATATCAAAATCTATAAATATATATATAAAATGCCAATCGGAATCAAAAATTTTGAAGGATCATGAAATATTGATAAATCAATTAATTGAAACTGATGAATCGACTGGGGTCGGTAAGACTTTTACAGTAAAAACAGTAATACAAATAAATAATTAAATAATAGTGTGAAATATTATTACAATTTAAAAGAAATTAAATTATTTTCAATTCTATTTTCAAATATTTTCAAAAATCATTTTCAAATTTTTTTTTTCAGGATTCTTTGATTAATATAAAGTAAAAAGAACAGCATATAATTTATTTTGTGCTAAATAAAGGTATTATTTTATTTAAAAATATATTCTTTTACTTATTTAAAAAAAATTATTATTGATCCCAATTATTGATTATTGATCCCAATTTTTTTAACAGTTGTTAAATTGTGAAAATTTACTCCACATAGTGTGTCAAGCATAGTGTGTCCACATACCCTGTCAAATATAACTATTTTCCTGGGCAGTAACAATAAAAATATCGCTGTGTCCTAACCACACACAATGGGCGATAAAAGGTATCTTTTCCATGTTAATCTGAGTTTTTGTCCTAACCAACCATGACATCAACACGTGACGAGCGACAGGGGATTCTATTTTAGAAACTGTTTCTATTTTCTGCAATGTCGTGGCTAGAACAACAACATACAGACTATGACAATGATAATCTCAGGTACTGTGTATTTCATAACAAAGATGGTATCAGTCACTCCTCAGTATATGTTAAAAAGGCTGGTAACACTTTAGTATAGAGACCAGTTTTCACTATTAACTAGTCGCTTATAAGCATGCCTATTATTAACATATTGGCTATTTATTAGTACTTATAAAGCACATATTCTACATGACCACATTCTACATACCTAATCCTACCCAATACCTTAACCTCAATAAATATTAATAAGCAGCAAATTAGTAGTTTATTGAGGCAAAAGTTGGACCTTAAAATAGTCCAAAGTGTGACCAAAAGGTTTAATATTTATGAATGAGATTATACATTTATCCTTTTCATTGGGAGCGGAGTGCGCTTCCAGCGAGAGCCCGCTCACACATGCTTCTGATTGGCTGTGATTTTTGATTGATTTTGTCGAGTTGCATAGCCATGGTGTAGACAGACAAATTGCTTGTCGCTGGAATTGTGTGGCGTTTGGTATGGACATAGTGAAATAGTTATTTTTGTAGCCAAGACTTTATGCTGTAACTAACTTTCAAAAACCAACTAACCCTGAGAAAATATTTATTTGTCTAAAAAGTGTGACAACTAGTTCCAGCGCCCCCTATAGTATGGGTTTACAGTCTATGTTTGATTTTCACCTTGTTCAAACCCCAGTGAGGATATTACATATCACTTCCTCCATAACGATAAGCTGGAGGTTAATTAGATTTTTGTGACAAACGAAAGCAAGGAAAAAGAAACTCACGACCAGCAACAGCTGTTTAGGGAAAACACAAAGAATTGGTCTCGTTTGCGAGATTCGTACTGTATTTGCATGAGTATGGCTCCCCAATGAGCCTGATGTGCCTTGAGAGCCATTTTATAAATGAAACTTCAAATTCTATTTCAGTGCCAACATTTCCAACACTTTCTCCCTTTCTTTCTTTCCCCCAAACAACAGAATCCAGGCACAAATATTTCAATCCCTCCCAGAAAAATCGATCGGTGAGACACAAATCTCATTTCCATTGTATCTAGTTCTTCTTGCCTGGGACCCACATTACGCCATCCCTTTCCAAATTTGCAGCTCTCTGTCACTTCAAAGGACACGTCCCTCCATCTTTATCAGTCCTGTCTCCTCTAAGGTCCCCTCGTGCCTCGTCCCATTTTATCTAAGTGATGTAAAAAAGAGTGACGTCTTTCTTCCAACCTTTCATGTGAGAAGGAAAGCCCTGCCGCCACATGTAAATGCTGGGATCTTGGCTCGACACATCAGGACCTTGAATGACAGCTTCATTTTCCTGTCAGGAGGATCACAGTGGTGAGAGCCAGCTCTTCAGAGCCAGAACGGCTGTTCACGTCGCTGTCCATCACGAAACGCCTGTCTGCCTTTCCCGGGGGAAAGTCTGACACGATAGCCAGGAAGAGGAGCTCATCAGACCAACCTAAATTGGGAGAGCACTGCTTTCCTCCTGGAAAAAAGGCGGCCCCCACATTGAAACCTGGCACTGATCGAAAATTCATCTCATCATCAGTCTGGCTGAGGAGCTTCTCTCTGGAGGACATGGACGGCTCTTTTCACAAGTTGGGGAGATTACTGTTGCATAATGATTCGCTGACAGTACAACCCGCTGTGTAGAATGAACCCCAGTGGGAGCCTGGTATTGATCGGCACTCTCTCTTTCCTTAAATAGAGAACGGCTTGATAAATGGGCCTTATCGAGCTTATCTGTTACGGTAGGTGCGAGGAGACACACACTGATGGATGCTTTTCAATGAAATATAGAGGAATTAGTAGAGCACAGACTTGCATGCTGATGTCTCTGGTGACTAAATGTGCACAAAACATTATCATAATGTGTACAGGGTGATAACGGCAAAAAACATCTTGAGATGGAGAGAGAGTTGTGGCCTGGTGAGTTGCAAAGTTCCATTGTGGAAGATCTGTTGCACATTTCATCTGGATTTAATCGCCTCACTCTTCTATATGTAGATTCATGTTTTGTCTTTTATATGAGGGAAAAAGCTATAAAAATGACAAAGTGAACAGGTAAACACCTAATATCCATTATTACAGAAATAGTTCACCCAAAAATGAAAATTCTGTCATCATTTAACTCACCCTTATGTTCTGTGAAAAGTAGGACCCTATGATTTCCGTGATGAGGATTTTGTGGACAGAATCGCAGAATCCAGTCATAAAAATGGAATTTACAGTATAACACGAAATGTCACAGAATTTGCCAAATTTTGGATAAATAAATAAAAAGTAGGTCAGTACACTTAAATCAAAACAGGATATGGATTAGTGTCTGTGAATATAAAGCCACAAAAATACTATTTAAATATGAATCCTGCATGTTGTGCGTATCTCTGTGTGAATGAATGGCGCAGACGCACTGTATCACTTACTACATACATACTAAAGTGCACGCGACACTTGCTGTGTTTTCAGCCTCTGCTGCCTCAATATATGACTAGATGAACACAATTTCTAGAACTGCTCCGAGAGTCACTTCATGAGCATTTTACCATTTCTTTTGATAAAGGTCTTCACAGTAACCAATCAAAATAAAAGTTTAACTTGAAGAAACTATGACAGAAATATATTACTTTATTTAATGATAGTACTACTAATAAAATGATTATTAAAACATTATTTTTAAGGAATATTTACCAGAAGAAAATATTTACCAGAATTTATTTACAAGAAAAATATAAATACACAACACAGTGTTTCTGAAAAAAAAGAAATAAGTAAAATAATTATCTTTATTTTTAAATCAATTAATTATGCTTCTTTTACAAAATTTTATGAAACCATTAACCCTCTACTGCATGAATTTTGATGGTACATGATAAAAAATTATTCCACATCATTTTTTGGTTTATTTGGGAACATTTTGATAAAACATTTTTTTTTGACCACCCCTCACCCCCCATCCCAAAATATTTTTTCAACATTGTGCTACAAAGGTGCAAAATCACGAAGGAAATTCTCCATTCACATATCGTAGGACAATGTTCAGAGAGCAATACAAAATCACAAATCTGTCAAAGAAATGTCAAGAAATCAGTAAGTGAAAAGGGAAAAACACTTGAAACGCATTGATGTATTGCATTTGATACAGACATAGTTTTGTATCGTATTGCGGGCCTGGGAAACTTCGGTCCTGGAGGGCCACTGGCCTGCAGAGTTTAGCTCCAAAAACTTTCTGTTGCCTGAACACTATGTGCGGCAACACTATGCAGTAGAGGGTTAAAATGGAATGCAGAAAACGGATGGGAAAAAAAAACAACAACAGAATTTGATAAAAAAATAAAACTGAATTTGAGAAAAAATTAAAACATATTTCATGATTTGGTTTCTTGATTTCAATTAATTAGACATGCTTTTTGATTAATATTTTTTTAATATAACTATTAAAATGGGAAAAAAAATGGAATCCAGGAAAATTAAAAGGGAAAAAAACGGAATTTGGAAAAAAATAAAAATAATTAATAAATGGAATGTAGGGAAAAATAAAACATTTCATAGAAAAGTCAATGGACTCTTTTCACATTTTTATAGGGTTCTCAAAAGTGAAAATTGTCATAATTGGATAAATTTCTATAGTGTTGAATGAAAACAACAACAAATATAATTTTTGCATTCAAAAATTCCACAATAGCATTTCTATAACTTTCAAAAAGAGAGAGAGAAAAAAATCATTAGATTGATTAGGCAGCCATATCACCCTATAGCCCAAGACTGGTTGCCCACTGAAGCTAAGCAGGGTTGAGCCTTGTCAGTACCTGGATGGGAGACCTCCTGGGAAAACTAGGTTGCTTCTGAAAGAGGTGCTAGGGAGGCCAGCAGGGGGTGCTCACTCTTTGGTCTGTGTGGGACCTAGCACCCCAGTATAGTGATGGGGACACTATACTATACCGTCCTTCAGATGAGACATTAAACCGAGGTCCTGACTCTCTGTGGTCATTAAAAATCCCTGGATGTCTTTCAAAAAGAGTAGAGGTGTGACCTCGGCATCCTGGCCAAATTTGCCCACTGGCCTCTGACCATCATGGCCTCCTAACAATCCCCATATCTGCTGATTGGCTTCTTCACTCTGTCTCCTCTACACCAGTAAGCTGGTGTGTGGTGGGCATTCTGGCGCACTATGGCTGCCGTCGCACCATCCAGATGAGGAGATCCCCCTTACAATGTAGAGCTTTTTGAGTGCTTAGAAAAGTGCTATATAAAATGTAATGAATTATTATTATTATTATGCTGGGAAAAAGGAAAAAGATCGAAGATAATAACTGTGGAAATGTGTCATCACAGTCCATGGACCCCAATGACTTTCATTGTATGGACAATGAAAAGATTCTTCAAAATATCTCTTTTCCATAGAAAAGAGAAATAATGTAGGTTTGGAACAACATGAAGGTGAGTAAATAATAGAATTTTCAGTTTTGGGTATGAATAAAAATAACCTTCCATTCTCAGAAAGTCATTAAGGTATCAGTTAGCATGTGATTTGCTATCATTTGTAAGACTTCAGTATTGCAAAGCACATTTCTGTCAGATATTCCTCAGTCTCCCCTGTTTGTTCCCAGCCTGCCCTGAGGTATTTCACTCCCTTCTCTCTTTTATCACAGGAGTGAGATGCTGTTCTGTCAGACAAAACTCCCTTAACAATATCTCTATTGATCCACCTGGCAATCTGACGCCATTTCTATTTGACTTTGTCCGGCTTAAAGCGAGACCAGAGAGTGATTTATACTCTAGCAGTTTGCACTAGCCAAGCCTCTCTCACTTCTCAGTTTAAAGGAGGTAATTGGACATCCAGAGACAAGTAATGCAGAAGATATGGCATCATTAGCTTCCTTGTTTCCCTCCAGATAACACAAAATATCCAGACATCTCCAGTAGTCATTAAAAAAATCCTCCGGGCTGATATGGCAGGCAAGAGATAACAGGCCAAAACATGCTTCACGACTGCCAAGCAGGGGTGAGAAGGGTCACTGGTCCAAACTCTACAATCATGTGCTGTATACATCTGCCAGAGTTTAGAGAGGTGAAGATATTGTGCTCATCATGGATTTATGCATGATTCTTCAACTACGAAAACTTTTTAGAACACTTCAAACTAGTTTATCTGTCTGCTAACAATGTCCAATGGTGGACAAATATCTCAAATGATGTGTTGTATTTAACAGCATTTTGACATTTTAGCACAATGGCATTTTAAACATTTTTCAAACACTGAACAATTCTCATTTGTCTTGCTAAGGCTATTTTGGTCACACTTTATTTTAAGATCCAGTTCTCGCTATTAACAAACCATTAACTATGACTTTCACCTCAATAAACTCCTAATTTGCTGCTTATTAATAGTTAGTAAGGTAGTTGTTAAGTTTAGGTATTGTGTAGGATTAGGGATGTAGAATATGGTCATGCAGAATATGTGCTTTATAATAATAATTTTAAATTACCTTAGATTTAACTCTGATAAAACTGAGGTAATTCTGATTGGCTCTAAAGCTGTTGTATCTAAGCATTCTAGTCAACCGCTGGATCTGGATGGTGATCTGATTATGCCCTCCACTAAAGTTTGCAATCTTGGTGTTCTCATTGATTCTACTCTTTCATTCAGCGATCATATTGGTAAAGTGGTTAAGACAGCTTTTTCCCATCTACGTAATATCTCGCGTATTCGATCCTCTCTCAGTCAGCAGGATGTTGAAACTGTTATACATGCCTTTGTTAAATCCCAATTAGATTATTGTAATTCACTTCTTTGTGGCATCTCAGCTAATAATATCAAACGATTACAATATGTTCAAAATTCTGCTGCTCGCTTGATTACTCACACAAGAAAGAACGATCACATTACCCCTATTCTTTATCATCTTCATTGGCTCCAGGTTTCCTTGCGTATTAATTTCAAGATACTAATTCTCACTTATAAAACCCACCATAACATTGCTCCTTCTTATTTATCTGATTTACTCCTACCATATGTACCTGCCCGCTCATTAAGATTTTGAGGGATTGTTAGTCACCCCTAAGTTTCGTCTGGTGACTATGGGAGCTAGGGCCTTCAGTGTTGTTGCTCCCAGATTGTGGAATGCTCTTCCCCAAACCATCCGTCAGGCATCCTCCCTTCTCTCCTTTAAAAACCTCTTAAAACCCCTTTTTTTTTTCTGACCATTACTCTTCAGGTCATAGACTGTGAACTGTTATGGATGTTTATCTTCATTCTTTCTGTATCTCTACTCTAATCTTGTAAGTGGTTTCTGTATATTACTCTTAGCTTTTGGTTTATGTTTTTTGGTATTGATGTCTATTGTCTCTGATTTGTAAAGTGACCTTGAGTGCTAGAAAGGCGCTATATAAATAAAAATGATTATTATTATAAGTACTAATAAACAGCCAATATGTTAATAATAGGCATGCTAATAAGCAACTAGTTATTAGTGAGAACTGCTACCTATACTAATGTGTTACCACTATTTTCATACCTAACATTGTATGTATACTAACTGCAGACAAATTAAATATTTTCAGACCTTTTGCCTAATTTGACAAAATTACAGCTAAATTGGAAACGACACACTGTTGAAAAATTGCATCGGGTCAAAATTTCTCAGTAAGATGAAGATGCTACCATAATTGAGTAATATCTGAAGATATAAAGTACTGTTCAAAAGATTTGAGTTGGTACAGTTTTGTTAAAGTTTTTTAAAACATGTCTCTTGCTCAAAAAGTAAATACATAATTTGATAAAATACATAGTAAAAACACATATATTGTGAAAAATGATTGAAATCTAAAATAACTATTTCTTATTTTATTATATTTGATTATATTATAATTTTTTTTTGTGATGCAAAGCTGAATATTCAACATCATTACTCCAGTCTTCAGTGTTACATAATCCTTCAGAAATCATACTAATATGCTGATTTGGTCCAGAAGAAACATCTTATTACAGTTTTTTTTCCAACTGCTTACACACAAAATCTTTACTTGTCACACAATTTCTGAAACCTGACACTCAAACACCAGAACCACACACCAAATCTGCAAAACCACACACTAATTCTCGGCCTTTGACTCAGTTTTCAATTTCATAAAAAACTTTTTTGCAAAACGCAACACACAATTCTCTATGTAACACAAAAAAATCTATCAGGAAGTATCTACAAACCAACCTTTAGAACAAGTGCCAGATTTGAAGAACCACCCACATACAAATCAATGGACTAACTTAATTTTGTAGTGCTGTGCCCCTTGGCCCACTATAGACATGACATCCATCACAGAAATGCCTAATAATATTTGTAAATGAGAATACAGTGAAGCTTATCTTGTTTGAAATTAATAGTCTTCTTCCCAAAGATATCATAAAATTTAATATTTCCCCTGAATTATTGACGATTCAGAGGATTTAAGGTGAAAGCTTCTTTGCAGGCAGACTTTTTCAGCAATGATATCAAGCTGATATAAATACCTCCAGCACTGCATTGAAGGGTTTTAGAATTCCATTAGTGCTTTACACCCGTCAGCCAAAAGAATAAGTTTCTGTCTGACTCTCCACTGCTAGAAAATTGCCATCACAGGTGCAAAATCTAATATAGCTGAATTACACTGCACTGAAGAGGAGCATGATCACAGGTGATCAAAGGTCACCAAGAATAACAACAGATGAAAATAAAAGATTATTTTCTAAAATGCCACATTTAAATAAGTCTATGGTTTTCGTTACATATTTTGGTGTTTGTGCATTCAGAAGTTTGAAAAAGCTCTGGCATTTACTCTTTGAAGCCCATCTTATTGTTTTATTTTCTCTTTGAATTACTTCTTCCTTTCACATATATTTCTCAGTCATTTTTTCACTTAATGAATCACAGTAGGAATTCATCTTACAGTCTTACTGGCCTTGAGACAGGTATGCCACACCGATTTATATTCCCTTATAAGTATTCCAAGTCCAGTGATCCAGTTCTGTTTCAGCTCAATAGCCGAGCCTTCATGCATATCTGAATAATTACATTGTCCCTTCCGTTGGCTGGCAAAATAAAACGTTGAGCTGGAATGTTGTCGTAAACAAAAACAATGAACATTTATAAAATGAAAATTAATTGTGCCTTGGTAATTGCCTTTTTCACCTGAAAAGGACACAACAAATTTTCTCTCAGGCTTCATTATAATTTGCAGCTGAGTGCGAGCACGTCATGACGGAATCATCATTCTTTGGACAGGCTGCCTCTCTTGACGCTAAGTGCATCAAAATCACTGATTGGACGGATTGTTATTGCAGGTCATCTCAATCAGCTCTGCTGTGTTGAATGCTAATGAAAGGGTAACGTGAAGAGAGAGAAATTGCTGGGCAGATTACATGGTGAGGTCGCCCCCATTTTGAATGAATCTTTTGGTAGTAAAGCTTTAAAGGGACAGTTCACTCAAAAACAAAAATTGGAAATGTCATTCCAAACCTGTATGACTTAAAATACAGTGGTGGCCAAAATTATTAGAATACTAGTATTTTAACCAGCTAAAAAATGGATTTAAGTCAGTTATTTCTATCTTTTGCTGTAGTGCGTCAGTAGGAACATTCATTTTGCCATTAATTGTAATAATCCAGTAATTTTTGTCTCCACACAGAGATCTGATCCCATCATCATCATCCTGTCTGTCTGGAATGACATGAAGAAACAGAACAAACTGAGAGAGACTAAATCCAGAAGAACTGTGGCAACGTCTCCAAGATGCTTCAAGAAACCTACCTGCAAAGCTATAGTACTGTTAAAAGTTTTAGACACTTGTATAAAAATGCTGTAAAATGAGGATGCTGTTAAAAATAATGTCATGAATAGATTTTCCTTATCAATTAACTTCTATTAACTAAATGAAATCAACATTTGGTGTGACCATCCTTTGCGTTTAAAGCAGCTTTTGCCCTAGGTGCACTTGTGCATAGTTTTTCAGGTAACTCAATGGCAAAATTAATGTTTGGAAATGTAAACTGATATTTCCTACTGACACACTAGAGCAAAAGATAGAAATAACTGACTTAAAACCTTTTTTAGCTGGTCAAAATACTAGTGTTCTAATAATTTTGGCCACCACTGTATGTATGACATAAAAGATGATTTTTTTGCTTCTTTATCTAAAATGTATTTGCAATATACTACTATATGTAATGCGACCTTGAGCGATGGAAAGGCACTATATAAATAAAACTACTTCTTCTAGATAGACTGCCAGTCTGCACATTAGAGGTGGGGATTTTTAAGTGACAACTTCTGTTGATTACATGGTTACACCAGTAGGTGGCAACGTGTGTCTTTGAATCACTGACTCATTTCTTAAACATTTGTTCAAAAACAGATTCA
Source organism: Onychostoma macrolepis (assembly GCF_012432095.1). Classification (NCBI taxonomy): domain Eukaryota; kingdom Metazoa; phylum Chordata; class Actinopteri; order Cypriniformes; family Cyprinidae; genus Onychostoma; species Onychostoma macrolepis. Next base: position 13,881,040 of record NC_081178.1, on the reverse strand, counting down.
TTCAAGAATGAAACAAGGTCTCAAAGTCAACGAATCATTCCTTCAACGGATTCGTTCAAAAACACTGATATGTTCAGGAATAAAACAAGTGACTGTTTGTAAGGGGCGAGTCAATGAATCAATCATTGAACAGATCAATAAAAAACTGAAACAACTGAAAAGGAGTCAACTTCATCGACAACTTAAATCTTTTCTGGGGCCATAGACAACTGTTTAAACTGGATGGCCTCCACCCAAACAATCTTGGTGCAAGAGTGCTAAAGGACAATATCTACTAGGGGTTGACTTCTACTAGGGAACGACTTTTATGTGATGAGTCGAAGTCGACTAGTCGCTGATGACGCCATTAATGAATAAATAAGTCTGGAGATGTGACAAACACCTTGTGCACAGCTATGGCATATGACACAGTGCTGCCCACATGACTATTGCTCCTATAACAGCTAATTTTTATCAGTTATTTTGTCTTTGGGTCGTTATATTTCTCACAGATTTCTGCTCGTTCTAAATCAGATACAGATAAAGTAGCACGTAAAGATTACATTCATATGAATGCATTAGTGAGAGCGATTGCGTGTGTGAATTAATTCTACCTGGCAGCGACTCTCTACTAGTAGTGAAGCTGTGGGATTTAGTTTAGATTAGTTTAATCACAGAACAGTGTTGAAATACATTTCCGCGCTGAACGATTCTCTGCACGCGCAATCTGCACATGATGTACGCGCTACTGTCTGAAGCCTATGTGTGTGCGTTACAGAGCAGCAGTGCATTATATTAGAATGCCGATTAACTGACCTGTACTATAAGCTGTTTAAAATGTGCATTCTCCCGTTCAATTTCGAGCATCCAGTAATATAGTCACACATGTCTTGTGGAGCGCTTTCAGAGTATGCATTTATTTATCATTTTAACTGTTTGGAAACGGAGCGCAAATGTAGGAGTCCTTCAGAGATTTCTTATACTGTTGCGCCCTCTATAGGACCAGCGACTAGTCGACGTCAAGTTTAAAGCGTCATGGCAGAGCATTAAAGTCGACTAGTCGATTAGTCGGTGCAACCCCTAATACCTACTTCTCCCTCCATCATCCTTCGGTAGTGTGTGCCAATCCACTCAACCTGAATAGCACACACACACCTGGACAGAGTATGAGTGACCACAGGACTTCATATCGGCTTCCGAGTCATCATGTGGTTGAAGAATCCCACAAGGACACTGATAATGCCACGCAGCCACAACAAGCACTGCTCATGGGCATCCCGGCTAAGCCCTGCCCACAGAGCTCATCGCAGGCAGACTGTGCCGTACTACAATAGCTCCAAGACTCAGCACCCAAGGACGACTTTCTGGAAAACAGCCAGGGAAGCCATATCACAGCCACCGGAACACCAGAACCAGAGCCCATCTCACCAGACACATTATCCCTCTCTCCAGCATCTCCACTTCTAAGCTTCTCACAGAAAATGAAGGAACTAGTGTATGCTGGGACCAAACTCTCCCACTCTTTCGCTGCAAGCCCCCAGATATCAACTAAAAAACGGCGGGCTCGACAACCACCAAAGCCTGTGGGCCCAGCTCACCCTCCTCCTCCTGTGAGAGCTCTCCGTCCGCTGCCACAAAGCCAGGGCCCAAACCCTCCTCCATCTGCTGTAGGTGAACCAAAAGCAATTGATAACAGCTCTCAGTGATATGTGTCGGGTCCCCACTATGATAGCAGCAACTGTCACAAATATTTACAGAACAAGGAACCCAGTGTGTCAGTAGCTTCCTCTATTTATGTTTTATCACATGATAGAAAGTCGAAGGCCTACTCAAGCCGTATGGCTGACCCATCTAATCTGCGGCCTATTATGCATCAAACTAAGATTGCTGTAGAGACAAAATGTAATTCCATCAAGTTAGCATTTTTAAACATTCGATTCGCTCACTGAAAATAAATAATTTCTGATCAATGATTTAATAAATCACAAACAAGCTGGATTTTATGTTTCTAAATGAAACATGGCTAGAAGACAGCTGCAGTGCAACAGTCCTCAATGAAACAGCCCCTCCTAACTTTAATTTTATAAGTGTCTGCAGGACTGTTAGGAGAGGTGGAGGTATACAGTAGCTGCTCTATTTAAAGATGTTTATCGATGCAAGCAAGTGTCATTTGGTCAGTATTTGTCTTTTGAATACCTTAGTAGTGTGCTGAAAGGTGCTCCACGCATTCTGTTTATCATTAATTACAGACCTCCAAAATACTCTCCAGCCTTTGTTGAAGAGTTCACAGAACTGTTATCAATGATTTCCTCAGAGTTTGACTGTTTTACTATTGCAGGGGATTTTAATATTCACATAGATAATGCAGAAAAACCAAAAAAAAACCCAAAACAAAATAAATTATAACTGTTTTAAACACTTTTGACCTGATTCAGAATGTTCACTATAGCATCTATAAAGACAACTTTCATGCTTTCAATGTGGAACTAGCCACAGCTAGACTGACCTTCTTCTCAAACCTTATAAACAGTAACAAACAACACTCATACTCTTTTTTCTACTGTTGAGAGACTAACAAACCCCCCAAGTCAGATTACCAGTGAAATGCTTTCCGACAGCAAATGCAATGAGTTTGTTTCCTTCTTTTCTGAGAAGATCAATAAAATCAGAAAGGCGATTGGCACATCGTGCACAGCTATGCAGAGGTCACACAGATGTGACCGCAATTTAAAAAAGAAGTAACTATGTCTGTTTTTGAAGCAATTGATAGCAAAATTTTGGAAGAAATAGTACAGCATCTTAAATCGTCAACCTGCTATCTTGACACACTTCCCACATCTTTTTTCAAAAGTGTGCTTAACTGTTTAGAAGCAGATCTCTTAGAAGTGGTGAACGCCTCACTTCTTTCTGGGACTTTTCCAAACTCCCTGAAAACTGCAGTTGTTAAGCCCCTTCTGAAAAAGCGCATTCTTGATAACACCATATTGAGCAACTATAGACCAATATCAAATCTTCCTTTCATAGGTAAGATTATTGAAAAGGTAGTTTTTAATCAGCTGAACAACTACTTAAACTCAAATGGATACCTGGACAATTTTCAATCTGGTTTCCGAGTGCATCACAGCACAGAGACAGTACTCATTAAGATAATAAATTATATTTGCTGTAATTCTGATTCTGGCAAAACATCAGTGCTGGTACTACTAGATCTTAATGCTGCGTTTGACACTGTCAATCATAACATACTTCTAGACAGACTGGAAAACCAAATTGCCTATCACAGCTATGCTGATTATACCCAGATTTACCTAGCCTTATCTCCAAATGACTATAGCCCCATTGACTCCCTCTGCCAATGCATTGATGAAATTACCAGTTGGATGTGCAAGAACTTTCTTCAGTTAAACAAGAAGAAAACTGAAGTCATTGCATTTGGAAACAAAGATGAAGTTCTCAAGGTGAATGCATACCTTGACTCTAAGGGTCAATCAAGTCAAAAATCTTGGGGTGATTCTGGAGACAGACCTCAGACCAGTTTCAGTAGTCATGTCAAAGCAGTAACCAAATCAGCATACTATCTTCTCAAAAACATTGCAAGAATTAGATGTTTTGTTTATATAAACAGACCACTCAGATCATTAGGATCGAGTCAGTTAGAAATATCAAGGGTTCACACAAAACAAGGGGAGTCCGCTTTTAGCTATTATGCCAGCTTCCAGAAGAGATCAGATGTGCTAAAACATTAGCCACATTTAAATCTGTTTAGCTGTGCATTTGTTGAATCAGCACTGTGCTACGTCCAAACTGATTGCACTATGTACAATCATTTTCTATTCTTAACTGTTTTAAATTCATTTTAAATACATTTTTATATAATTTTAAAAGTTTAAACAGAAGGCTAGAGTAAGTGCTATGATGGTAAAGAGAATGTGGGCAAGGAAAGACAAGTGTGTTGGTTAGGACCTCTGAGTTCTATTTGTTTGGTTTATGATGGTCGAAGTAAGTGACGTAGTGGAATAGTTAGGTGTTTTGGAAGGTTTTTTCACTTTGTGCGGAAGAGTTTGAACAAAGCTTGAGAATATTTGTTTTTAAATTCCTTGTTTTTATTGTTGTGATTATTTTTTTTAATGACTATTTTACTTTCTTTTATGTAAAGCACTTTGAATTACCACTGTGTATGAAATGTGCTATATAAATAAACTTGCCTTGCCTTGCCTTGATTGATTCAGGAACAAAAACAAGTTACTGTCTTTATGAGTGAATCATTGACTCGTTTATTCAACCGATTTGTTCAAAAACACAGATTCATTTGGTAACAAATTAGGTGACAAAATTTTTTTAATGAACAAGTCAGGGAATAGTCCATTAAAAAAAATCATTAAAAAATGCTGATTCATTCAGGAGCGAAGAAAGTGACTGTCTCTATGAGCGAGTCAATGAATCATTCAATGAAAAGTTCACTCAACAGAACCGTTCAAAAACGGTTATTCAGGAATGAAACACCACGACTTTGTGATAAGAGATGCACAATAGATAATTCTGATGTGGCTTTGTTTGGAACTATTTTCACTGGTGGAGAAAGTGCACAAAGTAACTGGCAAGTTACTTTAGTACTAAATTTCTTTCAAAAAAAGAGAATGAAAAAAGCACCACATAGTATACAACCACCCATTTGATGCCAAAACACAATGAATTTATTTTCAAAGAATGTTTTGGCTAGTTTAAATATTCATATATATATATACCACTTTTAAATATGATTATGGTGCATTTTTGTCCTTTTTTGTACCTCAAAAGCCTCTGCTCAACAACTTTCATTGAATGGAAAAGAAGACCATGCATCTTTTATGTTCCACAGAAAAAAAAGAAACTTTGGAAAGACATGAGGGTGAGAAAATGATGAACTTTGGTGAATCTTTTTTAAGTAGAACTGGCAATGGGGAAGGAAGGAACAACAGACACAGGCCAAGTCAGCGAAAACACACTAAATTATTCAAATTGACATACCTCAGATTCAATCCTTTTGCTATAGTACCTGTCAGGCCACAAATCCCAGGAACATCACAGAATGAGGAATATTCTTGATTTGATGAACAATTACTAAAGGAGCAAGAGCTGTGTTCGATCATGAGGTCAGGCAAAGAGCGGATTATTTTTACAATTATTATTTTGTGTTGAAAGTAAAATTAACGATGGTTCAATTAAGATCCTTTAACATCAATGGAAGCTTTCTATTTAACAAAAGGTTCTTTAAAACAGGAAAAAAGGTCCTTCATATGATATATTTTACAATATTTTTCACAGTAAGAAAAAATGGTTCTTTTAAGAACCAACAACGGTTCTTCTACTGTGTCACTAAGCTGTATTTATAAGAACGCAAACCCTGAATAACTGAAAGTAGCTACAAAACTCCGCAAACCAGTCAAAGACACTAAAACAAGCAGCAGCAACAACAGCAGATTTGCCACAAAAAAGCCCGTTCTCATAAAAACACTATGCTCAGATCATCCTCTCTCATGAACCAGGGGTTTGACAGATTGGATTCCTTAAAGCTTTAAGACATTGTCAAGCATTTCATATGGATGTGGGATGCAGCATCATTGGGAATCAGTCAGATTGGATGCAGCATCCATAAATCACTCTCTGGCTGTCAAATACTTCAGTCAGATGACAACTGTGCAAGAAATCCACCATCTCTGAGCCATCAGAAATTAAAAAGCCTCTCTAGTGTGCTTTCTGTAGGCCGGATCTGAGTGTGCAAGCAAACTAATCAACAGAAAGCAAATTCCTTGAGGATAAAGGTTGAGTGAACCAGGCAAAACCTGTCAGCAAGTTGTCCTCTCCTGACCAAAACTCCTCTCCCTCCTGGACTCTGAAATGTAGTTTGCCCTTGGTCAAAAAGAAGCCTGCCTGAAGAAGAAAGCAGAATGATGGTGGACTATGGTTTGGGATTGGCGTAGACCAGAGTGAACTCTGGTAGCTTTCTCTACAAATCAATAATTCAAGCAGAATCATTCAGAAAACAAGAGTGAGAGATAAGAGATCGAAATTCAGCTCCTTTTCCTTCACAGTTTTTCATGAACTCAGTACAACAAATAAACGCATAGAAGCAGGTCAGATAGTGTCTTCTGAAAACATCAATACATTAAACTCATATACAACATGAATGGAAAGCAGTGTTGTTAACGTCAACTAATTTCTTTTCTTTTGTTTTTTTTTCCTCGATAATAAAAAATAAATAAATATAAATAATAGTAATGATACATTTTTTTAAATAAAAACATAAAAAAATTATAAAAAATAAAATAAATAAATAAAAACTTAAATAGAAAGTACAAATGTTGCTCTGGCAACTAAATTAAATAAAAAAAGATTAAAAGAAATAATAATAAACAGCACATACAGTAACAAAACTGCATACAAAAATATAAACTAAAATTAAATTAAAAATGAAAATACAGAAATAATATACAATACAATACAATATAATATACAACTAATATCTATTTTGTTGCATAGAATTTAGAGAACTGAAATTTGCAGCCAATTAACAACAGTGGTTTTTATTTATATAAAAAATATCACATTCATCACATTTATGTAAACCATATTATGACAATATACGAGAAAACGAAACTATTCCAAAGCTTTCCAATTCTAATAGATAATTTTCAAAAAAGTAAGTGAAGTAAAGGAAGAGATGCAATTAAAATGTTGTTATTTTTGGATCAACGTGCAATTCTCATTCGGCAAAGCTTTTAAGCACTTCATTCTTCACTGGAAAGCTTTACAGGTTCCAAGTGAAGATTATATCCATTTTTTTTGTCTGTCTGTAATTTGTGATGTGAAAACACAATAAATGCTTAGTAAAATATCTAATGTAATGTTCAAATTATTCTCTATTGTTTTCAAATCCCCTTTGTTAACTGTCAGTTTTTCAGAAACAATGAAGAGAAATACTGAAAACAGAAGAGACTTCCTTTTCCCAGAGCACAAATTAATTAATTAATGACTTCACAATCATGGAAAAAGGAAATGTAAGGGGGCTGCATCCCTTCCAAAATCACCATCATTGGTTTTAATTATTAGAAAAGAACAAGCTGTCCTCATTAGTGTTCTTTTTCCTTATGTTGCTTGTATCATACTTCATAATTAGCAAAAATTGCACATGCTTTATCTCACTGTTTTTGAACTGTGTACACAAGTGAACAGCATGCTAGATGCCACTGCCAAATAGTTTTTGTTGAGCTGAATTTACTCAGAGAGTGTAGAAAGTAATTGTTTTTAATACAGCAAGTAAATAGCTGTTTTCTAATTTAATATATTTTAAAATGTATTTTTCCTGTGATGCAAAGCTGAATGTTCAGCAGTCATAACTCCAGTCTTCAGTGTCACATGATCCTTCAGAAACCATTCTAATATACTGATTTGCTGCACAAGAAACATTTATTCTCATCATTGCTGAAAACAGTTGTTCTGTGTAATATGTTTGTGGAAACATACTTTTTTTTCTCTTCTGAATACAAAGTTCAAAAGAATAGCATTTATTTGAAATAGAAATCTTTTGTAGCATACAGTAAATGTCTTTACTGTCACTTTTTATCAAAAACCATTCTTTTAAAATTCTCTTTCTTTGTAAAATGAGGTGTCACAATCATCCAGGTGGTGAGAGCTTTTTTGAGACACTGAGAAAATGGCACCAACAACTTCACCAAAGAAACTTTATGTAAAGCTTCCTGTCGTATTGATTACTTACAGCTTTTTTGAGAGACTCTTTTAGTGAAGCCACAAGGTCAAAGAACACTTTTATGACCCAAAGTCATTCTCAACAGGCACTAACACCGCAATGAATCATGCAAAGCTTCTTCATTACTGGTCTCACAGGGGTGCTGAAATAACCCTTTATGAAGTCTTGAACCTACTCTAACCCCCCAGAGAGAGTGAAATCGAGTTTTCAGAGAAGAACTCCAGAGATCACATGACAACGCTTTCACAACTTGACAGAAAACAAAGCACGTTATCAAAAAGAATCAATTAATTTGTTGAGGCAGCCATTTTTATTTGTTAAAATTCATTACTTCCTGCACTGATTAAAGGGATATTGTACTTAAAAATGAATGTTCTGTCATCACTTCCTCGCCCTTACATTTTTCTGTAAAACACACAAAATAAGAATCTAGGCTAGTTGCTATTTCTCAAACATCCAAAATATGCAAAAACACCATAAGCACATTTATTCCTTTAACCATGTTGTCAAACCTCACTGTTTTGCGGTAGCATCTCCTAACCTTTTAACAACATTCTCCAGCTCCAATGTTTCACAGTAAACATTCACAAAGAAAATATTACATTTGATTGTAGTTCAACATGTCAATCTCTCAACTTCACAGCCTTGAGATGGAAATAGCCTTTAGACTCCTGTCAGTCAACACAGAGGGAGGGAGCACAACAGATGCACCGATCTCATCTGATTTGATCACAGCCGCAGCTTGAAGAAATCTACCTGTTCCCACATGTAAACCTTTATTTAGATGCAGAAGGCTTGTCACTGGCAACTTTCGAACATAACATTATAAAAGCCAGCTACTATATATATATATATATATATATATATATATAAAACAAAGATCTAACAAAATCCAAACAAACATGCATTAAAAACAAGCAGACAGATTGTCACTGTACACTTGTTGTTTATGTCTGTCAGAAAGAGAATAATATTAAATTGAACACTCCGAATGTCTCTCTTCTTAAAGTTAAGAATTGAAAAATAAAAGCAGTAGAAACTGTGTATATATATAAATAGCATTCCAGTGTAATTTTCTCGACATTTCAGTCACCATTCTTTGGATTTTACCATGTAACTCACTCATAGTTCCATTCACAGTGAACAGGGGCAGCTTCAAGGAGATTTAAAAAAAAATGGAACCAACTCTAAATATTATCCTGCAGTGGCATCTAAAACGCAATCGCTCAGTGACCGAGGTGTCGTCCTTACAGATCGTACGCTCTTACCGCAAGGGTGCGGCATTTCCATACTTCTAAAGATTAGGAATCACATTCCAGTGTTCCCAGATGCTCAAATACGCTCTTTGGAGCTTGTTACTGGGAATAACCTTGTCAAAAGCGCACTGAGTGACTTTTCGCGCGTATATTCAGTCATCCTGAGTGGGAGACAAAGAACCGCCCAGCACAAGGTCATGCATAAACATTAGCTATATTTCTGGGTAATAAGAAACAGGCTTTGGACTGATGGACTTTTTATCCCTAAGGGAAATATTCCCTGAGGAGAATACATTGTCCTTCATGTTCACGTCAGTAAATAGAAATCTCCTCGAGTGGTGCTGAAGGTGACATTGGAGTGAAAGGAGAGAAAATGTGAGGATTATTGTCTCGTTGTGACATAAAAGAACAACTACGACCGAATCAGAGGTGAAAGAAAAGCCAGTGGATTTCTAAGAGGAAAATGGTCATAAGAGTTGAACTGGAGAGACAAATCTGAGTCGTGATTGGGTGTGCCAAGAACTACTGACAACATGAAGCATGACCTTCTCTCTGCACTGACATCACATCTTCTCAGCTATTTCCCACCGCTCCCGAGAAGAAGGAAATGAAGAGACCAAGCTTATTGTGATGAAGTATAGGGCCTTGTGGGTGACAGTGTTGGGAAGATTGTCTCCGCCAGCTTGCAGCCAGAAAATGCATTTTATCCGACCTCTCGACTGAACTGGACTTTGAATATCAGTCCTTCTCTCATCAAAAAGTAAGAGTTCCTTCTTTTCTTTTTCACGGCGTGGAACGGTCTCCCACAACTGGATTTTTATTTTTTCAAAACGACATTAAAAGAATGACCGAGGGCTTCTGAATCTCTGAATATAATTGATGTTCTTTTTGCTTGTATCGTGAATTCACCATTGGCTCCATTGAATTTCTCGGTTCATGCAGAGTTCAAATCTGTAGTTTTTGTCTTAGCACTGTCGTCTTTTCGAGTGACAGGGTTTGATTAAATCTGTTTTCGACTGGATAAAGAAAGACAGCTTTGACCTCCCTGTGAAGATCACAGTGATAACAGAAAATACAATTTACAATAATAAAAAAAAGAAAAGAAACTGTCAATGTATGATTTAATGAAAAATAGCAAACAAACACAAATATAGACAAACATCTGAATAATGCAACAGCACATAAACTGTACTGCTTTTTTTGTACATTGCAAAGGCAGTGTGAGCTCGACTGCTCCAAGCTGCCAATGTAGGCATTTTAAGGCATCACATTCCAGCATAGCATTGTGGGAAAAAAAAAATAATAAAAAAAAATCTACCTGGTCTCATGGCATTTACGTACCTGGGTGCACTTTTTAGCATGACATGAAATACGTACCAATAAGTACATATCACTGCAGTTTCCAAAATAAATGAACACTTTCACACAAATTTACAGAGTTGCGATTAATAAAGCGTAATTTTCGCACAATTACTTGAAGAATATCATGCTATGACTTCAAAACAATATTAATATGCTGGGAGATTTGAAAACTGATGCTTTTGAACGTTAGCATCGCACACATCCAGCTTCATATCTATGGGTTTTCATAAATGACAAGTTTGTTCGGTAGCTCACGGAGTACGGAGACGGACTTAGGAGACGAGAAGCACCGGATCAAATCCTGTGTAACTACGGTTCGACAAAGCAGTTAAAATCTGCGTAAAAGGAAGTTCAAATGGCACAGTTGCATCAGATAATACGTTTTTATATCAGTTTTGCATTTGTTAACACTATCGGGTAGGTTTAAGGCTGGATTTGGTGTAGGGCATATTTCCAACACGATAGAGCATTAAGTTTTAGCGACAGTCCCCGGATATTTGAATTCTGAACTGCCGCAATACGTATCTGAAGCAACGTAATAAAAAAACAGCAATACGTACCAATATCTACGTAATAAAAACGTGCCAGGGTTCACATATTGAACCTGTCTCACTCAGTGGACATTTCTATTTGAAACTGCGGCGAAACGTGCAGCAAGGTACGTAAAACGGTGTCGCACAAAAAGTGCGCAGAGGTACGTATTTTTATGAGACCAGGTTGAAATATATATATATATTTCAATATTTACTTCCATATAGGTGGTATGGAAGCCCAGGTTTCTTTGACAGTGGCCTTCAGCTCATCTGCATTTTTTGGTCTCTTATTTCTCATGTTCCTCTTGACAATACCCCATAGATTCTCTACGGGGTTCAGGTCTAGTGAGTTTGCTGGCCAGTCCAGCACACCAACACCATGGTCATTTAACCAACTTTTGGTGCTTTTGGCAGTGTGGGCAGGTGCCAAATCCTGCTGGAAAACGAAATCAGCATCTTTAAAAAGCTGGTCAGCAGAAGGAAGCATGAAGTGCTCCAAACTTTCTTGGTAAACGGGTGCAGTGACTTTGGTTTTCAAAAACACAATGGACCAACACCAGCAGCTGACATTGCACCCCAAATCATCACAGACTGTGGAAACTTAACACTGGACTTCAAGCAACTTGGGCTATGAGCTTCTCCACCCTTCCTCCAGACTCTAGGACCTTGGTTTCCAAATGAAATACAAAACTTGCACTCATCTGAAAAGAGCCTCTGACGTTGTCTGTGGTTCAGGAGTGGCTTAACAAGAGGAATACAACAACTGTAGTCAAATTCCTTGACACGTCTGTGTGTGGTGGCTCTTGATGCCTTGACCCCAGTCTCAGTCAATTCCTTGTGAAGTTCACCCAAATTCTTGAATCGGTTTTGCTTGACAATCCTCATAAGGCTGCGGTTCTCTCGGTTGGTTGTGCATCTTTTTCTTCCACACTTTTTCCTTCCACTCAACTTTCTGTTAACATGCTTGGATACAGCACTCTGTGAACAGCCAGCTTCTTTGGCAATGATTGTTTGTGGCTTACCCTCCTTGTGAAGGGTGTCAATGATTGTCTTCTGGACAACTGTCAGATCAGCAGTCTTCCCCATGATTGTATAGCCTAGTGAACCAAACTGAGAGACCATTTTGAAGGCTCAGGAAACCTTTGCAGGTGTTTTGAATTGATTAGCTGATTGGCATGTCACCATATTCTAATTTGTTGAGATAGTGAATTGGTGGGATTTGTTAAATGTGAGCCAAAATCATCAAAATTAAAATAACCAAAGACTTAAATTGCTTCAGTCTGTGTGCACTGAATTTATTTAATACACGAGTTTCACAATTTGAGTTGAATTACTGAAATAAATTAACTTTTCTACGGCATTCTAATTTATTGAGATGCACCTGTATATATATATATATATATATATATACTGTAAATATATTCATTAGTATGACATGTACTGACACCAATTGTAAGTCTCCAATGTTCTTCATTATTTGCTGCCTGTAGAGCATTCCAAATCCTTCTAGGCAGTAGGCAGCAAGGCATGACATCTAGATTTCATATCAGAGCTTACGCACAATGAATGCAGCACCATAACATGCGTCACACCACAGTGGACACTGAGAGCAGAGCTGTGCATCCAAAGCCGCAGTGAAAATTAGTTTCCTTTCACCACTCCCATACTCATTTCAACACGTTACAACCCATCACCTACTCTGACAGCATACAGTACACAACATGACTGCGAAGAGCATGTGGTGCTTTCACAGAGCCACTTGAGAAGTGGATGAAATGTTGTTTAGAGTCAAAGTTAACTGAATCACACTGAACTGAATGAATTCTGCATCCTGACAGCTGTTGTTGCCATGAGGTGAATGTATACACGTGTAATTTTTCTCCCAAAATGTACTTTGGCAGCAGGCTTGTCATAATACGTGGGTGCCATGCTGTTCCCAAACACCATAAACTTAGAATGGGTTCACTCTAATTTGTTTTTTTCCCCAAGATGTGTAACAGTTCTTTCTCTGCGACAGTAATATGGCTAATGAAGTTGTAGTTTCAGCCGTCTTAAATATACACTTGTGATCCTGATCTGTTTCCACAGTAAATACACACTGCAGGAGATGAGGGGAGCACCCTGTGGCATTCTGTCAAATTATAATACAGCTCTCAAACAGAACCACAAAAAACAAACAAAACCATCATACACCACAAATGCATGTATAGAGAAGGCTTTATCAAAGATGAGCAGGGGGAAACATTAAATATTCTCATGTCTTCAATCTCAACTGCTTTTGCCTGTTGAGATCAGTAAAAAATGCTCCTAGAATTTCAAATGAGAGCATTTTGTTTCCTCATATTTGGCAGCCGCTTTACCCAAAGCATCTTCAAAGCATACATTTATTTTAAAGTATACGTTTATTTGCATGCATATTCCCTGGGAATGACACCCACGGTAATAATGGCAGGTGAAAACAGTTTTACATTAATCCACCTTCCAGTAAATTAAATTCTACTACTAAAATACTACTACTAAAAACATCAAGTTACATTTTTTTAAAAATAAAATAAAATAAAATAAATAAACCAAAAATCATTTTGATATATACACTACCAGTCAAAAGTTTCTGAACAGTAAGATTGTTTTATGTTTTTTTAAAGAATTCTCTTCTGCTCACCAAGCCTGCATTTATTTGATCCAAAATACAACAAAAGCAGTAATATTGTGAAATATTTTACTATTTAAAATAACTGTTTTCTATTTGAATATATTTTAAAATTTAATTTATTCCTGTGATTTTAAACTGAATTTCCAGCATCATTACTCCCATCACATGATCCATGGACCATTTTGCAGATGACCAACAGAAAGTCCTTGTTCACAGTCTAACAACACAAAAACTCAAACAAAGTATCAAACATAATCACAAATTCAGAACACAAATCCTTTCCTTTAAGAGATGCACCTCTGTGTAAAGCTTTTAAGCATGATCTGAAGTCTTGTATACATTTGAACTGTGGTATGACTCTAAGGCATGTCTCAGGAAGCACTCTAGCAATCACCTCATACAAGACACTACACTCTCCGGCTCCTCTGAGGACCGCACAAAGGAGCAAAGTTTCTACCGTCCCATTTTCCAGCAGCCATGCCTGGGGCCAGCTCTGTGAGACTGCTTTTACAGTCATCTCTTGGGCCAACAACACTGCAATGTTTCTCTTGTATGAAACACATAGTGATTCCGGGACTAAAGCAGGAAAACGAATTTGATCCAAATATATCAAGCAGGACTCTATGATTTCCGCTATGCGGAAAACACAGACGGAATCACGGAATTCAAAAAACAGAATTTGCCAAAGTTTAGATGAATTAATCAAAAGTAGGTCATTACACTGGAATCAAATCACGATATGGACAAGTATTTGCAAATATTAAAAATGAAATATCCAAAAGTCAGTGACTACAATGAAAATTTGGTATTCAAAATTTAATATGAACCTGGAACTTTTTTTTTAACAGTTTTTTTAATTTTTATTTTAATAAAAATTTATTTTTTAAAGTAAATGTTAAATAAATGTTTCATTCAACTGTTATGTGAATAATATAATTTAATAATAATAAAAAATATATAATAGATAAAGGATAAGAAAAGAAAACAGAAGTCTCTAAATAATAGTCTCAGGTTTTGACCCACTGGATTTATTCTTAAAAGTGTTATCAGTGACTTTGGTACATAAAACAAAACAAAACAAAACAAAACAAAACTAAACTAAACTAAACTAAACTAAACTAAACTAAACTAAACTAAATTAAATTAAATTAAATTAAATTAAATTAAATTAAATTAAATTAAATTAAATTAAATTAAATTAAATTATCAACAATAAAATATATTTTTAATTATTTCATTTTATTTAATTAGATTTTATTTTTATTCTATTCTATTTTATTCTATTTCATTTTTATTTTATTACAAAATAAAATGAAATAAAATGAAATAAAATTAAATAAAATTAAATTACAAATAAAAATAAATAAATTATAAATTAAAATGAAATAAAATAAAATACTGATTGATTGATTAAAAGGCATTGATTTAAAGTAGCCTACTTTCACTAAAAAATACAAAATGCAATGTAGAGGTTCAAATAGGCACTTCAGAAAATGTGGTCATGACATCAAAGTAGACTGTGCGGTTGGGGAGATGTATTAGATGGACTTTTGTGCTCGCATTTGTTTCCCTGCGCTGGAGCTGAGACAATGGTCTGTGAACGATAATGTGAACACTCAGCAGAGACAGACCTACAGGAGAGAACAAAGCAATGCCATTCATTTTAAATTCCAGATCAGCACACCCCATCTGGGGAACATGGAATAACCTTGCGATGGGTCATTGATCTTTGAAGCTGAAAACAGAACGAGAGGCATTTCAAATCTACAGGTTTTTTTTTTTTTTTACAGGAATTATTTTCGGAATGAATGAAATCAACAGCATAACTGCAACCATCAATCAAACGAGGACTGCAATCTGCTCTGAATGACAACCTTTTTGCGTAATTAGGAGACCGAGAGCTCTTGAGAAAAGGTTTTTTATTTTCTTCTCCTCAGTCGCTCACACACACGCACACTTGAACACCCCTAGCATGCTCAAACCACTGTGATTCCCTCACTTCCAAGTGCATCTGCATGACTGCATGAGGTTTGAAATCACACCCCAAATGCCTCTCCCATCTGCGTGAGCAATATATTCAAGAAACATATTTCACAGGCCTCATCAAATTCTCTGACGACTGAGCCAAGGGACATAACAATCAAATCTACTTGAGTTTAGGCGAGCTGAAATGCTCAGAGGCTGATGGAGCAAGTGGTTCTGTTCAAACAGCTTGAGAATACACGGATTTTGTGCTTTATTAGTTTTTGAATTTTGAATCATAATATTATACAGCATCAGGACTTTCAATTATTATTGGGACCAACAGATGCAGATATTGAGTATAAAATGCTTTAGGAAGCAAAAATCGTGAATGGCGTCTCTTTAATATCTCAATTGTTTTTCCTCAGATAGCAATGATATTTTTTCTTCCAAGTAGAAACCAAATCTATGTCCTCTAGAGTTTTCAATTTGAACTTTCAATCTAACTCTATACTATGTAACGTTATTGTTTTATACATTGACTGTATGTACAAAATTTGTATTTATTTATAAATTTTTTATTATTATTTATAATTTTTAATACTAATTTTATTCGGCAAAAATGCACCAATTGATCAAAATTACATAAAATGAATTGATACTGTCACAAAAGATTTCTATTTCAAATAAATGTTGATCTTTTAAACTTTCTATTGATCAAATAATCCTTAAAAATGGTAAAATTTAATATTTAAAATTTTTAATTTTTTTATTTTATATATATATATATATATATTTGTGTGAGTGTGTGATAAAAATATTATGGTCAAATATTAAGCAGCAGTTGATAATAAGATACAATATAATATATACAAAAAACAACAACAACAACAAAAACAAACCCAAAAAACAAAAAGACAACCCCCCAAATTAAATAATACTACTAATAAAATTAAATTAAATACAATTTTAAAAAGGCTTATTTTACACTATTTTTTAATTTATTTATTTATTAAATCTGGACAGCTTTATCGCCTGGATATTTTTTATTTTTATGCCAAAAATGAATTCAAAATTCATTTTAATTCAGAAATGAAAAAGATGCACATCACAGAAGTTTGTATTCCATTGACCCATATCACGTCTAAACCTAATAGTGTTAAAGGCTTTAATCAATGGCTCACTTCGTGGCAGCGTTACGTCTGTTGGGGTCTTCCTAAAAAAAATGTCAGCGAGCCATCCTGACAGGCTGAGCAGGTTAGAGAGCCGCAGTGCCTGCTCAGTGACACGAGGAGACCCGAGCTGCTCGGCCAACGACCCCGACCAGCAAACACCATCTGCCTCTCATCCCATCACCCACTCACCATCACGACTCACTCCTCTCTCGTCTTCGGTCTCTCACCGTCCCTCTCAAGGGAGAGATATAAACTGTCCAGCGTTTTCCACCTCACAGGACCCCACTGACCTGTGACTGCCATGTCAAACCAGCTGCTGCTGTGGTAACATCAGGCCAGAAGTGTGCTGGAGACGATCACACCAGGACAACGACGGCTTGGCCCAGTGTATAAAACCTATGATGTGCATCAGTGGCTTTAGTGATGATCAGTCAGGTAAAAGACGAGGGTAAATGGAACCAGTACACAGCTGCTCCCTGCCATCCTGCAGTGTCTCTTTCTTGTCATTTAGTGAGCTTAGCTTTATCTAAAGAGACTAAAGGTACAGTCACATTTACAGCTGTTCAGTAAATAAACTCATCTACATCTCGGATGTCCTGAGGGTGAGTAAATGTATTTTAATTTTTGGGTCAACTATACCTTTAAATTTGTCTGCATTTGGCTATAAAATTTGTGTCATATTATGAATATAGCTTTACATTCTATCATATTTTTTGACAGATATTATGACTGACAAGCTTTTAAAAAGGCAACATCACACAAACTAAATAAATTATGTTCCATTATCATAAATCTACTCAGATCACACCGGCCAAATGACATGTCATTTTATTTTCACCAGCTCTTGGATAGCAGCTCCATAGATGCATTGTGGGCTTTAGATTAGATTTTTGTTGTTGTTCTAGTCCTATTTCGTTGCCACCGTGGGTACCAGCTGAGAGATGTTTGGCAAGAACACTTTTGCTTTCCAGTTGCACAATGTGCATTACAGGTGGCAGATGGATATGACAAATGAGCTCCCTGGCAGGAGAGAGTGTGTGTATCTGCACATGTTTCTGAGTGAGTAAGTGTGTGTGTTCAAGTGAAATAAAAACAGGTTGCTGTGGACATAGTCTGAGAAAGTGAGTTTACTTTCCAAGCACATTATTATGTTTATACTGTACTGTATGTACACACACACACACACACACACACACACACACACACACAAATCACAGCATGCAGCTCACACAATATATAAGTAAATCTCATGAAACTGTCAAGTCATTGAGCAATATTTTACGCCCAAATGAAAATAAATAATAGGAAATTATTTTTTGTATTGTATTGTATTTATTTTTATTTCAATTTTAATTTTAATTTACTTTAAATGTTTTTGTTCTTAAGAGTTAAGAGACCATATTTTGTGTGTGAAATTGTTTTCATTAAAATTAAACACACACCACCTCAAATCTTAATGAATGAATGAATGAATGAATAATACAGCTATATTCAATTGTATTAACATATCATGGTAGTATTTCTTGTATTTCCTTCAATTTACAAATTTTTGTATGAACATATTATTTGTTATAATCAGAGGTGGGTAGAGTACCCAAAAACTGTACTCAAGTAAAAGTAAAAGTACTTGAAGAAATATTTACTCAAGTAAAAGTAAAAGTAATAGTCTGAATAGTTACTTGAGTAAGAGTAAAAAAGTATCGGATAAAAAAACTACTCAAGTAGTTAGTTACTAGATACTTTGGATCATATACTGAATATAGTATATTTTTATTTAGATGTATAGATATTTAGATAAAATTTTATATACATATATACATATACATATACACACTGCCGTTCAAAATACTTTTAATGTTTTTTTTTTTAATGTAATTTATTTCAGTGATGCAAATCTCCTCACATGACCGCTACTGAACATCTGAACATAACGAAACAAATGCACATTGACGGATCTTCTTCCGTCTGTTCTGCAAAATGTAAACAAATGTAGCGTTTATTTCTGCAAGTGTAAATATTGTGAAAATATCAATATTAATTGTGTCTAGGCAAGGCATTCCTCCTGGAACTAACGCGGGTTTGGCGGGTGTTTATTTCATACTCTGTGACAGCTTATTTAATGAATAAATTATACAATGTATTTAATGTGTAAGGTAGCCTACATGTACAACAAACTGTAATGTCATAGTGGTATCGTGTATTGTAATCGAATCTATACCTGTGGAACCGACAGCACACGCAGTGTTCATCTAATAAAGATCTTCATAGCTAGCAAACCATAGCCTTTGCAGATTTGCTTTCAACTGCCTGTAGATCCAAAGCCACGTCTTCAACGCTCTTGATGTTACAACTCTGAGTGAGAACAGCTTCAGACGACTCAGCGCGTGCGGCAGGGAAGTGAACAAATCATTCAAACTGATTCGCGAACCGATTCACTGGTCTGCCAACTGGTTTGATCAAGCTTTCGAACAGAATTGACTCAAAAGAATGAATCATTCGTGAACGGGCATCGCTCATTGCCCAGAAAAAAAAGCAGAGGGCGCGCTTGGAATAAATTGAAGGATTTTTAAGTTGTATTGCATTAAGATAAAGTAACGAGAGGAGTGTCGCCCACAGTATCGAAGTAAAAGTACCGTTTTTTCACTAAAAATGTACTTGAGTAAGAGTAAAAGTACCCATTTTTAAATATACTCTAAAAGTATTAGTTACCCAAAAAATTTAGTAACTCTTTACTACCCACCTCTGGTTATAATACAGTAAAACAACACTGCTTTACAATAATGGGAATTTTAACTACCATTGAGAATAATGGAAATTACATTAAAAACTCGGAAGTAAAAAATCCATATAATGTCCAGAATAAGGAGGATTTATTAAATATTTTATTTTTTTAATGAAAATGAAATCACAGTCTCAAAAAAGGAATGCTTCTAAAACAGGCTTAATTTTCTTTATATAAAATATATATTTTTTCTTTCTTTCGATTTTGGGGTGAAATATGACAATAAATCCTTCACACCATGTCACATTATCTGTACTGGATATATATTAAATATCCCAATAGCTCAAAACAGGTTTTTTGTTCAAGAAATTTGACTGACCTTTCCAGTCTTTCATGATTTCCAAATAAGGATTTTTTTTCTTTTTAGAAATTTTACAGGGATTGTAGGCAGAGATTTACATTCAAGGCTAAGAAGCAAAGCGAAGTAGCAGAGTTTGGTATTACCAGGCTACCAATCTACAGACCTTTTAGTGAACTTTTTAGTGTACAAATGGCAACAATAAAATGGCTGATGGACAGACTAATGTTTCATGCTGGCTTCTGGTTTTATAAGTTCCATAAAAATAGAAAAAACTACATTCACCATAGAAATTCCCATGAGCTTTTACAATTTCATGGCTTTTCCTGGCCTGAAAATCACAATTTGAAGATTTTTCATGACTGTGGGAACCCTGTGAAAACATTATGGATGCATGATGAGATGACTTCACACGTAGAGCTAACTGTTAGCCAAGCTCATGTGATTTCATTCAAACGTCAGTGCAAGCAGGACTGCTAAGAGAGTTATTTTTTCCCTACCAAGCCATACATTAGTCTTCACTCAGTACTGATTATGGTGGTGGCTTATGGATCTGTCTGGAGGAGCAGAGAGTCAGGCTAGTCATTTGTTACCTGTAGAGATTATGGGTGGTCAGACTTGTTCATACTTTCGTAGCACGTCCTGAATGTTCACAGGACATTAAAGCGGCAGTTCATCTGTAACGAATGCATCAGGCACACAGGGCTGCTGTTATCACATCATCATTAGCATCGCCTACCGTTTCCTACAGATAAGCATCAACCGTAATGCTAGGAGAGCGCATTCGGTTTGTATCTGCCCCTTTCCTGCCTTCTAAATAATATTTTGTTTTAGGACAGGAGTATTCAACTTTCAGAGACCCAGAAACCTCACCACTCAGACTTTCAGTGAACCCAGGGACACCAAATGTAGAAAAAATAAATAAAACAAAATAAAGTAAATTAATTAAGTAAATTGATTAATTATAAATTGATTAATCATTAATACTGATGTACACTTTAAATAATAAAATGACATCTCTAATGGTTTCTATGCAAGAACTATGAAACATTTTGACATGTTATGTGTTCTAACATTTCTAACAGTTCAAGTTTAACCAAAAAATTAAATAATGTAATAGATTAATTAATTGATACTATAATATAATACAAACATTTATTATATTAATAATTAATATTATTCATTAATTATTTTTTATATTTAAATAATGAAAATTATAATATAGATTAAAATAATGTAATAATAATAATAGTAATTTTTAGTTAAATAATAATTTAAATAAAAGATTACATCTCTAATGGTTATAACTATGATACATTTTGAGATGTTATGTGTTCTACCTTATTACATATTACATTTGGTTGAAATGATTACATTCAACCAAAAATGTAATAATTTCATATTTATTAATTTCATTATTTTATAATAACAGTATACACACAAAAGATAAATATTTATTATATCTATATTTGATATTTATATCAATATTTATTTCTGAATAATTCTAACACATATTTCATAATTTACTTATTAATAATTAACATTTATTTTCAAAATAATGTAAATAAAATGAGTACATCTCTAATGGTTACTATGCAAGAACTATAAACATTTGACAATGTATTATGCGTTCTAACATTTAAAAATTTTAACCAAAAATTATTTTTAAAATTTTTATAAAACATTAATAATCTAATAGATCAATTAACTGATATTATAAGATAATACAAATATTTATTGTTCAAAATAAATCTTATTTATACATTAATTTTTATATTCCAATATTAAAAAGATATAGTAGATAAACATATAGTGTGATATAAATACACACACACGCATGTATATATTTCAGAAAAATAGGTTATGTTTATATATTAAATATATTTATTTATAATATAAGTTATATGAATATAAATATAGACATGTAAATACATGTAAATATTTTCAAAATATATACTGTATGTGTGTGTATTAATATAATACATAATAAATATACACAGAACACACACATATATTATACCAAAACAATATTTTATTTTGTACGCAATTAATCGCGATTAATTGTTTGACGGCACTAATTATAACATATAAAACACAAATATTTATTATATTTATTACATTCATGTTTCAAATTTGTATTATTATTATCTAGATTAGAATAATTATAATATACATTTAATAATTTATTTAACAATAATTAACATTTATTTTAATAATAATGTAAATAAAAATATTACATCTCTAAAGGCTACTATGCAAGAACTACACATTTTGAGATGATACATGAAACATTTCTTACAGTTTTAATAGCTCAACTACACATATACGCAAAAAGAAAACAAACCTAAAAATAACAACTTTGCAACATATAAACTGTCATCACATTTTCCAAGTGCTGGAATTAAGGAAAATCATCTCAAGTCTACAGACTCTAAAAACCTTGTCTCAAGGGGAAGCTGTTTGATTTCTTTTTACAGGACAGCCAAAAGTAGATCTATTACCTTATCAAATAGGCTGAATTGTGTGGGGTTAGGGTTATCGTTTATCATTTCTCCCTCTCTGTACCGTCTGGCACTCTTCACAGACAGACAGCATTACTGTCAGAGAGATTAATCACGGATATACAAGACAGTCTGTCTATTAACCCCGCACAAAGAGAGCTAACTCCGCTCTGACATTGCCTTCAGTTAGACTGAGAGATGTGCGATGCATAAATGAATGATTTTTTAAAGCTGCGAATGCATTTCACTGAGTCAAAGGCCAAGTATTTACCAAATGTGCAAAAGTAACAGCTCATATTCACACATTTGCCTGCGACTTTCCTTAATAGTTCAGTTACATTTAACTTCATTGCCAGCAAATTACGAATCGTTCAATCAAACTTTTGATGAGCTTGAAGGTCACAAACTAAAAAGAGACCAGGCAGTTCATTAGGAAACATTACATGTTCACCGCCTCCCAGTTGTTAAATCTCCCATTGTAATGTTTTAATCTTTTCATCCATTTAAATCCCCTCATTATAACTTTCATCATTCATCTTATCAAATCTGATACTGCACAGCAACGTAATAAGACCTTTAAGGCATCGCAGAAGAATCTAAGGGAACAGTCTATTGCAATCTCTGAATGTTATCTACGGAAAAAAAGACAAAATCCTCTTTGCAAAGGACTAGACTGCTCTGCCTGAAATAATGTAAATGCATTACATTGTGTTAAATATTTAATGGACTCGCAGATGTTATGCCTAAAACCAGATGTGGTTTTCTCAGATCGCACATTTGTTCAGCAGTTTGTATCTCTCAGGAAGTCAGGATCAGGATGTGATATCAGCAGGGTGTGAATAATGTCTGCACACTCACAAATATGCAACCATGTCAACCTGCATTTTGAGAGACTGTGAAAATCACTGAGAAAAATTCTGATTTTATCTCCTCACTGTAAGGAATGGAAATTTCCTACTTTATAAGGCACTGTAAAGAAGTCCTGTAAAGAAACCACAGCGCTTTCTGCACATTGCTGCCAGGATGCAAGTACAACTACATGGGAAAGGAGGGCTATGAACTAAGCAATGGTTACCTTTCAGTCGGTCACTCCGAGTCACGTCGGATGACCGACGAATTGGGATCTCGCCAGAGAGACCAATCCACTTCGAGTGTAACTAAACGAGCCAATGGACATTGGCATGCGATCATTGCATCCAGCTGCCGCTGATCACAGCGTGAGTATAAGAGGCAGCGGGTGCACCGCATTAATTCATCCTTTCGCTTCGGAGCCGAGCGGCGGTGAATCACAAGAGCGAGCGAGCGAGTGCGGGCGTTACAGCGCAGCAGCGGTGGTCGCGGTCTCACGGGAGAAGAGGTCGATTCCCGTGAAGACAGTCACACTCGGAGTGTGTGGTGGCCAGCTCCCCTGTGTGCTTCAGCACTTAATAAAGAGCAAATTTCTCTAAAAGAGCAACACGGGTGATCACGTCTTTTTAAAGATGTCTTATCACCCGTGCGTTTCTGGGTGTGGTCGTTTCCTGGCGCCTCAGGACGGTCACGATTGCTGCCTCACGTGTCTGGGCATTCAGCACGCTGAGGAAGCTTTCGTGGATGGTTCATGTTCTTCTTGTGGGGACATGACCATCTCGGAGTTGCATAATAGACTCCGCTATGTCAAACATGGCGGAGTCCTCTGCCTCTGCCGCGATCCAGCGTTCGTTCCCGGGCGGCGCTGTATCCGGTGGAGTCAGAGGTGATCTGAGGGTGACAGTGAGGGCTTCCCCTAGAGGAGTTCCTCACCCCTCAGGCGCTCCGCAGCCGGTGGGGTTGCCGTTGGAGCGGGCTGGGACCTCTGCAGAGCGGGGTATACCGCCTGTTTCCTTCGGTGCTCCCCTGACGACCAGATGTCGGTCGCTGCATTGGAGAGCGAGTCGCCTCTGGGGATGACGACTCGGCTGCGTTGCCCCTTCGGGTGTGGTAGCGTTGTCCGAGCCAGACCCAGAGATGACGGCTATGCTTTCCGGGCCGCCGAGAATGTCGGGCTCGTGTGGAATCCTCCACCGCGTCCCGATCCTTCGAGGCTGGACGAGTGGTTTCTCGGTGGGGTTGCGCTGGTTCTCAGCGCCCGTGCCATTCTTTCCGGAAGTGCATGAGGAGCTTACAGGATCATGGAAGGCACCTTTACTGCCCGAAACAAATCTTGTGGCTCCTCCGCCTCACCACCCTCGATGGTGGGGCCGCTTTGGGGTATGCGGGCATCCTCAGTGGAGCGGTCTGTGGCCATGCAACTATGTCCAACAGCCGCTACCACTCTGCGGGTGACCCGTGTCTCTCGCGGGCCTGTAAGTATTCGTCAGGTCTAACTGGCAGTGCTTATAGAGCCTGTGGGAGGCGGCTTCTGCCCTTCACGCCATGGCGTTACTGCAGGTCCACCAGGCCAAAGCCCTGAAAGACCTGCACGAGGGTGGTCACGACCTGGTGGTTCTACATGAGCTGCGTGCTGCGACGGACCTCGCGCTTGACGGCGAAGGTGACCGCACAGTCTCTGGGTCGTGCGATGTCCACGCTAGTGGTCCAGGAGCGCCATCTCTGGCTGTGTCTTGCTGACATGAAGGAGCAGGAGAAGGTACAGTTCCTGAATGCTCCCGTGTCGCAGACCGGCCTTTTCGGCGACGCTGTCGAGAGCTTTGCCCAGCAGTTCTCGGCAGCCCAGAAGCAGACTGAGGCGATCAAACACATCATGCGCCGGAGGAAACCTGCTGCTTCCACTCCGGCTGCAGCCCCTCAGCCTGCTCGTCGCCGTGGCGCCCCTGCGGCTGCCCCGCTCGCGCAGCCGCAGCAGCCTTCCACCAGGCAGCGTCGTGGAGTCGGTCGCAGGCAGGACGCCCAGCCCGTCCAGGCCCCCGCCAAACCTGGCGGCAAGCGCAAGTGCAAGAGGCCCTGAGACGGGCGACCCGGAGATGGTGGGTACCCAAAACATCAGTAAAAGAGCAGTTTTCTCAATCTCTGGGTCTCAAGAGGAGGAGAGTGGTGAACCGTGCATCACGGGAACACTTCCCTTCTCCTCTCTCGCCAGCAGGCAGCAGTGGGTTGCCCAAGAGCACCCCTCCTGCCCATTTGTGGAACCAGGTAAGGGCGGTAGCACTCGAGTCCCCGCTTCAAGTCGTCACACGCCAGGCTGTCACAAGCCTCAAGCCGGGTTCCTGTGTTTCCTCCCTCACGAGGAGGAATCAGGTGAGTGTTACACTGCACACCCAGACCCCGCCCCCTGCCATCACAGGCCAAGCCGTCACAGGCTCCGGGCCGGGTCCCTGTGTTCCACCTCGCTGCCCCACCGCGGGTATGTTGGTGGCCTCATTGGTTCCGCTGGCACGGTCTCTCGGAGCCTGGATAGCGCTCCCCAGTCCGTCTCGGTGGCTCCTGCGGACCATCAGACTCGGCTACGCGATTCAGTTCGCCCGGCGTCCCCCCAGGTTCGGGGGCATCCGGTTCACTTCAGTCAAGGCCGTCGATGCCCCTGTCTTGCGTGCAGAAATTGCAGTCCTGCTGGCGAAGGACGCGATAGAGCCGGTCCCTTCAGCCGATATGAGGTCGGGGTTTTACAGCCCTTACTTCATTGTGCCCAAGAAAAGCGGTGGGTTACGACCGATCTTGGATCTGCGAGTTTTGAACCGTGCACTTCACAAGATGCCGTTCAAGATGTTGACGCAGAAACGCATCTTTGGGTGCGTCTGTCCCCTAGATTGGTTTGCAGCGATCGACCTGAAGGACGCGTACTTTCATGTCTCGATTCTCCCGCGACACAGGCCATTCCTGCGATTTGCTCGAGGGTCGGGCATATCAGTACAAGGTCCTGCCCTTCGGGCTGTCCCTTTCGCCTCGCGTCTTCACCAAGGTCGCAGAGGCGGCCCTTGTTCCCCTGAGAGAACGGGGTGTGCGCATCCTCAACTATCTCGACGACTGGCTCATACTTGCACAGTCTCGAGAGCAGTTGTGCGCACACAGGGACCTGGTGCTCAGGCACCTCAGCCAGTTGGGTCTTCGGGTCAACTGGGAAAAGAGCAAACTCGTGCCAACGCAGAGTATCTCTTTTCTCGGCATGGAGTTGGATTCGGTCAACCAGACAGCACGCCTCACCCAGGAACATGCTCAGTCGGTGCTGAACTGCCTCAAGACTTTATCAGGCAGGACGGCGGTCCCACTGAAACTCTTTCAGAGGCTCCTGGGGCATATGGCTGCAGCTGTGGCGATAGTTCCGCTCGGTCTGCTCCATATGAGACCGCTTCAGCACTGGCTCCATGGCCGAGTTCCGAGGTGGGCGTGGAAACGCGGTACTCACCGGGTTCAGATTACACCGGCCTGCCGCAGAACCTTCAGCCCGTGGACAGATCCCTCGTTCCTTCGGGCAGGAGTGCCCCTGGAGCAGGTATCCAGGCATGCTGTGGTATTCACGGATGCCTCGCCACCGGCTGGGGAGCCACGCACAACGGGCACGCAGTGTCAGGGGTGTGGACGGGTCCCCAACTGCGTTGGCATATCAATTGCCTCGAGTTGCTGGCAGTACGCCTTGCCTTGAGCCGCCTCAGAGGGCGCCTTCGGGGCAAGGACGTTCTGGTCCATACGGACAACACTGCGACCGTTGCGTATATCAACCGGCAAGGCGGTTTACGCTCCCGTCGCATGTCGCAACTCGCCCGCCACCTCCTCCTCTGGAGTCAGAAGCATCTGAGGTCCCTTCGTGCCATCCACATCCCAGGAGTGTTCAATCAGGCGGCCGACGAGCTGTCTCGAGCGGCACTTCCTGGGGAGTGGAGACTCCGTCCCCAGGCGGTCCAGCTGATTTGGAGTCGGTTTGGAGTTGCTCAGGTAGACCTGTTTGCATCTCCAGAAACCACCCACTGCCAGTGGTTCTATTCCCTGTCCGAGGCAACGCTCAGCACGGATGCACTGGCACACAGCTGGCCCCTGGGCCTGCGCAAATATGCGTTACCCCCAGTGAGCCTGCTAGCACAGACACTGTGCAAGATCAGGGAGGACGAGGAGCAGGTCTTGTTAGTGGCTCCATATTGGCCCAACAGGACCTGGTTCCCGGGAACTCATGCTCCTCGCGACAGCCCCTCCCTGGCCGATTCCTCTGAGGAAGGATCTGCTTTCTCAGAGACGGGGCACCCTCTGGCACCCGCGTCCAGACTTGTGGAAACTCCATGTGTGGTCCCTGGACGGGACGCGGAGGTTCTAGGTGATCTGCCCCAGGAGGTAGCTCACTATTGCTTCAGCACGAGCACCGCCCACAAGACGGGCCTATGCGCTGAAGTGGAACCTGTTCGTCGAATGGTGTTCCTCTCACCGTGAGGACCCCCGGAGATGTTCGATCAGAGCCGTGCTTTCCTTTTTGCAACAAGGGTTGGAGCGTAGGTTGTCCCCCTCCACCCTTAAGGTTTATGTTGCTGCTATTTCTGCTCACCACGACCCCGTAGAGGGGAGGTCGGTGGGGAAGCACGATCTGGTTATCAGGTTTCTTAGGGGGGCCAGGAGGTTAAACCCGCCTAGGCCTCCCTCCCTACCCTCTTGGGATTTGGCATTGGTGCTAAGAGCCCTACAAACTGCCCCTTCGAGCCTTTGCAGTCAGTTGAGTTGAAGTTTCTCTCTATGAAAACCCTGCTCCTGACTGCGTTGGCCTCGATCAAGAGGGTGGGGGACCTGCAGGCATTTTCAGTCGACGAATCGTGCCTTGAGTTTGGGCCGGCTGACTCCAGTGCAACACTGAGGCCCCGGCCCGGCTATGTGCCCAAGGTTCCTACCACTCTTCAGGGACCAGGTAGTGAACCTGCAAGCGCTGCCCCTGGAGGAGGCAGACCCAGCCCTAGCTTTGCTCTGTCCTGTACGCGCACAGCGACAGTGCACGTGGATAGAACTCAGAGCTTCAGGACCTCAGAACAGCTCTTTGTCTGTTACGGAGGACAGCAGAAGGGAAGGCTGTCTCCAAGCAGAGGATGGCCCACTGGATAGTGGATGCCATCACCTTGGCCTATGAAGCACAAGGTGTGCCCTACCCGCTCAGGTTGCGTGCTCACTCCACTAGGGGTGTCGCATCGTCCTGGGCGCTGGCTCGTGGTGCCTCGCTAGCAGACATCTGTAGAGCTGCGGGTTGGGCGACTCCTAACACGTTCGCTAGGTTTTATAGCCTGCGTGTCGAACCGGTTTCCTCCTGTGTTCTCACCTCAAACGGGTAGTGGCATTGAGAGGCCCGGCTCAGAGTCGGCTTGCGGCGTTCTTTCGCCTAATTCTCCAGAGAGTTCCTTAACCAGGCAAACCCTGTCGAGTCCTCCAGCACTCCGGCGTCCGGACGTGGCGGAGCGTCCGGTGCCAGGCCTTTCAGCCAATGAATTCTTGAAATCTGATGTGAGGCTAGTGCCCATATGAGAGACCCTGCCGGGATCCCATATGTGTATTCCACGGTATGCTTATTAGAGCCGTGTTTCCCCTGGCAGACCACGTTCTGCCATCTCTAGTGATGCAGCCTGTGCCATCTCAGAGACTTCCATGTGCAATAGGGCCCTACGGGGTTACTTCACATGTCTAAATGCCACTTAACCCCCTCTGGGAGGAGGTGACTCCGCAGTGTGCCTCTTCCAAACGGAAGGGCATGCTTCCCAGTGTTTCAAGTCCTACTGTCTGGGTTGTCCAAGGAACAACAGTAGTTGACCTTCTCTGTGTAGAGCCCGGTCCTATCGCCTGCCTTATAGGAAGGATCAAGAGGTCTACACAGGGCACTGGAAGGGCAGCTCCTGTGGCGTTTTGGTAGGATCCCAATTCGTCGGTCATCCGACGTGACTCGGAGTGACCGACTGAAAGGGAACGTCTCGGTTACGATTTAACCCTCGTTCCCTGAAGAAGGGAACGGAGACGCCACGCCCCGCCGCCACAGTTTGCTGTACCACCGCTGAGCGGCCGGGTCACCGGCTCGGCTCCTCAGCGAAAGCATGAATGTCACGGTGCACCCGCTGCCTCTTATACTCACGCTGTGATCAGCGGCAGCTGGATGCACGATCGCATGCCAATGTCCATTGGCTCGCTTAGTTACACTCGAAGTGGATTGGTCTCTCTGGCGAGATCCCAATTCGTCGGTCATCCGACGTGACGTCTCCGTTCCCTTCTTCAGGGAACGAGGGTTACATACGTAACCGAGACGTTCCATGTACTTGAGAAATATTTTTCTAAGACTTTCCCAAGGCTTTTCCTGTCATCATTGTATTGCACACATAGCAATATCTTGCTGATGAAATGTTGTGATATTTCTGCACTCTAAAAAATGCTGTTATTTTTTTTCTACCCAACCGCTGGGTTGAGCCTGTTGGGTCATATATTGGGTTGTTTCTTCCAGTGTTGGGTAGGTTTTGTGTAACCCAGCTGTTGGGTTAGTGGCTGGGTCAATCTCACTGACCGCTTAAACTATACACTATTATTTTATTATGATAAAATATATTCTCTAATCTCAGTACTGTTTGTTTATGGGCAGGTTATGGAGTCAATCAATGCATCTTTCAGTTATGAGTGAAATGCAAGGTGGCGGTCTGAGGTTGGCTATTGTTTAATTATGAAACAATAGTTGAGTTAAATAAAACAACCCAGCATTTTGGGATTTTATTATTATTATTTACAGAAATTAATACCTTTATTCTGCAAAGATGCTTTAAACTGATCAAAAGTAATAAACTTTAATAAAGGCAGTAAGACAAAAAAAAAAAAATAATAAAATAAAATAAATAAATTCAAATAAACACCTTTTAGAACTTTCTATTCAAAGAATCATGGGGAAAAATGGTCATGCTTTCTCCAAAAATATTAAGCAGCACAACTGTTCTCAACATTGGTTATAATAATAAAATTAATGTTCCTTCAGCACCAATTATTAGAATTAATAGCATATTAGAATGATTTCTTATGGCTCATGTGACACCAAATAACTGGAATTATTTTAAATTTTAATAATATTTCACAATTTTACTGTTTTACTTTATTTTTGATCAAATAAAAGCAGCCTTGGTGAGCAGAAGAGACTTAATTCAAAAACATTTAAAAATCTTACAGACCCCAAACTTTTGAATGATAGTGTACGTACATAATACAAATAAAAGTCATTTTACAGATGCTATGCAATCAATCAATCAATCAATCAATCAAAATATATTTAAAATAAGTATAAATTATTGTTATAATCATTAAAATTACAAGTATTTATGGCAATACTTTACAATGAGATTAAATTAGTTAAAATTAACATTAGGTATCATTAACAAAGGTTTTTTTTTTTTTTTTTTTTTAATAGGTCAAAGTTCATTTATGAATATACTATTGTTTATTTTAAAATCATGTTTGTTCACAACCCATTAACTAATGCTAATTTGTGACCCAGGACCACAACACCAGCCATAAGGGTAATTATGAATAATTATGAACAAATAAGCTTTCCATTGATGTATGGTTTGTTAGGATCTGACAATATTTGGCTGATATACTATTGAACTATTGATATAACTATTTGAAAATCTGGAATCTCAGGGTGCAAAAACAATTTCTTAGTTCTTAGTTTCTAAGTTAGCAATGCATATTACTAATCAAAAATTAAGTTTTGATATATTCATGGTAGGAAATGTACAAAATATAATTTTGACCCATACACTGTATTGTTGGCTATTGCTACAAATATACCTGTGCTACTTATGACTGGTTTTGTGCTCCAGGGTCACATTTATATAAATGAGCAAACTTTTAAAGAAAAGACTAAATGCATTCAACTAATGTTAAGAAAGTGTTTTACTGTAAAGTGTTACTCTATTTATATGTCAATATGAAAACAAATGATTACAAAGCAATGATACACCAGTGACAGAAATAGGAAAGGTAGAGTACAGGCTATTTTCCTGAAATGTACTCCTAATTTAAACCATAAGCAATCCATGAACCTCTCATGCCAGCAGGCACAAACAAGGCTGACCATGTTGATAATGAAGCAGCTTGTGTTGTCCTGAACCATCTGGAGCACATGAGGCAAACTGTGGCGTTGCTGCCCAGCGCAATTAACTGCGCCTTCCTCTTGGACACTGTTTTCCTGCTATTGCTGCCATGGGAGACAGACTGCATCCTGGGTAAAGTCCATCCCATTGTCACGACTAAATTTTAATTTCTGCTCACAGACATAACGCCGCAGACGGCTGTCACATAACCACGGGCAGGTGCGCAAGACTCGGGATCTTTCCTGGCTGTAAGTGTGGCATTGATAAATGGACGTCTCGTCCCGAAAGCATACTTTCCCTGCAAATTGTACGTTTTGAAGAAAAAAGATAACTCGACTTATCTAATTTTCCATTAACTTCAATCTGAAAAACTAGGCATGAAGATTTGAGGTATTCCAGTCATGCACCGAAGCGGGCTGAGAAATGACATATGACAGTGTCAATAAAACATATGACAACATTATTGAATTTAATGATGCATTAATATATGTAAATGGTAATAGGCCATATTTCACGGTGTGAATGATTGGGTGCACAAGACGTGTACTTGGTTTGTTGCCTGATCATTAACTCTGAGTAAGACACACAGATCTCCATTCAAAGATCCACAAAAAGCTCCAGGCTTCTAATAAGCTCATATCAGCCAGGAATTCAATCAATTTCTATTATATCTGATATATACAGCATGCATGCTAATAAGCCATCAAACATCATGTCCTCAATTATAACATCAAGGCAGCTCCTATCAAGTTAACTGAAGTAAATGGGATGTTTCTTGTGTGGTTTAACATCACACCGAATATGCCCATGGACCCTGAAAAAAACGTTTAGATGATAAAGCATTAACATATTCAGTCTATTTCCACTGCACAATAAATTCCACAAAGTTTTAGACATCAGCTTTAAGACGATATAACCTACTGAACAGACCATGCCAGTGTTATTTTAGTATTATTTATATAACAGGGTATATATATATATATATATATATTTAATATTTGTTTTCTATTTTTATTTAGGTTTTATTTGTATATTTTCAGTTTTCTATTTTTAATTTTTGTCATTTTTTATGTGCTTTTGTATTTTTTATTAGTTTTTCTTTTTATATATACTTTCATTTAGCTTTCAGTTATTTTTTTGGTATTTTAATAATTCAGTTAAAACATTTGTTTTTCATTAACTATTATATAGAATATATTTATTTATATAATTAGTAAAAATGTTTAACTATTTATGGTTTTAAATTTTACAACATTTTACATCTTTTGTTATACACAAACACACACACACAAATTATTTTAATATGAATAAATGTTTTCATTTATTGATATTAAATATGAATTTATTTAATATCAATAAATATTGAACCAAAACGTATATTTGTGCTATACTTTAGTTACATTAATTTTCGGTCTAAAATCCATCCAATAATCTCCATCTTAACACTGGAGAGTCATTTTTGACACAAAAAGTGCCTTTGCCCCATCCCAGAGGATCCACCCCCTAATTAAACTTCCTCTACTGTCACCAGGTCCCATGTGGGACAAGGACACTTTAGAAATGCTAAATGTATTTACATGGCACTAAAGCAAAGGCGCAGCACATAGCACACGTAATGTTGACTTGTCTCTAAATAGGATCGCTCCACGACAAAACAAACATCGCTCAGATCTAGTTAACATTTGCTAAAGGTTGCACAAGAACAATGCGATCTGGAGAGGAATATTTGAGTCTGTTTTGGGGAATGAAATCTAATCACGCTCTTTCTGTCATGGTAAATGCTAATATCAGATGCTAATATCAGATTATTGGTGTCATATGCAAATTAGGATTTACAGAACTTCTGTTCTTCAGAACTGTAAGAGGAAATCATGTGTGAAATAGTAATATTGGCCCACGAAAACAGTGGCCCCAAAACGTGTTTGGGCACTTTAAAATGTCTGAATGTCACTGCATTTGAAAACAAATAGTTCTTGGGGCAGCTGTATATGACCTTTGTGCTTTCAGGCTGATAGTGAAAAACAAATTGATTCCATTGACACTTTAATGGACTATAAAGAACAAATCTAGAAATAAATACTACAAAATGACCCATGTTTTCTTGTGAGATTAACCAGTGAGTGCACTTAAATACAGTATCCTCTTTGACATTCAAAAACATTATTACATAGCAAATTTTCAGCATTTCACCTCTCACTGTGAGTAAAACTATA
Source organism: Onychostoma macrolepis (assembly GCF_012432095.1). NCBI lineage: Eukaryota > Metazoa > Chordata > Actinopteri > Cypriniformes > Cyprinidae > Onychostoma > Onychostoma macrolepis. Next base: position 13,847,580 of record NC_081178.1, on the reverse strand, counting down.
ATTACACCCATAAACGAAACATTACTGACCAACAGAAACATTTTGGACCACTGCGACACACTAGGTTCATTTTCAGCTAAAGAGCTTCGCCTGTTTTCACACTGACAGAGCGCCCGCTTACTTTGCATCTCATTATGCATTTGAGACGTTTTTCTGCATATCTTTCTCAGTATGAATAGTTTGGCGGTCAAAGGGCAAACAGTTGGGTTCATGTAGAGTAAACCAAATGACGTCAGTTTCAGTTTAAGAGTGTCATGGCAATGAACCGTCTGAGGCCTCTAATAATTTCCAGAGCACAAAAGACAGTCTGCATATTAATTTGGTTTTAAATTGTGTGGCGTGGACACGCTCTGGTTACTCTACGTTCATGCAACATAATTTATCTTCATATGCACCATACAAAGACCAGGACGAACATAAAAACAACATTTTAAGGCTAAAGCTTTCTCCTTAATAGACCAGCAAGTAAACCTTTGAGGTCAACACAGAAAGTAAATATGATGAATTAACTAATATCAGAAGGCGTTTATTCTGATAGCAGCAACAAAGGCAATTATTATTAATGACGATGTAGTTCTGCTTTCAAGTTCTTTGTAAACAATAATATAGTTTTGAGAGGCAGGACTAACACTTTTCTTGGAGGTTATTAGAAGCATTTTTAATTAGCAATTTCAAGCAAGCACCACTGTCATCACCAACAGGAAAAGTAGAAAATCCATCATCATTTACTCATCCCACAAACACCTTCAAAAAACTCCAAACAAGATTAATATAATAATCCATGTGACCTCTATAGTATGAGTCTTTTACTCAAGTACTGCCTCAACTAAATCACTGAATCAGTGAGCTGAATTTTTATTTATGAACGAATCGGTCTAATTCATAAATTAATTATTCAGTTCCATTTGTGAACCAGATCAATGTTGAAAAACACACAAAAAACCTGACTGAGTCATTTATCCATTGACAGTGGTTCTTAAAGGGATAGTAATGAAAATTCTGTCATTAATTATTCACCCTCATGTCGTTTCGAACCCGTGAGACCTTTGTTCATCTATTGAACACAAAGATATTTCTGATGAAATCCGAGAGCTTTCTGACCCTGCATAGACAGCGTTCAAGGCCCAAAAAGGTAGTAAAGACATCATTAAAATAGTCCATGTGACATCAGTGGTTCAACCTTAATGTTATGAAGTTACAAGAAAACAAAAATAATTTATTCAACAATTTCTTCTGTTCGCTAACACAGCTCATTATATGAATTCAGAACACCTAATTCATAGTTTACAAGTAATATGAACTTTTTTTGGTCAGTTAACAGATTAAGAACTGTTGTTGTATGGAAAAGAGCAGTGGTTCTTATTTTTTGTTTTCCGCTTAAAATAACAGCAGCATACAGGCTTGGAATAACATGAGGGTGGCAAATTATTCCTTAAATTGCTCTTTCCATAAAAAAGTATGACATTTTGATGCACTGACTTTTTTTTTTCTTCCTAGACTCAGAAAACTGTTTGATTGAGCTGTAAATCTACATGACTGGGTTTGCTTGACCTGGAAAAAAAGCAAAACATATGTTACACTTGGGGTTTCTGGAAGATTTGTAGATGGGAAGATTGCAGGAGTGATTTGAATTTGAGAAAACGTAGAAAAAGAGAGCAGGACTCCTTAGGCAATAACACTAGTCAACCTTTCTCTCTCTGCATGTCTCCCCCTCTGTTCCATAGAGTGTCTTGTTAATCATTCTCAGGGCTGCCCTTTGCGGTTTCCTGCATTACATACTGCTATAAAATCTTTATGCCTCGAGAGGATCTACAACTGTCTTACCGATAGGACCAGAATACAGAAAGAACATCACAGCAGAGAATCTATACAGTATTCAAGGGATGCACAGAGCAGTTATGTTCACTCATGCCCTATAAGTATTGTAAATGCAAAATAAATTTACAATTTGTGTGTTTTATAACAATATTACATATTTTACACACATTATGCAGGAAATTAATACTTTTTTATTACTTTTTTCATTAAATTGATCAAAAGTGACATAAATCATATTTCAAATAAATGCTGCTCTCTTTTGAACTTTATATCAGAATATTATAATGATTTTTAAAGGATCATGTGACACTAAAATTCAGTTTTGCCATCAAAATAAAATTATATTTCAAGAAACATTAAAATTGAAAATAGTTGTTTAAATTGTAATAATATTTCACATTATTACTGTTTTTACTGTGATTTATTCAAATAAATGCAGCCTTGTTGAGCATAAGATACTTCTTTCAAAACATTATAGGATCCAAATTTTGAATGGTATAGTATATACTACATATTAATATATCTTAATAAAAATATATATTTCTACACAATATATATGTTTTACATTTAATCATGTAAAAAGTTCACACAAAACACAAATTTCTAATTTATTCAGTTTGAGTTCAGGTTACATTGTATTAAATAAGAAAATGCAAAATGACAATATTTCTGCTTGTGATTTCATACTTTTGAACCCCACTGTAGCTTATGAATCAAGCTAACAGGGTAATTAAAAAATTAGACCAGGGGTCACCAAGTTCGGTCCTGGAGGGCCAGTGTCCTGCAGAGTTTAGCTCCAACCCTAATCAAACACACCTGAAACAGCTAATCAAGGTCTTACTAGGTGTACTTGAAACTTCCAGGCAGGTGTGTTGAGGCAAGTTGGAGCTAAACTCTGCAGGACACCGGCCTTCCAGGATCATGTTTGATGACCCCTGGGTTAGAAAATTAAAATGTAACACTTTTTAGCAACGCATAGCCAGATGCCAAAAGTGTTCTGACTATAAGAAGAAAATAATAAAAGTAATGTTGTGTAAATCTAAAATATTTTCAAATACAGAACATTCACACAATGTTTATTTCACTATTGTCACAGACACGGTGCTGAAAGTGAGATGTCTTCTGAAGACTAGGCTGAATAAATAATTCCTGTTTTTGAAGTTGAGCGCTCAGCTCATGTCTTTCAGATTTGCTTGCTGATCAAGAATAGGAACTCTTTTAATTGTGTGGACATCACAGACACAAAGCATCCTGATGGTTCACGGCTCACTGTCTGCTCTTATTTATATGCTCTGTTCATACAATCAGCCACAGCCTCGAGCTGACAATATACTTTCTGTTTATCACGACTGGACAAAAAATAGGAGGAGACAAAACAAAAACACTTTTCTCAATTCATCATCGTCACATCCAATTTCCTTCGTGTGACAGCTGAGGCCTAATCACAGTGGAAGGTGGTTAATTTAGCTGTAAGGAGAACAATTTAAAAACAAATGGACCCCTGGTCCCTCTATAGGGGACGAGGAATAAACAAAACGTCACCGTTGATCGTGCCGTAATGGGAAGGGATGACATACGGACATGTACGGCAGACATCTCTCAACTCTGTTCCCAATGTTAAGCTAATGGAGGTCAAGAGGCTGGAGGACGCTGGGGACAGCACAGACAACGAGAGGATGGAATATAACAACCTGACGGCTCATCCGTGAGTGGGTTGAAGGCATCAAGAAATTAGGACAATTACAGTTTAACTTCCCAATTACCAAACTTAATGCACCCTGGATGCAATTCTGATTTAACGCTTCATTTGGTTGCAGAATGCCAGCCCTTCATAATTTGATGAAACCTGACAGTCAATTTAGAAAGCATATTTTGGGAAATAGTTTTCTCTTCCACTGTCGCTTCATATGCGTCTGAGCACAAACTGTCTAAAGAGACAATTCCCAATCTCTGACAAGCAGGGTCAACATGCACCTATTGTTTTTCACAGGGCACAAATGGCAATCCTGGTTCACATCATGCCTTAGGCAAAACATAGTCAAAGAAAAAGAAACTCTATTGGACCGATGATTCATTTAAATGTGAATATCTAACAATTTAAAACCTTTTTATTAACAAATTAAAATTAAACATTAATATCTAACAATTGCAAATCTTCAACGCATTTAGCTGATTTCCAAATAATGCCTAATATTACACACTTATAAATAACATAATTTTAAAGTGTCATTAAAAACGTTCAATAAAGTACAGTTTATTCCATCACAAAATAAGAATGTAGATTATTTAATGCACCAATCAGAACAACAAAAGCACAAAAGCAGATAGGTATCAAAAGTTTAGTGGAAAAAAAGCTGTTCAAAAATAATAATTTTAACCTTGAAATCAGGATTAGGCAGGAAATAGTTTCTTTAGAATCATTCATAATTGAACAAGTAGTTCTAACTTGACTCAGAGAAAGAATTTATTAATAATACTAATTATTATTATTTTAAATTCCATTCAAAATCTAAGATTGGTCATGGCACTTCTGGTGACATGGACACTACACAACTCTGCACAAATGCTCATCAGCTGAGCATATGCTCTGTCAATATACTGACTGGTTGACTGCTTTCCATGCGATCTTGTCTGTCTATTATAAAATGAACAAAGTTATCAGGAAACAGATAAATCATGCAAAACTTGAAAGGGGCACACAAACACTCAGAGAGACACTGTCCATCCTACACGTTTGACAACACGGTGCATAACTACATACTACAGCACTGATTGTTATTCAGTAAAGATGACTGAAGCCCAGAGAGCAGAGCTGTGATGGACAAGTTAATAGTTCAGAGCATATCGTCAGCAATCATACATGGTGAAACAAACTACTCTGTAAATCTCATCATGTACTGTCTCATACACTCCCACCTCACACACAATCTCACTAAATATATGTTATTATCAAGCAGAGCTATTTAGAAAAGTGATGTTTAGACCACAAGACTCTGTGCAGTCTTGTATTGTATTTTGTTCTCATTGTGCTAAGCAAACAAACAAACAATGCTGTTAAAAGTGTATTAATAAAGATGCTTTACACAGAAAACAAATATCATTATAAAATAATAATAATATTAATATGAATTTATACAAGTATTTAAAGTATTTAATTCACTACATATTAAATTATTATTATTATTATTATAAAATTAAAAAATTAAATGCTTTACATAAAAATATTATAAAACAATACCACTACAACTGTCACGAATCTGGTCTGTGGCTTTCTGTCCGATTGCCGGTCGCTATCGCATTATATTGACTCTCACACTACACAGAGTGTTGCACATCACCCTGGACTGCATTTCCCATCACCCATTGCATTGATTGCACCAACAGCTGCGACCAATCACACACGCTATATAACACCCACTCAGTTCCTGCTCAGAGTGTTGTTTAGCGTTTATCGCTCACCTAGTGATAGCTACATTACGGAGCCAGTTTTCTGCCCTAGTTTCTAGTTCATAGTCTAGTCTAGCCTCGTCTCATGTTTTCCTGTTTCCTGATCTTTTCCGGTGTATCTTGGATTAACCCTCTGCCTGCTGTTTTGGACTCTGTTTGCACCTCGCCTGGACTTTTGCTCGTGTACCTGGATTATCTCTCGTTGTCTTGCTCCTTGGGTCACGTTCGCTGCCGATCGACCCCGTCTGTTTATTGGACTGCTCTTGTGTCTTGCCCACGATATACCTGTTTGTCATTGTTTGACCCTTGCTTGTTTTGTGACCACGTCTTTGAATAAAAGCTCTGCACATGGATCCGCACGCCTCTTGTCTCGGTCCTGTAACAACAACTCCTCCTAATAGTAACTGCGATTTAAAAATACTAATTAAATTTCAATGAAATGCTTTACACAGAAAATTATAAATATTAAATAATACTAATAATATTATAATATCAAAATATTTAATTTACTACAAATTAAAATGAAATGCTTTATGCACAAAATATCATAAAGCAAATAATAATGAATATGATGATGATGATGATGACGATGATACTTTAAAAAAATTAATTAATTTACTACATATTTAATAATAATAATAATAACAAATATTATTATTAAATAGTTTAATAAATTAAAATTAAATGCTTTACACCAAAATATTATTGTCACGATTCAAGGAAGCAAGGGAGCCAGGAACGAGGAGACGAGGATTTCACAAATACGAGAGTCTTTCATATCCACGGGGAAACATAGATCACAAGGAATGACGTTCAAGAACCAACAAAACACTAACTGAATGGACTAGGGCTTTTAAAAGACAGGATAACGAGGTAACTAGGGGAGACACCTGGAATCAAATTAACAATTAACATGAGGGAGAAACTGGGTCACAGAACACATAGGGAGCAAAAACAGGTCCATAATCCTGACATTACGCCCCCTCCTGGAAGGTGCGTCCTCGCACTGTAGTAACAACATGGGGAGGGGCGGGTGGGAACTACGGAGGCAGCTCAGGAGGAGGACGAACCCCAGGAGGGACTGGCAAACAAGTCCAAGGGGGCAACGAAGGAGGGATTAGCCAGTGAAGAGACAGGAGGGATTCGGATTAGGAGGCGCACAGCAGGACCCAGGCCACAGCCATGATGATGGCCCACGGTGGAGCCGACGGAGGGAGGAGCCATGGAGGAGGAATGGCAGAGGACTGAGACAGAGGACTGAGGAGGAGCCGAGGGGATGAAGGAGCCTGACGGAGCCAGGGGGATGAAGGGACGAGGCGCAGCTGGAGGAGTGGAGTCCCAAGGCGCAGGATGGTCGACGCCAGACCAAGGCAGAGCCGGAGGGACGAGGGAGCCAGTGGACAGATGGGCCACGGCGGAGGAGGAGGGAGCTAGGAGCCATGGTGGAGTCGGTGGGTCAACTGGCCGAGGCGGAGTCCGGGCCTCAGAGGCTGGAGGCGGAGTCGAGGGAAACTCAGACCACGGCGACGCTGGAGGATGGCAGTCCCGTGGGGCTCGAACCGCATTGATGGTGGGCTGAGGGCGAGCAGAGAGGCTGCCAGATGACAGTGGTGGAGGAGGCAGGAGCGGGTGGGAGGTCGAGCATTTGTGAGCCTTCGGGTTTCCAGGGCTGAACTCAGGAATGGGAGCAGACACTGGAATGTGCTTTCGAAGAGCAGGCACTGGAGGGCACTCTGGAGGCGCGGGCTCTGGAGGATGCTTTCGGGGAGCAGGCACTGGAGGATCGGGAGCCCCCTCTGGGCTGGACATGGAGACAAGAGACGAAGGAGGGCTGGACGGGACCAACCAGAATGAAGGAGAGAGGAGAGGGGGCAGTTCGATTTCCAGATCTGTCTCCCAGTCAATCAGATCCCCCTCCATGTCCAGCAGTCCCAGCTGTATAATCAGCTCACCCTCAGCCACGATGCAGGGGACGGAGCTCCTCTCCGCGCTCTCACTGTCCGCGGCATTCTCCCTCGTGGCAGGCTCTGTTGCCGGCTCTCGCACCTTGACTGACGGCATCAGCGGCTCTGGCTCCGCGGTGATCCTCAGCACTGTCGCTCCGTGCGGCGATGGCTCATGCAGGCGCTCCACGCAGCGTGGAGATGGTGGGTTGGGCACTGGGTCTGGAGTGGATCTGGTGAGATCATCCTCAGGAGAGAGTCCACTCCACGAAGGCGGCGAAATCCTCTCGAGGACCATCTTCAGACGACAGCGCTCTGCACGCGGTGTTCAGGCTTGCATCATAGAATGCGCAGAGCGCATCGTCCGGGTAGCTGGTGGCGTTAGTTAACACAGGGACAGTCTTGTATGGTCCTCGAGAGATCGGTCCCCTGCTCCAGCAGGAGGAGGAGGAATTTGGGCCGGAGAAGGGGATTCATAAGGAAACACACAACGGAAACAAAAAACTGAGTAAAAATGGGAAACAAAACGGAGGGTAGAACACAGAGGTTACTGTATCGGTCGGTTCTTCTGTCACGATTCAAGGAAGCAAGGGAGCCAGGAACGAGGAGACGAGGATTTCACAAAAACGATACCCACAGGGAAACATAGAACACAAGGAATGACCTTCAAGAAAACACTAAACACTAACTGAATGGACTAGGGCTTTTAAAATACAGGATAACAAGGGGAGACACCTAGAATCAAATTAACAATTAACATGAGGGAGAAACTGGGTCACATAACACATGGGGAGCAAAAACACAACAAAAACAGATCCATAATCCTGACAATTCTAAAACAATATTACTACAATTCCTATTAATATTAATTACAATTTAAAATTACTAATTAAATTTCATTTAAATGCTTTAGACAGAAAAATATTGTTTTATAATAATAATAATAATAATAATAATAATAAGGAATTTAAAAAGTATTACATTAAATTACTGTACTGTAATTATTTTATATTGTCACTTAAAATATAAGTAAAATAAAAACAAAATGTAATCTTTAATGTTATGAAAGCGTAACTTGGCATGAAGCATATGGTTTTATTCTTTTATATATTTACTCATTTTGTTTGATACTAACTGTAAGAAATAAAATGAGATGTTCAAGACATGCCATTTTGCTTGTTGATTCTAGTGAACTACTTTTAGTCTCTATACATCCATTGAGGCTGAACACGCCTCCTCTGCCCTAACCTGCACTGATATGTACAGATAGAGTGGGCTGAGAGTGAGTTTCGGTTCATGCCTAATTTCACATAGACGGCATAGAGTCAACCATGTAGTGGGAGAGAAGCCCAGAGGGACGAGTCCACAATAAGAGCAGAGGCTTTATCCAAAGTCAGATTAGCAGTAAGAACATGCACAGCAGCCTTCACTTTCCTGCATGCTCATTAATAGATTAGCATCAGCGCCCAGCGCCACAGCCACACTGCAAATTGTTATTGCTGACTGTAATCAGAAAATGGGTCGCAGGAGTGCCAGGGGATAGTGGCAAAGACTGGCAGAGCATATAAGAGCAAATGAATGAGAGAGAAGGTGAATGATCGCGAGCTGCAGGGATGAAGATGAAGAGGCTTGAAGTGCTGTGTGAGAGAGAAAGAATAGGAAAATCCTTTGGTCAGCATTATGACATTATATACAATACTGCTGGAAGGTTTGAGGTCGGCAAGATTTTTTTTTTTTTTAATATATTTCTGGAAGTCTCTTATGCTTACCCAGGCTGCATTTATTTAATCACAAATAAGTACAAATTGTGAAAAAAATATTACATTTTTAAAATAGCTGCTATATATAATTATATATTTTAAAGTGTAATTTATTCCTGTGATGAAAAAGCTGAATTTTCAGCAGTCATTACTCAGTGTCACACGATCCTTAACAAATCATTCTAATATGCTGATTTGGCGTTTAAACGTCTTATTACCAATGTTAAAAATTGACATTAGTAGTAATATATTTTTATTTAATGCCATGTCAGCATCTTAGGCTATTTTCATGGCAAAAACAATTTACAAAATACAAGTATAACAAATACAATAAAAAGTTATATTACGCAATATTTCTTACATTAACATATGATAAAAATCTAAAACTTTTTCTGGCAAAATTATCCTAAACAACTCTTTAAGTGAGTTTTTCTAAGACATTATAAATGTCTTTAATGGCACTTTTGGTCGACTGAAAGTGTTGTTGCTGCAGAAAAGTATTGATTTAATAATAATAATAATAATAATAATAATAATAACAATAATAATAATTGTATACTGACCCCAAACTTTTTAACAAGCGTACAAGTTTCCTATTATATACTCCATTACCATATATTAGGGGTGGGAGAAAAATCAATTATCTGATGCATCGCGATTGTCTCTTCAATGATTCAGAATCGATTCTGAGCTTGGGTTTTTTCCCCGCACATGGCACGTGTGCGCTAGAGATGCGGCGGACTTCATCGCACAGAATTTTCGCTGTGAGACACATGCACATTGCTTGACAGTGTGTGCTTCCACCCACCGTGTTTTACTTCAGATATGCTTTCATTTATACCGTTTGGAATGCAGTACTATTAGATGCATGAAAGTCGCGCACTGACAGACTTTCACATGCACTTTGTGTTTGTTTGTCCTGAAGCTCGATTGTGGCTGTGGTTAAATGCACTTGCATTTTCATTTTACTTTCATACACACAGTCAGTTATGTTTTCAGAGCAGGACAAAACATCTGATATATGGAAATAGATCTGTGCATTAGTGTGAATGCAGCCTGTTAAAGCTGCCACTGTCTATGATCTCATCAGTAATAATCAAACGGCAATAATGCTGAGGTAAAAAAGAAAAACCCACAACTATTGTCTGTAAACTTTCGGATACTTAACGAACACTTATTTTAAATAAGTAATTGTTTTAAAAAGTAGCCTGCTTATGTAATAAAAAAAAAAAATAATAATAAAGTAAATTTTGCACAAAATTAATTGTGGAAAAAATGTAGATCAAGAATCGTTTTGTAATCGGATCGGATCATGAAGTGCATGAAGATTCCCAGCCCTACCATATATGATAGATAAATATGCTTAACATAAATTGAACCCCCTGCTTTTTTTTTCAGATACATAATTAACCAATTCAGAGATCTTTACTTAAGAACACATTTGAAAAACCCTTCTATTTCCATTACATTTACTTTACTTCCTACATTTTAACCTTTAACCAATTATTTTGCAGACTCCATAAACAGCTTGTCAATTTAAATCTCTTAAACCGCTAATTGGAAGAGCGCACATGGAACTATTAGTGAGATAATCTCAAACCGCCCACACCGTTAACCAGGAAAATTATGCATAAATGTGTTCATACTTAGTTAACTTGCTTCTGTAAGAACTCAGATTCAACTATTTCCTTTTTATAGAAACACTTCTGCATTGTTATGATTTTATTTAGCACTAATTAGTTATTAAGTCCAGCTGTTAGCCCACACATAGAAAATAGAAATAGAAATAGAAAGTGAGCAAATGCAACACTAATTCTCCTGAAACCAAGCCATTACAACATAAACCATGTTCTGGGGTGGTATTGCAGCTGAGCAACTGGGCAAACCGCCAAAAATAAGCGGGTTCAAACCGAGAGCAGTGGAGAGTGGGAGCGCATCAGCCACGGAGGTCACAATCCTATTCTACCTTCAGTTTACCCGGTTATCAAGACACTTGACCCTCATTTGTTCCAGTAAGAAGTATCAGTACAGTTGGATAAAATTAAATTTTTTTATTCAAGGTTTTAGATAACCTTCTATTACCCCACAAGTCCTTATAAGCATCTGTAGTCTGCAACGCAAGCTCTCACACACACACACACGCACACACACACTCAGACGATCTCTCTATACCTGGTGTGTTGAGTAGCCGTGACATTCGGCAGGCGTAGGCTACGTGCTGCTCGCAGTGTTCAGCACTGTTGGTTATAGCTGTGACCTGCTCCATAGAGGCACTGTAGTTCAGCTGCAGTACTGTCCGTCTCTCCCGGCTGGAGCCAGTCACTGCTGTCTGCGCCGGCAAGTTATTCACCACAGTCGTCCAAACCTTGTCCTCTGAAACACGGATCCAATAACGGTCATAAAAAGGTAAACTGACTGGCATTGCAAGAAAACTTGACAGATTCATTAAAATATATGTTAATACTATAACATAAGCATATGCTGTTCATGTTTACAGAGATATAAAAAGAAATGACACTACTGTTCAAAAAATATATTTTAAAAGAACAATTTAAAATCATAATACATGTCAAAATGTAATTTATTCCTGTGATGCAAAGCTCAATTTTCAGCACCATTACTCTAGTCTTCAGTGTCACATGATCCTTCAGAAATTATTCTAATATGCTTATTTGGTGCTTAAGAAACATTTCTTACTATTATCGATGTTAAAAATAAACACCTTTTTTTTTTCCTCAGGATTTTTATTTCATCCTTGCTGAATAAAAGTATTAATTTCTTTAAAAAAATTACCGACCCCTAACATTTGAACATTAGTGTATACCTAATATTTAATTATTATATACTTAATAATGAATAATCACCCCAGAATTTTACCCAACTAAAAGGGCAAAATACATACTATAGTAAAGTAGTTTTTTAAAATAAGTAAATAAGTAATTACAAACTGATTTAACACATTCTGGATCCATGTGTGTGAGTGTAAAAAACACTTTTGTTTATGGCAATATTTCCTTCCACTTATTCAAGTTTTATTTCATGGGATCTAATAAATATTGACATTTAAAAAAAAAAACAGTTTTTGTTTATATTATTTAAATCCACCTGATCCTGTAGCCATAATCTTTCCTTCCCACCTCAAAGAATCACAAGATTTACCCTAAAAAAAATGAAAATGTTAAATGAACATTACATATTTCTGAAATTGACAGACACTTTCTTTTCAGAATGATTTTTGCTCTCTACCGTGTCCTCTCAGGGATTTCCTATGCTCTGAGATGCCTACAGTTCCTGCCCTGAAAAGATAACATTTGATGTCCTGCTGTTCCTACATACTTGAATGTCCTTACATGTAAGACTTCCATTTAATTTAATTTATTTATTTTCAGATCAGTGGGATGACGTGGACCTAGACTGATGAAAGAATGCTCATGAGGCTTGAAAACAAATGGGTTCAGATGCTGAAATGAAAGATTGTCTCGGGAGGCAATAGGAGGGATTTTAAAAACCTTGGTATACAGGGGTTCTTGAAACCATGTAATACTCAGTAAAAGGCTTGATTTATTAATCAGGCACAATCGGTGGGCTTTTTGGATTCAGTGCTATGGTACGCCACAAATAAATAAAAAATGCACATTTTACCTGTCATGTTGCAGATGACTTTAAAAGGACCTAACGGTCCGCTTCCATCTGGGTCAATCCAGTAGGAATCAGATGATCTTCCCAAATGCTTGTAGGCCTCACAGGACTGCTCATAGACAGCTGCGGGTAAGAAATAAAAGATGTTGAGTTAAATAGGAAGTATTTAGTTAATACATGTTGCATAACAGAAGCAGCATCTTTGCTAGTGCAATATATGGAGTACAGATATATATATATATATATATATATATATATATATAGTGCTTGTATAAATACGAAAACAAGTTCGGACTGGTCAATAGCATATACACACTATTTTTCTAGCCTTGACTATTGACCAGTACAACCTTGTTTTTGTCTATGGAGAGGTTTGAGGGAAGTAACTCAACAGAGTTCAACATCTTTTCTATTGACTTATGTGTAACTGGTGCCGTAGTGTAACTTCTAGTCTCTTCTCCTCTCCATCTAACCCCTGGGGTCTTAAAAAGTTTCACTCAGTAGTGATTCCGAACTATTTCTCCGAGAACAGACTTCATAGAGAATACAGACGTTTTCATATCAATCAATAGCTCTGTTTCAAAACCTAGCGAGTGTCTGAAGGAGTCGTAGGTGCCGCTCCAGATGTGAAGGTCATTTTGAAAGGTAGTAAACTTCAATTTTCTGCTTTATGGAATATCTTGTTTTGGCCAGATTGAAGAGCAGCATCACATTATTCAGAGAAGGAAATTCCAGAATGCATTGTAATGAACTGATGCAATGAAAATGAGAAATTAAAACTCATCATTAACTTCAAACTACTGAAATCAATGCTGATTCAAGTTTCCCATGCTTCCATTTGAGTTGTTATCATTTAAACCTGGTAACAAACAAAAGATTTTAGAATTTCGTGTTTAAGCTGCTCTGAAAACAGTCGAAACAAGAAACCTTCTACGTCATTAACACCTTATTCATGGATAAAAGCAAATACGGGGAAAGCAAATATTGTTACGCAGAACCATGACATTTCTCAGAAAGGTCTTCTACATATTAGTTAAACAGAATTGCATTTCTCTTCTGAGTTTCCCATTCTCCTTTTTCCACATTTCCCTTCATTACACATAAAGCTTTTCATAAAACATAAAGCTTTTCTTTGTTCTCCACCATTTCTGTGGCAATGCATTTATGTCACAAGCACAAAAAAAATCCTTAATTTCTAGGAAAGCATGACATCAAATCAGAATAAATAACCAGCAATAAGCCACATGCATGTATGCACGCACAACCATTAAGAAAAAAAGAAAAAAATATAATAAAATAAAATACACCCAAACACACAGTCTTACATGTGTGACAGGTGGCTCCGGTGTATCCCGTCCCATCACAGGTGCATGTGAAACCATCCCAGGTCTGGCTGCATCGGCCTCCATGTTCACAGTGGTTTGGCATACATCTGAAAAAAACAAACACATTTAAATACATGTGTGGTAAACAAAACATGTGAAAGTAAGAAGTGCCTAATATCTCTGATCACATCAATACTTTTTGCTCTGATTTTAAGTTCATAGTTTTAAAAATGTATCAAGACCTCTATGCTCCCATCCACTGTATTGTTTTAAATAGAAGAACTATTTGACCAATTTTGCACACTTTTTTCACTTTTTTTTCTCTGAGTATAGCAACAGCTTTTATAACACAGTTGATGCAGGCACTTAATGAAACACATTACTGAGTGTCACCTCAGTTAAAAACACTGAGAATGTGTTGAAGAGGATGACAATGAGTCATTTACTTTATCAAGGTCTTACTGTCACAATCATAAAAAACTGAAAAAAATGTACACTAATTAAATTTTAACAGTTGAAACACCTTTATGTTCCCCTTTTATGTAACACTTGTATGTTTATCTTGATTTTCAATACACCGATGAATCAAAAAAGGACAAACGTAAAAAAGAAAAACAATGAAATTAACACTCCAGAGGTAAAACAGTTACCATCCACAGTTAAGCAGTGTTATTTTAGTAATATTTATATAGTATATAAAACATACAAATATCAGACACAATTATACAGTAATTAAACTACTGTACATTGCGAGTGCATTAATCATAATACATCAAGTTTGCATATTCAGGAAAAGTACTGAATGTGAAATAACATACTTCAAATTTCACCAAAAATATTGTTCTGTACTTTGAGATGATGTTGACAACATTTCCCCCTTACCCTGAGCCTACCTCTTAGCATCTCATTAGTAATAAAAGTATGTAATTTCCACAAGGCAATCGCACAAACACAAAGATGTGTTTTCAAGCCGTGCAGATTTTCCACCATCTTTTATCTGAAGTCTCAACTGAAATCATAATTAAACCTAAAATTAAAACAATTAACGGCTTCACTGATTTTCTCCTGAACTTAATTAAGAAACAGTCATCTTCAAAGGTGCTTTCAACTGGCCAAGTATAAAAACTGAAATCTGGTGATGTGGCACTCTTTCTGTGCAAAACTGTACTAAACGTGAGCCGTCCACTTCCACAGCTCCTCATACAGTCCTGCCAACTGCACGTCAAATCCATTAACACGGCAAAATGCGGTATGAAATAAAATTAGGGAACAATCCCCTTGGAGCTAATACTCATTAGGCCGGTGTCTCATAGGAGGAGCTGTGACAATGCCATTGACAATGAACCTTAAGTCTGACAAGTTCTTCGTTACTGCTATTGTCGTACTTTTTCAGAGCTTCGGTGCTGTCAAACTGTAGTTTTTGTATAGGATGGCATGTCTCGATTAATTGGGTTACCTCAATGGCCATCTGTGCATGGAGGAGAAAGGTACAGAGCTTACACTGTTCATTAATCAAACTCCAGCAACAGAACTGTCCCTGGAAATTTGAGGCCACTGATGACTCAGTCCAATAATAAAAATTAAGTCAGAGTCAACAGCAACATGTCACTGGGAGATAAGACCTTGGTAATAGCTTCTCGGTAATAGATTTGAAAAGAACCTTGGTAATAGTTGAGCTCTCGCGAGCCAGAAAGTTACAAACATTTCACTATTGTTCCTGGCCAAGCAGAGAGCCGGAGATTGCAGAGCAGTGAGCCTGAACAAGCATTTCCTGTTGCATGGTCACTAAGCTTCCAAGAGATTTCCATCACAATTTTCCAAAGAAAGATAAAGAGCACTAAAGAAAATGTGCGGATATTTGTGTCAAGGAAATGTCTTATTGACGGTATGAAAACTATTCTACTGAACCAGTTTACCCAAAACATTTCTCTTATATGGGATGTTGGATGGTCTAATTTATTCTAGCAAACTGATTCATCTCAAATATTCCTCTCTCACATGTAGCATTGTAAAATTTTATTTATTTGACTGAATCGTTTTATAAAAATGATCTCTAATACACAAGTGGCAAGTCTGATTCATTCTAAAAAAGGGATCCTTCCCAAACATTCTTCTCTTATATGGAAAAATGGAGAATTTGATTTATTTGAGAGAATTGCTTTTAAAAACATTCTCTTTCAAATGCAAAAGTGAAAAGTCTGATTCATTCTATTAAAATGACACATCTCAAACAATTCTCTTTCACATGTACCGTAGCATTGGAAATTTTGATTCATTTGAGCAAATCGCTTCATAAACATTCTCAAATACGCAAGAGTGTAAAGTCTGATTCATTATAGTAAAGTGATTCATCAGACACTCTGCTCTCACATGGAATATTGGAAAATATGATTCATTTGAGGGAATCATTTCATAAACATTCTCTCTAATACACAAGTGGTAAGTCTGATTCATTCTACTAAACTGATTCACTGAAAAATTGGATTCTTTTGAATTTTCTCTTATATGCCAATGTGGAAAGTTTGATCCATTCTAGTGAATAAGTCAATTTGTAAAGTTCATATAAACAGTATTTATAATGCACACTACTTTTAAAGTTGGATTTAGTTGTTCACGTTGAATGCAGTCACCCTACTTTAGATTCTTTCAAAAACTCTCTTTGAAAAACACAGAAGAAAACAGCTCTGATTTAATTAAAAATTACATTACCAGACAGTTACTTATTTAAAAATAGTGCCCTCTCAAGTAGCTTAAATTTAGCTACTTTTTCAAAAGAGTTTCTTGTCTTTTGCAAAAGAGTATCTTGACTACTGTTCAACTACCTTAACAAATTACAGTTTCAAAGCAGCTTCCCCAACCCATCGTTTTTCCCTGCTCTGGCTGTTTACATCCCTAGCTGTGCTTTTGTAATGGAAAGTGACAGTTTTCTAATGCAACCATTATGAACAGAGAAAGCACGTGGCTTTAAATGCCTCTGTCAGATTAGACTTGTTGGGGTGAGACACCAATCTGCATCTCTTCAGAGATGGGTTCAGATTAGCCGGTAGCCCCCCTCACCCCGTCCCGTCTCACCCCCCACTCAACACGCCATTACGTCAAACGTTTTGCACAGCTATTTAGGATGAGTCACATTCTAAGAAGGCCTCCAGAAGTTCGACAGAACAGCTTATGCGTGAAATAGCTTGATGTGAGGGAAATTGATGTGTGTGAAATACTGTAGGGGTGAGAAAAAGAGAAAAAAAAAAAAAATCTGCCGTAGAAGGAGAGGATGTGATTTGAGCTGTATCTAACTGCAAGGTCGTGTGTTTTAGTGTCTTCCTGGTGGGAGGACATGGAATATTCTTTTACATGTCAAACACAGGGACACGTTTGGTAAAGGAGATTGATAGTGCATCACCTGGCCTGATGAGAGCGAACATAAAATCAATGGCGTGGCGAGCGGTAGCCCCCCTTCCGATCCCACATAATGAGTTTGCTCCTCACTGCGCTGGCACTATGGAGCTTTGCCAGAGAAGCATCATTACGCTGACGGAAAAACACACAGGGAGAGCGTTCAACAGTCTCTAGCCTCCTCTATTATTACAGTTCACTCCGTTCAGAGCGAGGCAGAGAGAGCGAGTCGGTATCTAGCCTGATCTAATAAAGGAAAAGATTTTCCTCTGGGGACTTACAACTAACTGTATTGCAGTATAAACAGTAATCTCAAAAACATAAATAAACAGCACAGTAAAGACAGGAAGTTCATCTGAAACATCATCGAAATATTGTCAGTGAGAGGGATATGAGTTTAAAATGGCAGAAAGACATGCAGAATGAACTGAGCTTGTCTTTAAATCATGTTGAGAATGTACTCAGCCCTGAGGTATAAGGCTAATGAGACGCATTAAAGAACAATGCATCTTTACACACAATTAAAGTGGAGCTTAAGCTTCTAACTGAGCTGTAAGAAATCTAATGGAATATAAACAATGCCTCCATATGCGGATCGTAATCAGTGAGGAGCGACGTAGATGAGCTGCAAACATTTGTATAAATGAGCAAAGAACACAAAGAACACAAAGAAAGCAAATAGTTATTTATCAATTAGCTATTCTTTGCACTTAACGTAGGAGGCCGTTAATGTCAAGTCAAGTGCTGTTTAACCTGAGTTTCTGCTAAAAAGAATGACACTTAATTTAAAAACAGTGAACCTGGTTAAATCAAGGCCGATTAGTTAATAAAACACATTTTTATTGCTTTAAAACTCATGCATATAAAAGTTCCAAAACTGTGTAGTGAATACGTCCCACTATACTGTATTGCAGTAATGGATGTTTTTTTTCTAGGGAAGTCTCCAGATATGCTTCCTTCATCTCAATAGAAATGAATTACCATCAAACGAGATGCATGAAAAATTACCACGCCAACATCAAATCTGCCCCCAGCTGAGCAATGATGCTTATGAAAAAAACAACAACAAAAACAAAATTATATTATAAAAGAACAGATGATTTAGTTTAACTATTTGAAAGGTCAGGTTGATTTTAAATACTGTAAAGACAAATCTGATTAGTCGTGATTAAAAACAGACTGCTTGACCCTTAATTGTCTGTAATTTGAAGGCAAATTACTGTTTTCTTGCACAATGGATGAATACATTAGTCCTCACATCTGCTTGGGAATCCTCCTGCCTGGTCGATGAGACATTAATTTCATGAAAACATTAAAGATACAAATGTGGCAGGCAATATGTCTAGCTTGAAATGCAGTGTTTTCAAAAACATTGCTTTTCAAGTTTCATTTACTTTGCTCATTTGGTTGTGTTGTGCACATCATTATGGGATTTGGTTGGTTTTACGTTCATATGTATTATATTTTGAAGTCTTTATACAGATTTTGTTTTGAAGATCTATTCAAGCTTTTTGTTATTAGCCCATTATCCGAATATGCCTACTTTCCTACTAGATACTATGTCAAAAGCAATACAAATGAGACCGGGATGACCAGCTATGATGGTTTCTTGTTCCACATGTTTTGTTTCATATCATCAATAAATCTCCATTAATGGGATTTGCCTCTATTGTATCCACAGCAATGTGGCAACAAACAAAAACGCTAAGCCTTGGAGAGTGAAAGTATGTAAAATCAATCTGAAGATAATAACCAAGAGCCTGTCTCCTGTTCTCGCACAGCATCTGCTCTCTGATTAAACTCCTCATCTGCCATTGAAGTCGAGGAATGAAGAAGGTCAACTCCAGGGAGAGCAGGCAGAGCGCGACGGATCCTGCCCCCAGGGCAGATGCTGCCGGTGGGGATAAAGCCACAGTCTCAGTCTGCTGCACCTGATAATCACTGTCTCAGCCAGTGTTTGTTGAAAGGCAGGGCAAGGGAAGAAGGGTTGGCTCTGACCTGTCAATGATGGCACACATGTCCAAGCTGACGTTCTCGAAGGCTCCCATCCTTCCCTGCTCCACTGCGGTGAGGTCAGCCAGCTGATCGTCCACCTGAATGAGCTGCATGCAGCCCTGGAACGAACGCTGGATGGGAGATGCTCTGGTTCTTAAAAAATAACCTAAACAAACAAAACACACAGCAAAGATGTTATGTGCCAAAAAGAGATCATAATGACATTGGTATTTGATTATTAAAACGTAAAGGGATAGTTTACCTAAAAATGAAAATTCTGTCATTAATTAATCACCCTAATTTTATGAAGCTAGGAAAAGAGAACATAATACACAAAGAAAAAAATAACGACTTTATTCAAGAAACTTCATAGCATTACGTTTGAACCACTGATGTAACATGGACTATTTTAATGATGTCCTTACTCCCTTTCTGGTCTTTCATTGTGTCAGTTGCATTGATGTCTATGCAGGACCAAAAAGCTCTCGGATTTTATCAAAAATATCTTAATTTGTGTTTTGAAGATGAACGGAGGTCTTACAGGTTTGGAACGAGGGTGAGTAATTAATGACAAAAATTTCATTTTTGAGTGAACTATCCCTTTAAGACAAATAAATTGACTAAAAAGTGCTGTCAACTTGAATTTTCATACCATTTGGCACCTGTAAGATTTTTAAATGTTTTTGAAAGAAGTATCTTATGCTTACCAAGGATGCATTTATTTGATTAAAAACAGTAAAAACATTATATTGTGAAATACTAAGATAAAAAAAAAAAAATCATATATTTTAAAATATGATTTATTCCTATGATGACAATGCTGAAGTGACATGATCCTTCAGAAATCATTCTAACATGCTGATTTAGTGTTTAATTTTTGTGTGTGTGTGTGGGGGCTGCAGTGTTTTATTTTTATTTTTCATGATCCTTTATTGAATAGATAGTTCAAAAAACAACATTTATTTGAAATAGTAATCTTAATATGTTAGATGTTTTTACTATCACTCTTGATCAATTTAATGCATCCTCATAAAGTAATAGCATTAATTTCTTCCACATTCTTTTCTTTCAATTTTATGTAACAATTTATTTTTAATTATATACAGTTAAAATTATTTTAAAAATTCATTGTCATATTTTGAAGACACACTGTAAGATTAAAAAAACAAACAAACATGAGTTTATAATGAGGGCAAATATAATCTAAATGTACAATTAGGTAAAAATAAGCATGCATAATATTGGCCTGTGTATATTTAATATTGACCAATTTTGCTATGCTAAAATCTCTCTAGTTGTGGCCAGTAATCAACATATGTTATAGCAATCAATGTATGTTATATAATGACCTCTGATATTATCCGTAACTCAACATAATTTCTAAAAATAATCCTGTCCGAATAATGCTTTAATTATAACTGACCCGAGCTGGAGAGGTCCTGAAATAACCACTATGCCCTCGAGTGAGACACTTAACCTCATACTGTAGGACTGAGATCTGCTTCACTCTGGATAAAAAAGGTCAAACTAAATTAAACAAAAATAAAGTCACTGAGTGTGATGTAATGTCATATGTGTGAAAGGTAACCTAATGTCACATGTGTAAAACCTGAATATAAGGACCATTAACTGGAGAAAAACCTATCAACCTATCCTCATTAACCAAGTGATAGTTTTGACACCAAAAAAGGTCAAGCACATCGCAAACAATCAGCTAACTTTGGTGCTACTAATGAGATAAAAATACAGAACAAAGCCAGATTAGACGGATTTCTTCACATGGACCGCTGATATTCCTGGGAGAACATGCAGAACATAGACCCAAAGATCTGGCAAATCCTCAGGGTTGGTTACACTTGCATCAGAGGTAAACAAAGCTTTCCATGATGCCGATTACAGAAAGGTCTATTGAGATTCACCTTGCAGCCCCCTGAAATTAATCTACAAATGAGAGCATCTGGAAGCATCAGTGTTTGCAAGGAGCTTTCTTAAAAAATAAAATAAGAGAGAAAAAAAACAAAAACAAAGTTCTTCAACTTTGCTGGGCCATCTGTCTTGTCTGCCTCCTGCACCTGTCCATGAGTCTATATGCCTGAGCAGTCAACAGAGGAGGATGAGGAAGGTGGGCTATTGGAAGACACGCTGAGGGAAATGTGTCTCACTACAGAGGAAAACAGAGAAAAAACAAGCATCTGCTGACAAATTAAGGCAGGGCTACGGTGGCATCTCAATGATCGCCAGGATTTGTGGGGATCTGGAAAGCTGCCAGGATCCGTGATCAACAAGGGATACAGCAAAAGGCAGGTTTTCGTCACCCATACTCGGATGCGAGTTCCCGGTGACTGCTTTTGTCCCATTCTGCTGTCGTAATTAATTGAGGAGAGTCACTTTTCTGACAAGATAACACTCTAAATTACGGCTGAGGCCCACAACTCACACTCCTGACTGGGTTTCTGAGTAGCTTCCGCATGACTGTGTTTACGTGCTGCTGATGATTTTGCGGGGATTGGAGAATAACTACTGTAAGATTAATGAGTGTCTATGGGCTTCATGTATTATTCATGAATGGCAAATGGAATATGGAAGATTCCTGTGGGAAGCCCTTGTTGTAAACTTTTATTCTCATCAATAAGCCTGGTGCAGATGTTAGCCGTTTTTGTTTATTCTGCATTGGCAAGTTCATAATGATATAAAAGTTTATCTAACAATAATTGACAGGAGATATTATGAAATGTGCAATCAAACTGCGAGTAAAACAAAATATTTTTCCTAAAGTGCCGCAGATGAAGTCTCAGAAGGCTCCTTTGAGCTCATTGTATTCTCGTTGAGGTCCTAAAACAAAGTGAAAGTGAGGTGGAACACAGTAATACTGATGAAAATTGCCTCTTGGCTGTGATTGAATGATTTCTCAGTCTACCAGCCTAACATATTCACAACAGGTCCACAAATTGGCCAGAATGGGTCGAACTGGTGGAAACAGATGGGCTAATTACAGAGCAAACAACTCCGGTCAACACTGCTTTTGGTTAAGTCCAAATCTAAATAAACATGAAATGATTTGAAATGAGTGCCAGTGTTTAGCAGAGCTGAGTTTTGACCCAAATTTCATGAACCGATTCAATTCTCATTCACACTTGTGATTCGATTCGATTCGATTTATCCAAGCATAAATTAAACACTGAAGAACAGTTAAAATTATAATGTTATATGGTGCATATATTTAGCAACATGCTCCATTTTTCTAGCTGACTAATGAGTTTATGGTCACCAAATGTTTTTTTTTTTTGCTGAGGTAAATGTAACCTTACACATTATATTGTTATATTGTTATATAGGCAGTTATATTGATGTCTTTGCACGGTTGAAACACTGATTACGCGATTACATAAGACAGGATACTGATTTCGGTAAGTTGTAGTCTTTCTTTGAACTTACCTTCAGAGGTTTATTAATGTTTATTTCGTGCTGAAACTGGTTGAAGCGGAGGAGATGATCACTTCATGTGAGTTTTGCGTTGCCGCTTGAACTGAGGCGCTACAGCGATCTGTCACTCCACAATAAACTGCAAAATGTAATTTATTGTTTGAATATTGTAATAAAATGGACATAATTTAAAATCTGAGACTTTGTTTCATATCAAAAGTAACAAAGCACAAAGCTTATTGCGATTTATTGGATGGGAGGTGCGGACAGGTTGGACTAATCGATTCTTGGGATTTAAGAATCAATATCGTTTCTTAAAAATGAGAATCGATTGAAATTTGAGAACTATATATCTTTTTACCCAGCCTTAGAGTTTAGTTGTTTGCTACCTCTGAAACCATCATGACACATGCACCTTTATCAGATATTTTTAGTGTAAAAGATGACATTATAAGAAAAGGGCAAACATTTTAAGATTGATAGATTTTTTTACATCTTAGAAAGAAGAAAAGAAAAAAAAAAAGTTTTTTGAGTGTATTAAAAATAATAGCCAAAGTCAGTAGTACCAAATAAAAGCTCCACTACATGCCATATACAGTTTCAGAGAATCATTTGAGAGTCCCTTTTATTTATTCCACTCTATTAGAAAGTCATCAAAACAAAAGCTGACCTCCTACAGGTTGATGGGTATTTTAAAGTCTAATCTGCTGCAGAAGAACTCTACGGCCCTTCTATATTTAATGCTGTCTTCTTTATTACAAAATCCAATCTACTGCCATCTCCCATCAGACAGTCATTAATTCGGTGAGGTCTGCCACAAATGTGCAGAACCATTCTCTGTAAAATGGGTTTGGGAGACTACATCTAACCAGAGAGAATGTCGGGAGACAAGCAGTCCCTTTCTTGGAAAAACAAAGAGCTATTCTCGCTGTTCCACTGCAGACAGCTAAATACATATGAGAGGTCTTTTGGAGACATTGGAGACTGACAAGATTTTTTTTTGTTTGCTAGGATATTCCATTAGGGCTTAAACGATCAAACATGTGCTAAAGCTAATTATGTTTTGTTCACAAAAGTTGAGCATCTTGGGCTCTTTGTCACATAAGGAAGAGGCAAAACTTTTTTTTTTTTTAATTATGAATGGGATAAGTTGCAGTATTCACTGAACAGGTTTAATTAGAGACTTTTTTTTTTTTTAAATATGGTCACAAAAATATATTTATTTTCATGAAAAATACATGGTGAAACATAATATGTGCAAAAATGTTTTGTTTAAATTTAAATTAAAAGCATATAAATATAGGCAGTTAGCAAAGCAAAAGGGATTGTTTTGTTGGGAAGAAAATGATTATTGAAAATTCAAAAAAAAAAAAAAAACAGAAATGTTAAAGACATCTGAACCCTATACAATAGTATATATGCATTGCATGTATTAAATTTGGGCCTTCCACATATCAAAGCTCTTGCAATACTTGTCTGAAACAAGCACTGCTTTTCTTCTTCTTCTTTTTTTCAACAACATGTCTAACCTCAGGAAGGCAGGGAAATGCCAGGAGTTGTGGAAACACAATGTGCATGAGACCAGCCTATAACAGTCTATCCCTGTAATGAGGATCTGAATCAGAACTGTTACTGGAGGCTTATCTTGCACAAACACAAATGACTGTCTTTGCTCTTTAGAGTCATTATCTCAAGGCTGATAACAGTAATAACCCACCAGTAGAGGCACAGAGGATTCACTTTAAAATCTGCACATTGCAAAATCCAAACTTTTTTATTGTATTTATCTATTTATTTCAAGGTAAACTAGTATACTGTTAGAGAAAGCAGTGATAAAATATTACCAACAGTACATCAGATTGGATGCCAAACAATAGCATAAATAGCATTACCAGCTGCATGAAAAATATCCTACAACCCCTTTTGATGTATTTAAACTGTCTCCTAAACAGAGATAAAGCCAGTTCCCATATTTAATGTATACATTTACACTGATTTTAAGCTGAGAAGCCATCAAAGTCTTTGTACTAAGCTAACATCTGAGAAACCAATGCTCAGTCATTCAATCAACCAGATAAACAGACATCATTCCATGCATAGAAATAAGAGAGATTGTTATGCTTTTGCAGTCTGCCAGAACATGCGTGTGTGTTCACATTGATGCAATGCACTACAGCTGTCTGAGTGAGGTGAATGGGAACATACAGTATTAGCTGCCTCTAGTAACCCAATCTGGTCCTGCATATTTTTTCTAGATGACCTTGCAATCACAAGCACAGTCTGATCAGAGCCAAGCCTTTGATGATTTTACCACATTAAATTTAATGTGCCCAGTTCCATGCTCTACAATTAGCTTCCATGCATAAGCAGCCCCAATTACCAGTGTTCATGCTGGTGGTTTCTCTAGATAAACAAGAAATCAAGTGGGGAGCTGTGGTTCATCCAAAAATGGAAAATTTGCTAAAAAAAAGTACTCACCCGCAGGCCATCCAAGATCATCAAAGCAGATTTGGAGAAATTTAGCATTACATCACTTGCTCACCAATAGATCCTCTGCAGTAAATGGGTGCCGTCAGAATGAGAGTCCAAACCAATGATAAAACATCACAATAATCCACAACTAATCCAGATGGCACCAGTCAATCAGTTTAAATCGTGTGAAGTGAAAAGCTGCATGTTTGTAAGAAACAAATCCATAAAGACGTTTTTAACTTTAAACTATCACTTCTGGCCAAATAATGCTTTCTCCAGTGAAAAAGTCCATCCGCTGTATATATTTGCTGTATATATTTGGACTGTTATCACTTATAAACAATACTTGATTACTTGACAAACTAGAGTCTTGTGGATTATTGTCATGTTGGTAGCACTTTATTTTACAGTATGTGTACTTCCCTGGTGCATACATGGTAAATATATTGTACCTACAGGCAAGTTAATGGTAACACAAGGTACTTATCTAAAGTGTATGTACATGGTAACAAATAAGAAACACGGCTGTACTTAACAGTCATACATGCATGGTAATGAGTTTGTACGTACAGACAAGTGTGGGTAAAAACAGTCACTTACAGGTAATGCCTGTACATGGTAACTAATTAGATTCTTTACTGTACTTACTAATGTATGTACATGGTAAATATGTAGTACTTACGGACAAGTGGGTACAAACAGGCATGTCCTTACAGTATCCTTATATGGTAAATAATAAGATACTTTACTGTACATACTAATGATATGTACATGGTAAATGTGTAGCACCTATGGAAAAATGTAGTATTATGTGGTAACAAACAAGACACATACTGTACTTGGTATGTACGGTACGCTTGGTAAGTCCTAACCTTTCCTAATAAAAAGAGAACTGTTTTTTAATTGCTTGTGTAGGACTGTTAATGCTAAATTGCTCTCCATAACAGTGCTTACAAAGTTTGAAGAACTGGTAATTCCTGTGTAATGTTTATGTAAAATGGTGCACTTTATTTTACAGTCCTATTTCCATATACATACTGTGTACGTACTGGTGTATGTACCTATTAGTTAATGTACAGTGTAAGTTATGCGGTACTCAAGTTGGGGGTATAAACATGGAACAACGTACTTATTGAGTAATTGATGGTAGGCGTTTTCTTACCCACACTTGTCTGTATGTACAAAATAATTACCATGCATGTACGACTGTTAAGTACAGCCGTGTTTTCTTATTTGTTACCATGTACATACACTTTAGGTGACTACCTTGTGTTACCTCTCATTTGCCTGTAGGTACAAGATATTTACCATGTATGTACCAGGGAAGTATTCGTACTGTAAAATAAAGTGCTATCGTAATGTTTTTATTAGCTGTTTGGACTCTTATTCTGACGGCACCCATTCACTTGCAGAGGATTCATAGGTGATCAAGTGATGTGATGCTAAATTTCTCCAAATCTTTTTTAATGAAGAAACAAACTCATCGACATCTTGGATGACCTGAGGATGAGTATTTTTCAGCAAATTTTCATTTTTTCGGTGAACCATTCTTTTAAAGATCTATATTTATGTGCATTTGGCAAGAAGGAGAAAATCCTAAGGCCCCGCTATATACTTCAAGCAGAATCAAAGAATTGACTGCTGTGATGTTGTTTTGAACCAAATTAAGGCAAAATAGAGATTTTGAAATTAGCTTTGGGCAAACATCTTGCCAGAGCGAACTTCCTGGAAAAGTTCACTCTGGCTGGTAAACACCTTTAAACTACCATTGGTCTGTGGTGATTGCATAATAGGTAGGTGTGGCTCTGTGGCTCCGCCTTCTTTGACATGGAAATCTTCTCCGGTTTCATTTCTTTTTTAGTCTGTTGAGGTCCAACTTGAGTAATAATGCAAACACGTTGGAGAGCTGCTTTATAGTAGTAAGTGAAGTTGTAATTCTAACTGAAAGCAACACTGACACATTTTCATGTTTAATACTGTAAAGTCCATTGTCTTTATATTATGCTGCTATATGTGACTTAACTGGAGTGCGAAACTGCAGCATTGGTTATAACATATCCACATCGCTATGATCAGATATTTTCTTAAATGTTGTTTTCTCACCGCTGTCATTTTTAATTGTGTGTTTATTTCATTGTTGAGAGAAACGTATGCAGCGCATATTAACAGATTCATTCAAATGCTGCTCCCAGCAACGTTGGATGTTAGCTAACAGTATTCCACTGCTCAGGTATTTCAAACTTTGTTTCACCCTTAATCAAATAAATAAAAAGAACTTTGCTGTGAGTATATCAGGGCCTTTAAACTAACACCATAGTGCCCAAGAGTAAGACAAATAGTTTCAGTCACTGCAGTAAAACTTTACTGTAATTTTCTCATTTAATGCTTAGATATAAAAGTGTCCTCAAACTGAAAAATTACCTTATTTTATAATAATCATCTAAATAAAGAATAAACTTTATAATAATCATTCATGAACTGGCTAGGGAGCAACAAGACTTTTCTGAGAGCCAACAAAGCTGCCAAAACTATACTGCTATACAAATCATTTAAAGCAAAGCCCATTTAAGCCACAGAGAGGTTAGTTTAATAATTTAATAAAACATATTGCTTAATATTAGTGCAGACCATATGCACACACAAATGGATAGCACAGATTATGTTTGTTTACTTGCACAATTCACTGAAAAGCATGCAAAAGCAAAACACATTAGCTACTTAATATATATATATATATATATATATATATATATATATATATATATATATATATATAATATACATAATATATTCATTTATTTAAATTAAATCCCCGACCCCCAAAAATCACCAAATTTCAGGGCCTTGACTTCCAAACATTTTTAAAACCCGGTCTTAGAACATTATTTGACAGTTTGACAGAAAACGGTTTATCCCAATAATGAGGAATTTGTACATTTGTTACTTTCATTTATATGTTTCAATCCGTGTTTTACAGTCATTCCCAATGTTAACGCTCTTTGGCATACTCATATTCTGCCATATGGAGGTCTGCCATATCTTTCTGTGCTCAAAAAAATATCCAATCAGCAGTAAACAAATCAGACAGTGCAGACAGATCTCTCTAGAAAATAACAGTGATGGATGGAGAAGCATGATTGATAATTATAGTTAGTGTGCAGGTGAACCAACAGCAGTGCAGTGAGGAGAAGTGAAGCTTTTTGATCTCATTTTAGAGGCTGTCAAGTGTAAATGTGCTGTCGGGCCGTGCCAGACCCAGAGCGAAGGGACTGCAGTTCCTACCTCATTTAGCTGTTTTTGAAGATGTGTGAGTCTGATAAAGCTATCAACCATGCTATCCCTCAGCCTCAATAGACAGGCAGGTTGATAGCGCCAGACACTGCTGTCTATCTCAGCTGCCGCTCTTCCTTTGCATACTTGCCTCTCTGAGCCGCTGAACATGCTCTTATCTCTGACTTCCTGCCAATGGTCCGATCAGACAGATGGCTGGCTGAAGAGGGCACCGGGATGGGTTTGTTTCCATCAAAGGAGGAAAATGAATGCATGTGGGGAGGCACATGCAACTTTGGATCGAAAACTTTAAAAAAAACTAATGTCAAAATGCGAGGACTGAAGGTCACAGCACCCTTCCACTCTTTCAGAAGGAGAACAAGTTCTGTTTGTCTCTTCAGACAATTTGATGAAGGCAAAATTACTCCTGACATGTTTTTGGCACTTTTCAGATCCCCCGATCCAAATACATCAAGCTGATGTCTTTAGACTGAGGAAAATCATGACAACGGATCGCTTCCAACAACTATACAAGATTTTTTGACTATCTTCTTCTGGCAGGTTGGTTGCATACCATGACTTGGATTTGTTGGGAAACTGGAGTAAAAATTCAGCTTTGTCATCACAGGAATAAATATATTAAAATAAAAACTGTTATTTTAAATCACAATGATATTACAAATTCAACATCTTGGTTTTCTCACCATCTTCTTCTTACTTCCAACTTAAGAAAGCAAACTTTTTGAAGGCTTTGCCATCAGGCTTAGACGTTCTGACTCACATTTTACTTTTATCTCATTCGCATTGTGAGGCCCAGTTTTTTTCCTAGAAGACGTCGTTATGGTTTTAAGTGAATTTTAAATAAGTAATATCTGTGATAAATGTTTTATTCATTTTTACATCAAAACTGTACTGACATTTCGCCTTGACACTCCGGTCCTCATGAGAGTTAAAAGACAATGGAAGACGTTCACACTAATCTGGGCAGCCAATTATTTCTTCTTTTAAGCAGACCATCCCTTTATTAATTTTCTTTCGTTTTCCAATTAAACGAGATAAAACATAAAAGCATATCAGCATTAATGCCCATCCTGATTTCTTTAAAGGGGTGTCTTTATGCATGCATAGTGAAGAAAGTTCTCAAATCCTTTCTAGTGCTGGTCTCTCAGCAGACACAAATTCAAAGGCCTTTGTAAGTCAGTGTCCAATGCACCAGGGAGAGTGAGAAGATCTGAGGATCTATTCTCATGGTACTCAGCTTTGGGCACTGTAAATTTCTGAACTTGCCTCCAAAGTGGTACGTGCTTCCTGTTGTGATCTGGACAGGCGAGGTGGTTCTCACTGCTGATGCTTCGTCCCCATCAATGGTCAGCATGGCGAAATTCTCTTTGGCCAGGAAACGAACATCATGCCATTCTCCATCATTCAGACCAGAACCTATAAAATAGATGGAAAACTATTGATTAACCTCCAAAACAACACTGCAACCTTTTCACAGCTGACTCTGTCAAGTAAAAATTTGCACTTACCTTACACCTTGAATACATGTGATCTTAATTATTATGGAAAAATCATAGAATAAACATATTTATCAAGTTAAAAAGTATATTTCAACAAATATTATGAATTATTAAATCATATCATACCAACGTTTTTTTGGGTAGTCACACCACATGACATTTTGCAACCGAAACTTGTCCTAAAAAGGTCAAATTATCTTATATTTTGAGATTAATTAACCTTCATAAATAATTACAGGTTCTCTCTCTGTTATCATTTCCTGTTGTTTCTTCTTCTTCTCTTGTTTCTAACACAGTAGTCATGCCAAATGACTTTTATTTAGTGCACAAACGTTTTTCACATATTAATGAGCTGTTAATCATATACTGAATTTTGTAAGTATAGTTTATACATTATTCACCAAGGATGCATTAATCAAAAATGACAGTAAAGAAATTTACTGCATAATGATACAAAATATTTGTTTTTCATTTGCATTTAAATTTTTTTCCCTTTCCTTTCTACTTTTTCCTTTCTATTCATCAAAGAAAAAATATTCCACAAAAAAATGTTAAGCAGCAAACCGTTTTCGACATTGAAAAATAAATAATTTTTCTTGAGCACCAAATCAACATAGCAAAATGATTTCTGAAGGATCATTTGAGACTGAAGACTTAAGACTGAAGATTTATTTTAAACTGTAATAATATTTCAGAATATGTTTTTTTAAGTGGAGTTTTGATCAAATAAATGCAGCACTGGTGAGCAGAGATTTCTTTGAATCAAAAACTGAACAGAATGCAATCCGCAATAGGCTGCTGATGATAAAATGACAAGTCTAAAAGTCTCCACCGAGGGCGGATTCAGGAGGACAGGGGTTCAGGTTAACAAACCCACAGCAGCTGTTGATTTGACAGCTCTGATTGATAAATCAGAGAGTCATTATTTACTCTGATGCCATCGTGAAGGGCAAAAGTCATCAGAACATAATAACCAGGTTGATGCTAGCTTAGAGCAATGCATTCCTTTCCACCATTAATCATGCACTGGTGGAAAGACATTAGCTCATTGGAGGTCCCCAGTGGCCAGTTTACCTCTATCTGTCACACACCACAAAACACTGAACAACTGTTCTCTCCTTCCTGACCGCTCTCACTCTCAGGCACAGTCCACTTGGCATGAACAAGGCCAAAGTAACTTACACGCCATTACCTCTGATAAATTTGTCTCTCAGAAGTTGCTGGTGATATGAAGGGACAGTGCTTTCTGCCATTTACTAGTATGTCATCCATCAGTTTCTCTCAAACTCTGTACATTTTGTGCTTGCGTAGGTGTATGAAGCGAATGGTGTAGCAGACATGCCTGTCACGAGCTGCTCTGTGGGACAGTTGGACAAACAGATGGCTTTTGTGTACAAGATAAATTACGTTAAGTGCCCTGATATGACAACACAACATCAAACGAGTGTCAAGTGACATCTGAGATTTGGATGTACAAAGCTGATGAGATTAAAGTGCGAGTTGTGTCCGATTTTTCCGGGATGCCCTGAAGAAAAAAAGCCTTTTTAAGCTGGTTTAGTTCTTATATAACCAGTAAAACATTTCGGTTACCAGCATAAGTAGTTTCATGCTAGTCAAACACATCTATCTTCAGCAATAACCAACTTGTGCCAGTAACAGACTAGCATTGGTCTACTAAAACTAGTTTAAACTGAGGTTTAAACGATATATTGCAATACATAAAAAAGCAAATAAGCACAACCTGTGTAGTCTGATACACAAACAAATGGCTGATTTGAACGGTTCTTTTGAATCATTCAAGAGACTCACCAATTCAGATGTTACTGAGTGACAAATCCTAAATAAATACATTTCTTTATAATAAAATCAGGTAAAAGAAGTAGCAGACTAATATACAGAAATCTTACCTAAAACATGCCACATTAAGAGAACTCTAATAAAATGAAAGCATTTTTCCCTTGCACTTTTTTGGGACACATTTATGACAGAAGCAAATGATAATATGAACATATCAAAATATATATAATATACATTCTAATGAATCAGTTTAATAATGAGAGGAGCCTACTGTATATGCTGTCTGCCTCCTCTACCTCTTGTATGAAAGAAATATGAATAAATATATACTTTTTTACGTTATGCATCTGAGTTTTGCCCATTGGTGGGTAAATTAATTAAAACATGAATTATATTGATCAGATTCTTTGTTACTTATCTCAAAAGACATAAGTTTCATTGGTTGTCTTACAACAAATTATTCTGAAATTGTTAACAGATAAAACTGATTTTAATGTTCATAACAGTATACAACAAAAATAAATCAAATTTATAAATTGTCTATAATAATACAATTTTTTTATACATTTTCACAAAATATTATTAAAATTAAAATAAATAATCATCAAAATATGTAAATATGATCTCTAAATTTAAACAGCTTGTATTAGCAACGCTTTGAAGTTTGAAAATACACATTCATTTTGATTAATTTCTCAGAAAACAAGATTTATGTTCAATGTTCAAGCAAATGCATCTTGTTTTCAGGATGTTTAGGTACTCATATTGGAAAACAAAATAAAATACTGAACAAGATACTACATTTGTTGCAAAGAATTTATGAATTTAAGACTTTCTGCTTGATTTAAGACGTTTTATGCCCTAATTTGTGGAAGAGCAAATTAAGACTTTTTAAGTCCCACAGAAACCCTGTAAATTTTGTGATTAAAAGAATTGACTTATATCACCTTCCACAAATACCATCCATCAGAAAACAGGAATACACATAGACACACACACAAAAAAGTTTTATAAAAGTTCTGTCAGTGCACACATAATACACTCAAAGGCGCTCTAATTAGGTCAGAAAGGTGGATCATGGGGCACAGTCTTGATGTACATCTGCACAGCATAACTATGTCCAATCTTTTTGCAACTTTCCTAATTACACTACATCAGTGTGAGAGGGCAGCACCCCTGCATGTCCCCTTGAGAGACTCTGCAGTCGTTACCCACCGTCACGGATTAATTAACACAATGTGGGTCCCTTGAACTCTGACAGATCAACCTGCAGTCATTACTTTCCACCTGCTTAATCAGCTTTCCCATGATGACCTTCAGCTCCTCAGGATCACACACATACAACTGGTCTCTCTCTTCCAGCATGATTGAACTCCACTGAAAGAATAAGAGATGCTCATAGACAACACCGCCCAAACAGATTTTGATAAATGTCTGGTGGATTCCAGACCATTAAAGTGTGAATGACATTTGAAGGACCCGATGCCCTTTAAAAAGTAGGTGCATCCTCATATGGGGTTCAAAGGTAGAAATGCAATTACAGGGATGCACAGCCTCCAGCTCTATTTGTCATCATGGTAAGTCTGATATTTGAGTACGGGCTGCGAAAGGCTCTCTGCAACTCAAGCCAAGAAGCCCCAGATGCAATAATGTCATCAAAAAGGATTGCTGGGAAAGTTTCTGCTTCCTCACTACTCAGAGGTTCACAGACACCAAGCCATGATTAATGTTAGGCTTTGCCAGGAAAGAGTGCTCTTGGGAGAGCAGGAACTTCAAGCTTCAGCTTTTCCATGAATATGTTTTTGATAGCGGAGTGTCTGAAATTGTCTTAGAAGCTCCTTTTTTAAACATGAACAGAAAGGCGCTGAAATATGTATCATGCCTCCTCTGTCCACCCCACAGAAGAATATTAATGACTTATCCTTGGTTATGTGACCAATTCAGATTTTCTATGAATGTCACAGGCAAAATCTTTGGAGGAAGTTCAGTAAGAATGAGCGATGCACCAATTTTGCATAGTGTTTGATTCACTGATGGACTTATTCAAATGAGGTACTGGTAAAATCGCAATAGAGAGTGCACATAAACTGCACTTTCAAATTAAATTTCGATAGCACAATGAGTCTTGTAAATAAGGTACAATATATTGAGCCAAAATTATGGAGGCATGTTTGTGCCAAAAATAAAGACAATTACTTAACTTCAATACACAAAGTGGGTACTTTGTGGGTGGTTAATAAATGAGGCATTTTACTGCAAGGAAAAGTAATACCGCTGTTTAATGAAGGTTAATCTTTTCATTCGATGTATTATAGGAATCAGGCGATCTGTCCCTTTCGAAATGCTTTGGGACAAAAATACCCTACTGTTCAAAAGTTTTGGTTGGTAAGTTGGGCAAAAATACAGTACAAAACAGTAATACTGTAAAATATTATTACAATTTAAAATAACATTTCTGTTTTAATATATTTAAAAAAATAAAATTATTTCTTATTATTATCAATGTTAGTTGTGCTGCATAAAGTTTTTACATAAGTTTTTTCAGGATTCTTTGATGAATAGAAAGATCAAAAGAACAACATGTATTTGAAATAGAATATTTACTGTCACTTTCAATCAGTTTAATGCATAATTGCTGAATAAAAGTATTAATTTCTTTCAAACAGCACTTAAAAGTAAAACTGAATAGAATAATTGCCTGTAAGTTCCATAACTGGACTGTTATTGTTATGACTCCAGAAAAGCCTTTTATTGAGGCAATATAATAACTTTGAAAAAAACCCTACCACTATGGGCATACAAATTGTCTGTTTTGACAATGCACTGGCTATTTTGAGTGAAAACCCGCTGATATTTGTCTAAGCAGTGTTTAAGACCACATCCTGTTAAATTCATACCTCTAGACTGACCTGGCACAAAGCTATAGTTTGCTTTGTGTCTTGGCTTTGGCCTGTTGTAGAGTCCATTTCTTGAGGCACAGCCTGTGGGCTCCGAGGAACGGAGCTCAGACTCGCCGTTATTGTTTGCAGAGGCATTTGTGAGTGATGTAAAATACACATGACCACCCGATGGCCTTCACAC
This sequence comes from Onychostoma macrolepis, assembly GCF_012432095.1. Lineage (NCBI taxonomy): Eukaryota > Metazoa > Chordata > Actinopteri > Cypriniformes > Cyprinidae > Onychostoma > Onychostoma macrolepis. Next base: position 13,812,700 of record NC_081178.1, on the reverse strand, counting down.
ATTCATCCTTGAGGAAACAGAAATAATTCCAGCCATTTCTATTAAATTCTTTCAATTGCTGCATATGGACTGAGCAAGAGATTGGATAAATAATACAGGTGCTGGTCATATAATTAGAATATCATCAAAAAGTTGATTTATTTCACTAATTCCATTCAAAAAGTGAAACTTGTATATTATATTCATTCATTACACACAGACTGATATATTTCAAATGTTTATTTCTTTTAATTTAGAGCTTACAGCTCATGAAAGTCAAAAATCAGTATCTCAAAATATTAGAATATTTACATTTGAGTTTGAATAAATGACCATCCCTACAGTATAAATTCTGGGTATCTCTTGTTCTTTGAAACCACAATAATGGGGAAGACTGCTGACTTGGCAATGATCCAGAAGATGAACATTGACACCCTCCACAAAGAGGGTAAGTCACAGAAGGTCATTACTGAAAGGTGTGGCTGTTTACAGAGTGCTGTATCAAAGCATATTAAATGCAAAGTTGACTGGAAGGAAGAATTTGGGTAGGAAAAGGTGCACAAGCAACAGGGATGACCGCAAGCTTGAGAATACAGTCAAGCAAAGCCGATTCAAACACTTGTGAGAGCCTCACAAGGAGAGAACTGAAGCTGGAGTCAGTGCATCAAGAGTCACCACGCCAGACGCCTTCAGGAAAAGGGCTACCAAGCCACTTCTGAACCAGAGACAACGCCAGAAGCATCTTACCTGGGCTGTGGAGAAAAGAACTGGACTGTTGCTCAGTGGTCCAAAGTCCTCTTTTCAGATGAAAGTAAATTTTACATTTCATTTGGAAATCAAGGTCCCAGAGTCTGAAGGAAGAGTGAGAGGCACAGAATCCATGTTGCTTGAAGTCCAGTGTGAAGTTTCCACAGTCAGTGATGATTTGGGCTGCCATGTCATCTGCTGGTGTTGGTCCACTGTGTTTTCTGATGTCCACAGTCAACGCAGCCATCTACCAGGAAATTTTAGAGCACTTCATGCTTCCTTCTGTTGACAAGCTTTATGGAGATGCTGATTTCATTTTCCAGCAGGACTTGGCACCTGCCCACACTGCCAAAGGTACCAAAAGCTGGTTCAATGACCATAGTGTTACTGTGCTTGATTGGCCAGCAAACTCGCTTGACCTGAACCCCATAGAGAATCTATGGGGTATTGTCAAGAGGAAGATGAGAGACACCAGACCCAACAATGCAGATGAGCTGAAGGCCACTATCAGAGCAACCTGGGCTCTCATAACACCTGAGCAGTGCCACAGACTGATCGACTCCATGCCACGCCGCATTGCTGCAGTAATTCAGGCAAAGGAGCCCCAACTAAGTATTGAGTGCTGTACATGCTCATACTTTTCATTTTCATACTTTTCAGTTGGCCAAGATTTCTAAAAATCCTTTCTTTGTATTGTTCTTAAGTAATATTCTAATATTTTGAGATATTGATTTTTGACTTTCATGAGCTATAAGCTCTAATCATCAAAATTAAAAGAAATAAACATTTTAAATATATCAGTCTGTGTGTAATGAATGAATATAATATACAAGTTTCACTTTTTGAATGGAATTAGTGAAATAAATCAACTTTTTGATGATATTCTAATTATATGACCAGCACCTGTATTTATTTATGAAGTCATTTATATAAATATTTCCCTCATGCTATATAATAACACCATACCGGCATTTTCTTTTCTTAACATAAAATGAAAAATAAAAAGTTGATGTTAAGTAACTGAAGAAGAGACATAAAATGGGTGATAAAGGAACGTGTAGATGTTGCGCCAACAACATTGGATATTTCAGCAGAAGCCTGCGGGATAAACCTGATATTCTCTGCTCCCAGTCACCTCCACATATCACATTGATTTTTGAAGCCATCGCCACCCTGAAGGGGACAGGGAAACGAGAGAGAGGAACTGTGCTTATTTCTGACTGATAAAACTTGACCAAGGTGCTGGCTCTGGAATAGACAAACCTCCTGTTTTCCTCTGGAAAATGGACACGGTTAAAAAAGGTTCATGGGTCAAGGCTTTGAGCTTTTCAAAGCTGTTTTTTTCATCTTGGTGAAAGGATGGCCTGCAGTGTTTAACTAGACACGGAGCTATAAAACAGAGGACACTGTAACAGACACTATCAGAGTGAGAGCGGCTAAGATAACACAGATCTCACACAGACATTATTGAAAATAGGCAAAGTCATGGACATAAGATATACTTTGTCTGCTCTTACTGTAAATTATGGATGAGCTAAAGACATAATAGCACTGTTCCAATACCAATGCCTCACTGCCTACTGTCTACATAGGCATCCTAACCACCATTAAACCCTATAAGTGACTGATTAAGAAACTTTCAAACATTTCAAATTTGACAAGGATCCCCATGAGGACCCCTCATGATCCCTTTGCTAAAATATAAAGGAAGATACACTGACATTCAAAAGTTCATTTTTATTTAAATAAATGAATACTTTTATTCAGCAAGAATGAATCAAAAGTGACTGTAAAGATGTCTTTGTTGTTACAAAATATTTATCTATTTTAAATAAAGGCTGTACTTTTGAACTTTCTATTCATCAAAGAATCCTGAAAAATATGCTTGAGCACCAAATGTAATGATTTCTAAGGATCATGTGACAGTGAAGACTGAAGTAATGGCTGCTGAAAATTCAGGAATAAAATATATTCATAAAATATATTGAAATAGAAAACAGTTATGTTAAATTGTAATATTTCAGATTAGTATTTTTGATCAAATAAATGCAGCATATATATATATAGTCATGGCCAAAAATATCGGCATATATATATATATATATATATATATATATATAGTCATGGCCAAAAATATCGGCATATATATATATATATATATTTATATATACACACACACACACACATATTAGTGCTGTCAATCGATTAAAAAATTTACTAATTAATCACACATTTTTTTCTGACATTGATCGCGATTAATCCCACCTAACATTAAAGTTTTTTAATATACATTTATATTGCAATAATTTCACATTCAATCTTCAAATTAATGTACAAACAACAAAGACAGTACATTTTTTAATATTTGTTTAATGCCATCTTTTTTATGACTGAAGGCCAGTATCACTGATACCAATTAATACTGATTCCCCCCCCCCCAATATTTAACCATTGCCTATAGCCATTCAACATTACATTATATTTAAGAGCTATCAATTTTAGCATTTATTAGACTTTAAAAAGCAACTTCTAATTTAAGTAAACTTAAAACAATCCTCACATAAACCCATTATAATAAATTATAATGAATGTCATTATAATAAATGTCATATTTAGCTAGGCATCCTGTGCCCCTCAGCAGAAATATACAGAAATTTAAGTTATCAAAATTCTAAACTAAATACAGATGAATCCTTAAAGATAGAAAAGTTATTGATTTCCTCTTTTTTCTTTTATTCTTGATGAACAGACATCACAGCAGCAGGTTTTTATGTCATTTTGGCTGCTACTTTTTTCTTTCTTTTCTCTTATCTGTCTTTACCTTTTCTGACCCATTTCAGTCTCTACTAATGAGCTGACGAGTTGAATCGGGCCTGTTAGATGAGGGAGACAGTGCTGGACTGCACCAGGACAGTTTGGAAAACCATTTCAGAGACATGTTCTTAATGTAACTCATATATAACATGCACGCACAGTTTTAAGGCAGCTTTAATCGCCTTTTTGGTAACTTAATGCCTTAACTGACCACGGCATTGCATGCCCGTAGTTTCTTTCACGATTTGATATGAAATGATACAGGGTACAGCACTCCGGCACCTTTGTGCGTGCAATTGAAGAGCACGTGCTGCGAGCACAGTACCGTTTCCACGCTCATTTGACTCGTGCCTGACGCTGAAGTGAACACATAAACTTGTCAACTCTTCCCCGCGATTATTATTAATAAAATAGCCTAGATACTAGATCGCTACATTATATTCCCCAACAATGAGGTGGTAAATTTCGCTGTTTTTGAAGTAATTAATTGTTTGTAGAGAGAGACGCGCAGACGCAGCTAATGCACACATCGCTGTCATCTCTCTCTTTCTCTCTCTCTCGTTCTCTTTCTCTCTCTTGATCGATCGATAATTAATTGAAATAATTCATTCAAATAAATGTGATCTTACCGCACTATTTCATCTCTGTGTCTGATTTGAAGCAGGCAGAATGCTAGAGCTAACGAACCGTAACAGATGACATTTTTACCCTTCCGATCAAATATTGCGCTGAAAAGAGCAATACTAGTTTTAACTTGTCTATAACTTGGCAAATAACCATGGAATAACCGGGATAATCAACGGCTTGCCGTGCATTAAAGGATTTTACATGCACTTCGCGTCGGGTGGTTCTTTGCCTTCACATCGTGCATTTAAAATCCTTTAATGCACGGCAAGCCGTTGATTATCCCTTACATGTATTATATATATACACTAGGGATGTGCCCGAATCCGAATACCTTATTCGGAAAGGCACGGATAATGGCTTCAAAACGAATAACGGATTTATCCGAATAACAGAAAAAATATTCGGCAGAAACAATCACATGTTTGCTGGAACAGCACTCCATTATGAGGTCATGTGATTGAGTCTGCCGAATATTTTTTCTGTTATTCGGATAAATCCGTTATCATGGTGATCATTGCATTTGTCTAACGAATGTGGTCTCCTCAGCAATAAACCAGAGCCATATAGAGAGAGTTGCGACAACTCCGTTGACTCCAATGGACCGTTTTTTTTACAGCAATGGCGGATCATGGAGCCGCTCAATAGTTCCCGGAAGTTAGCGCTCATACAATCAGCGCCGTAGAGATGCAGCAGAAGAGACCGCTGAGATGAACTTTTAAAAGGTAAGACATTTATAGAACAAAATTGTATATTATCAGCACAGCTAATCAAATTATATTGTGCATTAAAACAGATTATTATTAGATTATTCCTCACTTAGTAGATTTACAGGATGTTATTCATTCTCTTCAGGCAGCATTCGTTGTTGTGTAATTAAGGCTTTTAAACGTGATTTCTGCTGCTGGGAAGTTATTTAATAGATTTAGATTTATTGCAAAGGATGCTGATGGACCTGAGTGAGAATAAAACAAGTTTAAAATTGGCAAGCAGTTTTCATTTCAGAATCATGCTAGGTTAAATTTCCAAAAATGTATTATATAGGCCTACCACTACTATTTTATAGAAGTAATCACAATAAACCTGTACTGTATTTTATACTTAAATGTCTTAGCTACTCTAGAAGCACTGTGTTGAAGGAGCAGATGTCACAGGACTGAAATGTGATGGAGCATCACTTAACCATTCCTCCTGTGTTTTTCTCCTTCTCTATCTGGATCAGAACAAGAACCACCTGAAGACTCCCTGTAATGAGATCACACTCACAATGAGTCTCTTCACTGGGTTTGGCAAGTCTTTCCCTGTTCTTCGTGAAAAAGTGCCAGTTCCCATATGATTACATCACATTTTGTTGGTGTAATCTATAGATTGCTCCTGCTGACTATATCCAGCCTCTTATGAAGACTTCAGATGACCAGCACCTGTGAAGAGATGACGCCAGCCCTCGAGAGGACTTCAGATGAAGCTGACTCTGACTCTGTATAAACATACAAAACTGCTAAATTTTCCTTTCATTGTAATCAACATGATCAAATCACGTAACCATTGCTTTAATTTATTCATTGTTGCTGAACTCATGACATTACTTAACTGCATGATTTGTATAGCCTAATTTTAGAACACTTCTGCCATATGAACATTACTTTGACACATTTACACCTGTTAACAAATCTTATTTGTAAATGTAGAAACATTCATTTTCTGTAAAGCTGCTTTGAAACAATGTTTGTAATAAAAAGTGCTATACAAATAAATGTGAACTGAACAAAACTTGATGCATAATTGTTTTCTCCTCTCCGTGTCAGTATAGGGAAACCATACATTCACACTCCTTTTTGTGAGTGACTGGAGCACTCCCATGCAGCATAGTGGAGACTGTTCAAGGACAGCATGCTTTATAGTACGTAAATAAGTGCATAACAAAAGTTAACATACATCAAATATATGATTAAATGGGTAAAAATGTTTTAAGTTATTTTAAATTTGAATATACTACAACTATATATTTATATATTAATAATGGAGGGGTGCACAAGAATCAAAAACATTAATTCCCACTTAATCTTAAAATATCTTCACTTATTTGGAATGAATTTTCGAAGACAACAAACTTAACATTCACCATGAGATTAATAAAACGACAATGATGTGATTGCACTTGACTAACATCCAAGTTGTTAGAAAACACACACACATAATTATATTTATACAGAGAGGCTGAAGTTACCTTGGTAAAAGACCACGATGTCGTTTATATAGCAAACATGGACTTTTTTCCATGGTATCGTCAGCCTAAAATATGTTAACATGGCAGGTAAGGATAGCTGACCACATTAATCCTCAAATATTAGCAAATTTTATCTTTTAAAACCAACACTGATACATCTACATATACATTATTTTTATAAATAATGTAAATAAAGTATTTTATTGTCTACTAATTACCAAAAATCGCAGTTCTGTCTCTCTAACTCAATGCATTCCAATTGCCGGCTATGAACTTCCTGGAACTATTGAGGTCTACGTGAATCACGTGACGATCGAGCGTTTTGAACTTCCGTTGTCGCAACTCTGTCTCTCTATGGCTCTGCAATAAACTATCTGCACGCACCTTTTTTGATTGCTACCTGTCAGTGCCGGCGAAGCAGTGTTGCCAGATATTGCTACAAAAAACAAACACAACCAATCTCCTGAAAAATGCACCAAAATAAGTTTAAATCTTGTATTTTGCAAATAGGATACAGAACCTCTAGCCTCACCCTTCATCTTCCCACTTTATTAATGCCCTAATTACTTTATTAACGCTGTTACATTAAGTATTAAAACAAGTCTAGCGACACTTATATTAACTAGATCTGGCAACACGGAGCGGAGGGGAGTGGAGGCTGCACTTGCGCCGAGCTCATTCACTCCTGCGTTTCGCAGCTGCTGCGAGTCAGCCACATGAATGAAATGAGCGCAAAGCGATGTTTGATCAAGGCTTTTGGAGGGTCCAAATGATTTGTTACGCTCTGTCGATAAAAAAAAAAAAAAACTTGTAAATGATCACAGACTCCCGCAACACATGATCTAATTACTTAAAGTTCAAGCAAGCTTTATTGTCATTCTGCTATGAGTAGGCTACTGAACACTTTCTTTCCATTTAATTTTTTTCTACTACTGCTCTTATTTAAGATTGTGGATGCTTGTCTCTTGTCAAATTTGTACACAAAGTTTCACTGGAAAATAAGAAGAATACAGTTATTTTTCTTTTTTGATAAAGTTTTAAATAGAAGATATTTACAAAGTTATAATTTTAATAAAAATGAATAATTTCTTTAGTTATACAAGGCACATTTGTTAAATAAAAACTACGAATCGAACAGGTTTGCATTTAAAATGGTATTTTCATGTAATTTGACGAACTTCCGGTTTAAGCCACGCCCACTTCCGGATCTATCCGAATACAGATACAAATAATTTTGAGATTGTCACAGATACAGATACAAATAATGGCTCCGCTGCACACCCCTAATATACACTGTATATATATATATATATATATATATATAATCGACCCACATTTTAGCGGACATATTTAAAGGTTAATTATTATTGTGTCAAAGGTGTAATTATAATAATAAAGTGTGATTATTATAATTACAAAATATATATGAACAATATATAACAACAACAACAAAAGATATATTTGAAAATAAATTATTGGAACAATATCTGGTGTAAAATATTATTATTTATTAAAGTAATGAATAATTTTTTATTGAGCTTTTTTCCCCCTCTATCCATTCTGTCTACACATATTACTGGCCAGAAAAGCCTTCACTTCGGAAGCATGCTGATGATGCCTTAAAATGCTGCCTTTGTAGGCAGCTCTCTGAGATTTTGGAACAGAGAAAATGACTCTCTTTGTTGAAAGAGGCTGTGTGAGACATCTGTTCATTTTGGCTGAAGAGGAAGGAAGGCAAACAGGAAGAAGTAGTCTGAAAGCAAAGAAGCTGTTAAAGAACTATTCAGCGCAGCTTTTGAGACCCACTGTGAACAAAAATCCCTGAAAGATCAATGGATTATTGCATAACATCCATCAAGATCGTTCACTAACTCGGAATTCAGAGCATGAGAGTATACAGGAAATTAACATCGCATCCTCCCTGGACAATGTAAGGAACGGCAGCCTCACATCTATTCTGCCATCTATGGACAAACACCTCTATCATTTGGAAATGGAGACACTGTTGACACAATGCAAGCCTTTGAAACCAATCTGTTAGAAAGCAGGTGTTAAAAAGTCTCTGGAAAAAACAAAAAACAAACAAAAAAAACAGTCTGTGATGAATTATATCTGCTTTACCGTGAGCACACAGGGATAATACACAAGGTTTTCTATTGATAAGTCCACATTTCTATTTAATTTTAGCCACTCGTTTTTTTCTCTGCTATGAAGAAGGTCTGATGAATATCAGCCTCTATTATGCTCTGAAACTTACAGTTCAGTAAAGAAAAATCGAAAATCATCAGATGAACTGATTGAATTGACAATAAGACCCAAACAAAACGTTAAAAACAACCATACATTTATAAAAACAAACCATGATATTTGCATTTAATATTCTTGCTTTCAAAGTTGGTAAACAGTTAAGATGGAAAAACATATATATTAAAATGTAATTTATTCCTGTGATACAAAGCTGAATTTTTAGCAGGCGTTACTCCAGTCTTCAGTGTCACATGATACTTCAGAAATCAATTTTGCTCAAGAAACATTTATTATTATCATCATCAATGCTAAAAACAGTTGCTCTGATTAATATTTTTTTTCTGGAAACAGTGACACCTTTTTTTTTTTTTTTAGGATTCTTTGATTAAAAAAATTCAAAAGGACAGCAGTTATTTGAAATAGAAAGCTTTTCTAACAATGTAAAAGTCTTTGCTGTAATCTTTCATCAATTTTATGCATTTTTGCTGAATAAAAGTATTGATTAAAAAACACCTGATCTCAGCAGAATGTCTGTACCGATCACCTGAATTCTGTGGAATGTATCTAAATATGATTAAACTTGAGCAGATAGTAATATATTCTTCCTAAAAGATGAAAGCATTGTCAAAATAGCCTAATCATTTAATAAAGAACTTATGAGATGCACGGCATGCATGGTACAAGTATGGAAAAATCTGCACAACTCTCCGTCATCCCACTGGTAATAAATAGCAAGTAATAAACCCAAATGTCCGTTCACCTTAACTTTCTTGGTGGAGCTGAAAGTTCAATATTGAATAGGAATACACTGCAATAATGGAGATCCCCCAAGGGAATCATAGGGCAAACACTATACCTTACTATGATTATAATGTTATACTGTCCCAGTTTATGAGCTTGCCTAAATTGCCTTCCGCCTGGATTGAAAAGCCTCTCAAATTACCTCGGTGGGGCAAATATTTAAGACCGAAGCACAGAGTCAACTCAAATTCATAAGCGCTAGAGGGCTTCATAAATTTCAAAGAAAACAGATTCACTTAAACAAGCGGGATCAATATATGATAGAATACTAGAGAGAGACGAGAGGAGAGAGGCAATTGGCAGTTCTTTCAGTCTTCCGTTCACATGCCTTGAAGGTATCAGACCTTGGCTGGAGACACGGGAAGAGCCACAGCTGAATGCATATATGCAGCAAAACAAACGCCACCGAGCATGACAATTTGAAGTGTTTTTTTTTTTTTTTTGAAATTATCCCATTAACACAAGGGAACAGGTCTGTGATCGGCGCGATTCATCAAACTGTCAGCAACATGACTTGTCAGTGTTGTTCTTACAGGCTTACATTTCATGAGTGGAAAATCACTGGCAATTTTCAGTTGCCCTGTCAATTTCGGTTGTAATTGAACACGCAGCAATGCTCCGAATACCTATTAGGTTTTTCTTAGAGGGTATAACGGCACTAACGATTAAAAGGAAAACAAATGTGTAAAGGAACCCTATTTTAAACCACGCCACTGACACACAACGCTAAAGATTTAACATTTGTTTCCAGACAGTATCATTATGATTAACAATTTTACTGCAAACAGCAGCATTTGACTATAGCTCTAACTGGGTCCATTAGTAAATAAGCGGAAAACAAACAAAAGCAAACATATTTTCACTCGATTCCTCATGCTTAATTAGAAAACATCTCAAAAGTTGGATCATTCTCTTGACAACTGCACACTTGATTACCATGGCAACAACCTTGCTATATCACCACCTAATTATGACTAATTATCTGTTACTGAGGAAAGTAATCAGTACTTGCCATTGGCTCCCGAGAGGAGATGATTAAATGCTGGAAAAAAAAAACTGAGGAACTTACCAGCACAAGATGTTGATACGATCATGATAATTCTCGATTCAGCCAAAAAGTGGGATTTTCATATTATTGGCTATTAATGAGAGATTTGATTCTAAGAAAACATTCTGTCAGATATGTTTTGTATGAATCATCTTGAATCATTTGGATTTAGTGAAGAAGTTCTAATCCCTAACATGGTAGCATTCCCTCCCATTACAAATGGATTCGTCACACTGAGTCATTCATGACATGTCAATTAACTTAACGTGACGGCCGTTAATCTTCAGCGCTTAAAGAAAAAGATGATGAAAACTCGTTTCAATGCATTTAAATCAGTAGGCTGAAAAAGCACTAAATTGCTGAAATAATAAGTAAAAGTAAGAAGATGGCAATTACGCAAGTGTCCCCTCTGGAATTTGACTTAACTACAGCCTATTAGCAAGACTACACTCATTTACGGCACTATCAGACTCCTCGGCCACACTTCCAAAGCCAATTTGCAGCTCAAGACAAGCAGAATGGACCTTTAACCTGGACAAGAAAGGGATGGAGCCAAAAGGCAAACAAGCTGAGCTGCAAAAGGAAAAAAATAAAATATTAACACAGAACAGATGAAAGTTTACTGTATGACCCTACTAACCTGTTTGATGTCTGGATCAGTCTCCTATCTTACATCATTACGGGAAGGACAGCTTTATGTTTAGCAGAACTTGAAATTTCAACTCCAGTAAAAAAACAAAAACAACAGAAAGACAATGGTCGGGGTACTTATTTAATACGAATCCCAAACAAATCACTATTTTAAGTAAATCACAAACATAGAGCACAATCAAACAAATTATGCTTATTAACAGTTCTTTTTTTAAGTAAATCACAAACATACTGTCACGATGTGCTGGTACAGCCTGATCTCACAGAATTCTGTGTAATAACCACGGACTCTTAACCCCCGAATCTGTGGTGGCATCACGGAATCGCTGAAAATTCCGTGATGGGCTCACAGAAGTGATATCAATGTAAGTCAGTGACAGGCATCAGCCGTGAACCACGCACGGATCCACTGGTTCAACACTTTAAATAGGAAACCCTTAGCATCAATATGCCGACGCGATACTGGGAATTTTATCATCATAATTAAATTATATATTGGGTAACAACATTGCCATTATACTGCTTGTTTATGGACAGTTTTTGCAATAAATACCTGTGAATGCACTTATATTTGCCTGTGTGTGTTTTATATTGTTCAGAAGTGGGTAGGTTTAGGGTAGGGGTGGGGTTACTGTAGGTGCTCCAGTGAAAGTATAAATTTATATACAAAATATAACTGCATCGGAGTCACTCTTTTTACGTGGTCTGATGCAGCGCTGGTGTTGAACCAGTGAATCCGTGCATGGACCACGGCTGATGCCTGTCACTGACTTACATTGGTATCACTTCTGTGAGCCCATCACAGAATTTTTGGCGATTCTGTGATGCCACCACAGATTCGGGGATTAAGAGTCCGTGGTCATTACACAGAATTTTGTGAGACCAGGCTGGCTGGTAGCAAGGAGAATAATCAACATTTCTTTTAATGACATAATCCAGGGGTAACACACATCGAGCAGGGGTGAAGACAGGCAATACCGGACGCTGGACATAGAAAGACACAGGGCTTAAATAATCAGAACTAAACGAGGAGATGAATGAGACACAGCTGGAAACAAATGATAACTAATTAGGAGCAAACGAGAACAGGGAAAACCAAATAAGGACATAGAGGGAGAAACTAGGGCAAGGGAGGCACATGGGGAGCAAAACAAAACACAAGACAGGACAAAAGTCTGACACATACATCGCAATCACTGTAGTCTGATTCCTGAACAAATGACTCTTGAGTCAGCTCTTTTTAGGGAATCAAAAACAACCATAGGGTGCAATCAGTGTCATCTAATTCCCAAACGAATCACTCTTAAAAACATTTTTTTTTTTCAGTAAATCAAAAACATTGACCACAAACAGTGTAGTGTGATTCCTGAAACTTATTTTTTCGTTTTGAAAACATCCAGTGCAACCAGTACAACCTGATACTGTCAGGTGTGTTGTCGGAGCTGGGGAACGAGGAGACACGGAGACGAGGAATATTTACAAATAACAGGATCTTTAATAATGAACTCAGGAATTACAGGACTAACAACCACATAGACATACACAAGACTGAGGACAGGGAACACAGGACTTAAGAATACTAGGAGATAAGATAATTAAACAGACAGGGCTGGGGACTAATTAACTCATAAACACTAAACGAGGACAGGAACTCCAAATATGGTAACAAGAGGAGGGGAAAAACACAGGATGCGGAGACACAGTCTGACGGATACCTGTACGAATGGCTGTAATGAATCAGTTCTTCTGAGTGAATCAAACATATATATCCTACAACAAACTGCAGTATAACCTACTTCAGTGACTGGTAATTCATGTGACGTGTGTGCATATTTTATTTTATTTTGGGTTACTCTGTGGTACAGAAGAACAAGTCACACCCCATATCAATACTTCCATTGATAAAGTCTACAATTGATCCAGTAAATCCAATAACATGCTAAAGTCTGAAACTGGCTCGAAATTTCAGATTTTTTTTCAGATTTTATTTTTAAATTGTATTTTATTTTATTTTATTAAATAAACAATTCCTAATCCTAAACCCACTGCTCCGGGTGTGTGTTCACGGTGTGTGTGTGTGCTCACTGCTGTGTGTGTGCACTTTGGATGGGTTAAATGCAGAGCACAAATTCTGAATATGGGTAACCATACTTGGCCACATGTCACGTCACTTTCACTTTCAGTTGTTATTTGGCAAAAGAACTGCACTTCCCAATATTTATTCCTTAAAAGAACTGTTAATAGTATCATTAAGGAACCAGAATTACTGGCTGTCTTACAACTGGCAGTAGATAGAAAATGATCAGGTGTTGTAGAATTTGACGCTATAAGGATTAAGAATTCATTGCAGCATTCCCATAAACCTTATCAGCCTTTTATGGAGGCAGATTGATCATGAATGCTCTCAATTCAGCATCTATAGCCCAGAACTAAAGTATTCAAGGAGCATGACTAAGGCAATCATTTATTAATTTGTCAAGGTAATACTTCTTCAGCTAATGATTCTCTGCAGATGGAGGAAAAAAGTCAAAGCTCTTAAAACTAGACTCTATTTGCATTCTAATACCCCATGTCAGATTAACAAGAAAACCCCTGCCATGCAACCACACGTATAAACCTGCCTAATGTTCTATTGACAAATATATTAGGTTTCAAAGATGGCGTTTTAAAGGATTTGAGAGGCTTTCATAGAAAATGAAGAACATGTGCATGTGTTTCTTTGATATTTGATGAAAAAAGAAAAGGAGAAAGAAATCAAATAATTCCAAGAGGGGGAAAAAAATCATATAATCTATCAGACAACAAATGAATAAAATTTAGTCAACCTGATTTATTATAGAGCTATGGTTTACTCTGTGGTACAGAAGAACAAGTCACACCCCATATCAATACTTCCATTGATAAGGTCTACAATTGATCCAGTAAATCCAATAACATGCTGAAGTCTGAAACTGGATCGAAATTTCAGATCCTGAAGACCTATTAGCTTGGGTCAGACCACAACATTAATCTCATAGCCGTCACTGAGGACTTACTATGCATGGAACTCCATCAAGTTATTACCTGACTCTTCCATGCTGGAGTTCAATTTGGAGTCAATTTGCTTTTCTTAAAAGAGATAAAGGATTCCATAGAGGTGGAGCCCAATTAGCCTTGAGGTTAACAATGTAAGAATAACTACCCTTTCTCCTAATGGCCTATTAGCACAGGAGTTTGGCGAGTGTGTCCAGAATGTCTATAGGTGTCTTTGGGCTAATGGTCTCCTTCAGACTGACAAAGACACTTCTAACATCAACAAAAAAGGACAATTTCATTAAGATGAAGACTAGCCTCTTTAATATCTCAGTTGTTTGTAGTGTAAACAGTGGTAAAATTTTAATATAAATGTATTTCTCAGTCAGTTCTTCCAAGACTATATGATCCGGACTATGTTATCCACATGCATTCCAATATACTTCAAGAGAGATGCAGAGACAAAATTTATACGTAACTAAAATTTACTGTTTACAGTACTTTATTAATTGACAGCAAAATTGACCAACCGATTTTTATGCAGTTTTGGTATTTTTCAAATTCTTTTTTTAAATGTCTTTTTTTAACGAAAGCCCGTCTCTGCCACTGAATAAAAATAAAAAGTAATTGAGCTTATGTCTCATAATTCTGACTTTTTTCTCAGAATTGCGTAATACAAACTCACAATTCTGATTACGAGTTATAAAGTCAGAATTTTGAGATATATACTCGCAATTGTGAGAAATGACTTTATTATTGGAATTTCCACATTTATATCTTTCAAATCTGACGTTTTTGTGTGTTTTTTCTCGCAATTCTGACCTTTTTTCTTAGAATTGTGAGATATAAACTTGAAATTTCAAGTTATAAAGTCCAATTCTGAGGGGGAAAAAACTGATGTTCTGAGAAAAAAATCACAATTGTGAGATCTGTCTGTATATATAATAAATACATGAGATTTTTACCTCCAGAACACAAATGTTGTTATCTACACACATTTCTGTCTTGTGCAAAATTCACAGGTGCATGCTATTACCAGAAAAAAAGATATATTTATCTTCATAATCGTTAATCAAAATATAATAAAGTTAATCCTCCTCTGAAACAACTCTTTCTTGTTTAAAAACTTACTGAATTAAATTACTGGTTTTAAACTATAAAAGAGAAACCTGAGCATTAAAGTTTAACTCTGGGACATGATGAAACTTTATCATATTGCTAAAACTGGTGCTGATTGAGCACTCAGTTTTTAAACGTATAACATTGAACATTAAGTAAATTATAAAGTAGGTGCTGCTATGCTAGAAAAAAACAACACATTTTTTAAAAAAGAGGCTGATGAAACCTTATGAGATCTCCATGTAACAGCCATCGAGTCTGTGTGGGAAGAATGTCAGCTCACCTGATGCAAGGTCCACACGCATGTTTTTCTGCTGAGTGACGTTAATGTGCACTGTGACTTTTCCATCGTTTAGAGCCAATTCCAACATTCCATCTGCCAAGGAGCTGAACAGGAGCAGGCCACTGGGGTTCCAGGTACGGAACTGGAATCCCACAGACACCATATTGTGGTCCCTCCTCCCCGGCAGCTGCAGAAAGCTGGTGCTGTTGAAGAAGACGGGGAACGTGTGTGTGTCCACGCAGGAGAACGTCAGGTTGCGCTGAAAATGAGGCAGGAAACACTTTATGTACAGCTGTTCAAAATGTAGACCTACTGAGATGGTTAAACAATTGTTTATGAATCAAACAATTTCACGGCTGAACTTAGACCAGCTAAAACCAGTTAAAACCAGTTTCTATTCTGCAAAACAGATGTCTCTGTACAGCATCAAATTTGATGTAGCACACTGCATATTGTATTTCTCAGATGCAACATCTTTAATAAAGCTGTGAAATAAAGTGACTAGAAAATAAATCTGCATCTGAAATGGTTGAGGACCTTTCATGTGGAACATGGGCTTAAAGAAAGATCTCTCAAAGTGCTGCTACAGCATGTTCCCAACCATGCCGTCGATTTCGGAACCTTAAGCTGGAAAAAGGGCCGCTTGGAAGCAACGGCGAGGGTTTTATTCATAACTCTCTAGCTCTACGTCCTTCTAAATGGTAATTTTGAGGCCCCGAATGCACTTCAGACTTATTTCAAATATAGAGAACTTAATCAGTCTCATCACAATGAAATAGAAAAGTGCACTCAGCCTTCCTCAGTGCTTCATAACAGAACCTCCGCCCAAGTGATGTGTTTTATCAACCTTGAACATAATCCTTCAGTCATGAATAATAATTCAGAGCGTGTCTATGGTGGACACATGTCAAATTTGGAAAGGAGGAGAATTGTGCTATTTTCTCACTATTAAAGAGATAGTTCAGCCAAGAAATGAAAATTCTGACAATCATTTGCTCATCTGGTTCCAAACCTGTATGACTTTCTTTCTTCTGTGGAACACAAAAGAAGATATTTTCAAAAATATCTCTGCTTTTTGTACAAGTCAGTGTTGTTTTGGACCTCAATGAAGTTCACTGACTTTTAAATATCTTGTGGAAAAGAAATAAAGTCATGCAGACTTTGAACGACATGAGGGTGTGTAAGCGATGATAGAATTTTATCATTTCATTTTAGATTTCATTTTGTGCAGTACAAGCTTGATTGGTTTATTTGTCAAAAACTAAATCTCTGGAACAAACACATGAATCTAATTCAACCATATTTCCATTTAACACAATGCTTGTCCGATGTTCTGTGACATGATGTGCTAGTGTAACTGTACGGCAGAGATAAGATTGTAATTTTCATCAGAAAAAAACATTGTGTCTCTTCATGTTTGTGGTTCCATTAATGAACCACAGAACGCTGATATGCTTATCGGATATTATGTGCAATTATTGCATTCTTCGCATTATCACAGGCAGTGGAAATTAGATTATTATCAGTGCTGACACCAGTCATCAAATCTGTGTAGATGATTAACATTCCCATCAGCATGTTGAAACAAATGAAACAGATCCATACAGCATAGATATGAGGTTTAAAATGCGAGCTCCATCAATATCACGTCTGAACCGCTCTACATTCTGCAGCGTCAACCTTGCACAGTTCTTCATGGTCATACACCTCCACAAAACCCTCCAGGCAAAAACAACCCACCCAAACGTGTTAAATATGCGCAGAACTGTCATGAACGGGAAAGTTATGCACTCAAACTCTGATTAGTCAGATATGGTTTGTGGAGTTGATTGAAAAGGGAACAGACTTACGAAACTAGAAGTGTCCATTTTTTTTCTTCTGGCCAGGTCAGTGATGTTCTCTCCATTGTAGTTGATGCTTTCCATGCAGCCTTTGAAGTTTCTTCTACCTCCTGAGACTGGCTTCCCAGAATAAGGCATTCCTCCGAAAGTCAGCTACATGGAAAAAATCAGACATAAGTCAGAAAAACAGTATCAAAGCATTGCAATCCACCAAGTCTAACATAACAATATATACAGTATATACAACAATATATACGCCTCCTTCATCTAGCAAACTGTTCAAAATTTTATCACATTAGAAATGCATATAAGAGCTGTTTTTATGCTAAAAACATGCTTTTGCATGTAATAGTACATTTTCAACATTATGAATTTTTTGTCAAAGCAAATTAACACAGGTCTATAAACATATGTCATGCATGTTGGTGAACTGCCAGTGTGAAATATAATGCAAATTATTCAGTTCATATTTTATTTTGAAATGTAAATGATTCCCATATATGATTCAACTTAATAACCTCTTTTTGTCTATATCTTTTTCTTTTTTCTACATATCTATTGTCCTATTTTCAAATTCAGCAGACAGTACACTTGTAAATTTAATTGAAATATGACTCTGAAATATAATTAACAATATTATTATTATTTCGCAGCCACAACCAAAAAAATTCAGCTTGTGACAATGGAGTAAAATTATACATATTTTGTCAAATCTGATAATATCAAGCTATTGAAAGATGCTTAGTAAGTACTATTATTCAAACAATTTCAAACAGAGCCCAGAAAGAAGCACTAGTGCTTCAACAAAATAGTCGATAAATGCAATTGTTTGTAAATGCAGTCTGTACTCCAGCAGAAAACGACTCACCGGTTTGGATCCGTTCTCGGCTCAATTAATCAGACACTTTCACTTTAATTGGGGTCAATTTGTCTTAGACCAACTGAGCTGTAACCAGCTCTGTAGCATCCAACAGTGCCAGGAGCGTCTGTGCTCAATTGAATAGATAAGCATTTGCTCTCAGAGCATATTCTTTACGTCGCTGAAAATCAATTTCCTATACATTGCTCTACAGCACTTGTTAATACGCATAATTTCTGTTTGATAACATTAATATCCTGCTACATGTTATTAGTGAGGATTAATCCTGTGCAGAGAAGCGGATTTGAAATGTTCCATGCTGAAAAGAATGACAAGGGATAAAACTCCCACTGCAAACAAAGTTTATCACAATGTGAACCTTCCTGAGACAAAATGTCTTGGTGTGACTTCACAGCTTTTTATCAAGCCTGAGCTTGAGATCTTTAGATTGGGTGACGACTGCAGTGTGACCAGAATCCTACAGAAATCCTTGAGATTTCGGAGATAATTACAGAACTTCTATTTATGAGTCTGTTAACAGCCAGTGTGGAAATGAGATAAAATCCAGCTGATGTAAAACTTGACCTACACAAGCATATGTTGGGGACTGGAGACCTCATTCTGGACTACATTTCCCATGTTCCATTGCATGAACTGTATTCACCTGCACTCAATTACACACACACCATAAATAGGAAGTTCCAACCTCTATTCAGGGCCGAGTATTGTATAGCGTTTATCTCTCTCTTAGCGATAGCTATTCTACAGAGCCTTTTCTAGTTTTCTTAGTCTTGCCTTGCCTATTTTCCCCTGTTCTGATTCTTGTATGTGTATTTTGGATTGCCCTATCGTCTTGCCGTTTAGACTCTGTTTGGACTATGTTTATTAATAAAAGCTTGCACATGGATCTGCACACCTCACATCTCGGTCACTCTGTAACAGGATAATCCTCAAAAAATATTATTATTATTTATTTATTTTTTTATTGTGTTCCCTGAAAGAAAAAAAAAGTCAAGTTTGGTAAAGCTTGTTCAATTTAGGTGCACTATATGTTTATCAGTAATACCTATTCAACCAAAATCACTAAATTTGTTATTTTGGTTTAAATAACAGAAAAGCACCAAACCATCATTATCTAGCATAAATCAGGATGGGCGAGAATGAAATTCCTGCTTATTTAAAGTGACAACATTTTAATTTTTGTGAGATAAATCTTTCTTAAGGACAATTAAATATGGTCACAGTTTATTTTAAGGTCCAATTCTCACCATTAACAAACCATTAACTGTGACTTTTGCTTCAACAACCTCCTAACTTGCTGCTTATTAATAGTTAGTAAGGTAGTTGTTAAGTTTAGGTATTGGGTAGGATTAGGGATGTAGAATACGTTCATGAAGAATATGTGCTTTATAAGTACTAATAAACAGCCAATATGTTAATAATAGGCGTGCTAATAAGAAACTAGTTTAATAGTGAGAATTGGTCCCTATATTTAAGTGTTACCTTGAATACTTTTTTTTTTTAAAGGACCTGTTATGGGGAGTAACATTTTGAGCTTCAGCATCCCATAATGCTTGTTAAATGAAGTTCAGAGCAATAAATCATTCACTTTCTCAGTCGTACCTCATAGTCCAGGTCAAGGTGGTCAAACTCCCCGTTGGTGCGGAAGTGCTGAGTATGCTGATCAAGGGTGAAATTGACATTTCTCCTGTATCGCTCAATTACTACAGAATGCCAATGATGATCGTCCAGCAGACTGCCGCTAGTCACAGATGTATGGCCCAGGATGGAGCCGTACTGATTACTTCCTACAGTTTATTAGACATGGGAGACCATCGTTAATATCAAACACACAATATCGTCACCTTCACTGCAATATAATTGATGGGAGGAAGTTCTGAACCCGTCTTCGCAAGGCATATGAGATGTTTATGTCCTTATGATATACAAGGTAATGGGTTTTGTGTTTTACAGTCTATGAGTATTTCTTTTCCCTCTGGCTAGGTTTTTCTGCAATGCGGGTCCATGAGATATTAAAGGGATAGTTCACACAGATGAAAACTCACCCTCATGTTGTTCCAAACTTCCTATTCTTTGGAAAATTCAATGGACACCTGTGTGGTTTTGGACCCCATTGACGTATATGGACAAAAAATTATTGAAATATTCTTCAAACAAGTCAGCAAGATTTTTTTTTTTAAATGTTTTTGAAAGAAGTCTCTTATGCTCATTTATTTGATCAAAAATACAGTACAAATGAAATATTGTGAAATATTATTACAATTTAAAATAACTTATATTTAGTGCTGTCAACCGATTAATCATATCCAAAATAAAAGCTTTCGCTTGCACAATATATGTGTGTGTACTGTGTATATTTATTTTGTATATATAAAGACACACACATACAGTATACATTTTGAAAATATTTACATGTATTTACATGTTTATATTTATATTCATATAATTTATATTATATATAAATATATTTAATACATAAATATAAATAGTTTTCTTTTAAATATATACATGCATGTGTGTATTTATATATACATAATAAATATACACAGTACACACACATATATTATGTAAACAAAAACATTTATTTTGGATGTGATTAATCGCGATTAATCGCTTGAGAGCACTACTTATATTTTAATACATTTTAAAATCTGCTGAATTTTCAGCATTTTCAGTCATTATTTCACTTTTCAGTGTCACATGATCCTTTAGAAATCATTCTAATATGCTGAATTGCTGCTCAAGAAACTTAATGTTATCAATGTTGAAAACCATTACATATTTTTTCAGGATTTTCTGATGAATAGAAAACAGCAGCTTTTAGCTGCAATAAAACTAATTTGTAACACAAAAAAAACATAAATGTCTTCACTTTTTGATCAAATAAATGCATTCTTGCTGAATAAACATATTAATTTATAATTTAAATAAATCAAACAAAGTAAATAAAAATGAAAAAGGCTTACTTATCACATTCTTTTAACATGAAGGTGAGTAAAAACTGACAGAATTTTTTTCCCCCTTTTTTTTTTTTAACCGAACTATCCTTTTAAAGCTGCAGTCCGTAAGTTTTGCCTTTTTGTCGCCATCTTTGTTTGAAAACCTGGAATTGCAGCTCTGTGCGGAACAATCTTCCGTGTGTGGGGTTGTGCTCCGGCACGGCTCCAGCGCGGATGAATCTAATGTTTTGAGGAGTATGTGTGTCAGTCTGTCAGTCACCGCACCGAGGTGGATACTGTACTTAGGAATCACAGATTCTAGCCTACGTCTTGGAATATATGACCCAAATAAAAATGTTCACCGTATATTACCATCTGAACAAGTAACAAGTCTGCCACGTTTGTTCTGACCAACTGAGGAAAAAAGCATTACAATAAATCAAGCTATCAATGGTAATTAAATCTAACGATCGGTTAGCTCATATCACATCTAACCGTACAAAGTATTATTATTGTTATACTTTATTCTCAAATTATTAATGTTAACAACATCAGCATTGCATGACTATGAGTATAGTGTGTATTAGTGTGTAGATTTCAATTTCTGTACAGTTTAATCTCTAATTGTCATACCATTCGAATTTCATATTAAGAAATTATATTAACCCCAAAAGCAAATTATGCTCCCTTCGAACTGGTTGTCTTTAAAATACAAATCTTGTGTAATCCCAGGCTATCTGTAATCAGAAGCACATTTAAAACTGGAATATAATTTAATTTCATTCACATGTGTTTGATGAACACATCACAAACACATAATCCTTTCTGGATTACAATCCGCCATCAAAATGATACATTTAATTATACTAGCTGCTGTGATAAAAGGCTATAAATGAACCGCCACCTGCAGGATCCTCACATGCGATAGCCTAGTAGCCGGGACAACGTTTTTATGTTTACAGACGTGACGTAATGACGCAGTGCCATGCTCGAATTTCCTGCGAAAACCTACCCGTACAACTCAATTTAGAAAACATTATTATAAGCTAACCGTTGTGAATCACGCTCAAGTAAGGCGATAGTTTTGAACACTGGCTGGTTATGTACTTGCTCAAATATTGATTTCGGATCATTTTTAAACCAAAAAAGTTACGGACTGCAACTTTAATATCATTAATTTTTACCAAAGAGTCAATGAGGATCAAACAATCAATTAAATATCAGAAAACAGCAGGTATAAAGTCAATAAATAACATGAAGAAATACTTACATCAGCACATTAATGACAAAACTCACCCCAAGGTACACACAAGCGCATCATCATATAACAGATATCTATTATAGGCCTCCATATCAGATTTACCGAGGTTTATCTGCAGCAGTAGCCGGCCTTTCCTTAACTCCAAGGTAATGTAGTCACCCTGTTGCCCCTCTCCATGCAGAATCACCCCTTCGCTCTCTGATGTTTTAAACTTCAGGGCTATCACGTCCTTCAAAATCTTCATCTTCTTCATTTTGAAGCGGTAAGAGATCACCCCCTGCCCATCAAAATTAATCACATCTGCCCCTGTTGACAGGAGGAAGAAAGACAGGAGGAGGAAAAGAGATTAGCACCTCTGAGGTGACTAGGTGTCATGCCCATTTTTGGCTAAATGATTGGTTGAGTGACTGTTCTATAGATTGCTTGGACGAAAGCATGGTGAAGTTCACAGATAAACTGCGGCTGGGATCAGGT